>NC_080386.1:38786631-39122586 GCF_014773155.1 Arachis stenosperma
AATATCAATGCTCATGCAGTCATTTTGGGTGTCTGGATGCTGCATGGCTTTGACAATATTCAACTTGAACTCATCCTCATTGACTCTCAGGGTTACTTCTCCTTTTTGAACATCAATAAGGGTTCGGCCAATTGCTAGGAAAGGTCTTCCCAGAATGAGAGTTGCACTCTTATGCTCCTCTATTTCCAGTACCACAAAGTCAGTGGGAAAGGCAAATGGCCCAACCTTGACAATCATGTCTTCAATCACGCCTGATGGGTATTTGATGGAGCCATCAGCAAGTTGGAGACATATCCGGGTTAGCTTAACTTCATCAGTCAACCCAAGCTTTTTGATAGTGGCTGCAGGTATTAGGTTAATACTTGCCCCAAGATCACATAGAGCTTGCTTGGTACAAGTACCTTCTAACGTGCATGGTATCATAAAGCTTCCTGGATCTTTAAGCTTCTCAGGTAAGCTTTTCAAAATGATTGCACTGCATTCTTCACTGAGGTAAACTTTTTCAGTTTCCCTCCAATCCTTCTTATGACTTAAGATCTCTTTCATGAACTTAGCATAAGAGGGTATTTGCTCAAGTGCCTCTGCAAATGGAATCTTTATTTCAAGAGTCCCGAGATAGTCTGCAAAGCGGGCAAATTGCTTATCCTGTTCCGCTTGGCGGAGTTTCTGAGGATAAGGTATTTTGGCTTTGTATTCCTCAGCCTTAGTTGCTGCAGATTTATTGCCTATAAATGTGGGTTGAGAAGCCTTTTTAGACGGGTTATTATCAGCACTTGTATGTGTCTGATCTCCCACTGGCATTTGAATGCCAGGGGTGAAAGCTGGAGTGGCATTAGATGCCAACTCCTTACTTGTTTCTGGCGTCTGAACGCCAGAACTGTGCTCCCTTTGGGCGTTCAACGCCAAATCATTGCTTGTTTCTGGCATTGAATGCCAGGACTGAGCATGGTTTGGGCGTTCAACGCCAGCTTTCCACCCATTTTTTGGCGTTTGAGTGCCAGAATTATTCCTCTCTGGGCTCTTATTGTCCTCAGATGGATTTTGGGTGGTTTGCTCATTTATTGGCTTCCTGCTATCTTGAAGTGAGGTATTTAATGTTTTCCCACTTTGTAACTGAACTGCTTGGCACTCTTCTGTTATTTGTTTTGATAACTGCTGTTCTGTTTGCTTCAACTGTATTTTCATATTCATATTAGCCATTCTTGTTTCTTGTAGTATCTCCTTGAATTCGCCTAACTATTTTGTTAGAAAATCTAATTGCTGATTGAATTCAGCAGCTTGATCTACAGGACTGAGTTCAGCAGTTACTGTTTTAGCCTCTTCGTTGATAGAAAATTCACTGCTTAGGTACAGATGCTGATTTCTGGCAACTGTATCAATGAGCTCTTGAGCTTCTTCTATTGTCTTTCTCATGTGTATAGATCCACCAGCTGAGTGGTCCAGAGAAATCTGAGCTCTTTCTGTAAGCCCATAGTAGAAGATGTCTAATTGCACCCACTCTGAAAACATTTCAGAGGGGCATTTTCTTAGCATCTCTCTGTATCTCTCCTAGGCATCATAAAGGGATTCATTATCTCCTTGTTTGAAGCCTTGGATGCTTAGCCTTAGCTGTGTCATCCGTTTTGGAGGAAAATAGTGATTCAGGAATTTTTCTGACAGCTGTTTCTATGTCCTTATGCTGTCCTTAGGTTGGTTATTTAACCACCTCTTAGCTTGGTCCTTTACAGCAAATGGAAACAGTAATAATCTGTAGACATCCTGATCTACTTCCTTATCATGTACCGTGTTAGCAATTTGTAAAAATTGTGCCAGAAACTCTGTAGGTTCTTCTTGTGGAAGACTGGAATACTGGCAACTTTGCTGCACCATTATGATGAGCTGAGGATTCAACTCAAAACTATTGACTCCGATGGAGGGTATACAGATACTACTCCCATATGAAGCAGTAGTGGGGTTAGCATATGACCCCAGAGTCCTTCTGGACTGTTCATTTCCACTTAGTTCCATGATGGAGCAAAGGAGATGATATGGATGTAATTATTATTTATTTTATTATATATAAAAATTTATTTTCGAAATAATAAAATAAATAAAATAAGATAAAATAAAAACGAAATAAAAATAAAAAAAATTTAAAAATATTTTGTGAAGATTTTCGAAAAAATTGAGGAGAGAGAAAGTGGTTAGGATATTTTTTTTGAAAAAGATAATAAAATATTATTATTTTTTTTAAATCTTAAAAGGATAAGATTTGAAAAATTTTGAAATTGAAATCTGAATTTTTATAAAAACAAATTTTGAAAGAGTAGCTTAAAAATAGTTAGAAAAGATATTTTTTTGAATTTTGAATTTTATGATGAAAGAGAAAAACACACAAAAGACACAAGATTTAAAATTGTTAGATCTAATGCTCCTTGTTTTCGAAAATTTTGGAGGGAAAACACCAAGGAACACCAAACTTAAAAATTTTAAGATCAAAACATAAAGAAGATTCAAGAATACTTTGAAGATTCACAAGAACAACAAGAACAAAAGAAAGAACACCAAACTTAAAATTTTTAGAAAACTTCAATAAAATTTTCGAAAATTATAAAAAAAGATTAACAATAAAACACCAAACTTAAAGTTTGGCACAAGATTCAATCAAAGAAAAATTATTTTTAAAAAAAGATTTTAAAAAGAGGATACCCAATTACCAAAAACATAGACCAACGCTCTAGCCAATTAGGCAGTAAAGGTAACACTTGTTTTGAAGAGGTATATATTTATATATTCCTTTTGGAAGACTAATGCTTTGGAATAGAACAAGAAAAACAAGAAAAGACACAGAACAAGAAAAATAAAAATCAAACAAGAAAAATAAACAAGAACAACTTGAAGATCAAAGAACACAAATTCGAAAATTTAAAAGGAAAATATAAAATATGCAATTGACACCAAACTTAGAACAAGACACTAACTCACGAAAATAAAAATTAGAAATTAATAAGAAAAAGTAATATTTTTGAAAATTTTTTAAAGAGAAATTAAAGGACTCAAATTTAATGACTCTATAGCATCAATACTCTATTCCTAATCTAAGCAACAAAATAAACCTTTAGTTGTTCAAACTCGAACAATCCCCGGCAACGGCGCCAAAAACTTGGTGCACGAAATTGCAATCACACTTTTGCAATCACACTTTTGCAATCCGCACAACTAACCAGCAAGTGCACTAGGTCGTCCAAGTAATACCTTACGTGAGTAAGGGTCGAATCCCACAGAGATTGTTGGTTTGAAGCAAGCTATGTTTATTTTATTATTCTTAGTCAGGAGATCAATTATAATTATCAGTTTAAATTACTAAAAAATAAAAGAGCATGAAATAATTACTTGTTGTGCAATAATGGAGAATATGTTGGAGTTTTGGAGATGCTTTGTCTTCTGAATTCCTGTAATATAATATTCAACTCATGCAAAAGTGCAAAGTTCCTTCCATGGCAAGCTCTATGTAGGGTGTCACCGTTGTCAATGGCTACTTCCCATCCTCTCAGTGAAAATGGTCCAAATGCTCTGTCACAGCACGGCTAATCAGCTGTTGGTTCTCGATCATGTCGGAATAGAATCCATTGATTCTTTTGTGTTTGTCATAATGCCCAACACTTGCGAGTTTGAAGCTCGTCACAGTCATCCAATCCTAGAATCCTACTCGGAATACCACAGACAAGGTTTAGACTTTCCAGATTCTCATGAATGCCGCCATCAATTCTAGCTTATACCACGAAGATTCTGGTTAAGGAATCTAAGAGATACTCATTTAATCTAATATAGAATGGAGGTGGTTGTCAGACACACGTTCATGGATTGAGGAAGGTGATGAGTGTCACGGATCACCACCTTCTCCATAGTTAAGCGCGAATGAACATCTTAGATAAGAACACGCATGTTTGAATGGAAAAACATAAATAATTGCATTAATTTATCGAGACACTGCAGAGCTCCTCACCCCCAACAATGGAGTTTAGAGACTCATACCGTCAAAGAGTATAAAATTCAGATCTAAAAATGTCATGGGATACAAAATAAGTCTCTAAAAGTTGTTTAAATACTAAACTTGTAACCTAGGTTTATAGAAAATGAGTAAACTAAGATAATTGGTGCAGAAATCCACTTCTGGGGTCCACTTGGTGTGTGCTGGGGCTGAGACTTAAGCTTCTCACGTGCCTGGGCTGTTTCTGGAGTTGAACGCCAGGTTGTAACGTGTTTTTGGCATTGAACTCCAACTTGTAACCTGTTTCTGGTGCTGGATTCAAACAATCCCCAGTAATGGCTCCAAAAACTTGGTGCTCAATACCATGGTCAAAATATAATTTTACAACTTCGCACAACTAACCAGCAAGTGCACTGGGTCGTCCAAGTAATAAATCTTACGCGAGTAAGGGTCGATCCCACGGAGATTGTTGGTATGAAGCAAGCTATGGTCATCTTGTAAATCTCAGTCAGGCAGATTCAAATGGTTATGGATGATATATGAATAAAGCATAAAATAAAGATAGAGATACTTATGTAATTCAATGGTGAAAATTTCAGATAAGCGAATGGAGATGCTTTGTCCCTTCCGTCTCTCTGCTTTCCTACTGTCTTCATCCAATCCTTCTTACTCCTTTCCATGGCAAGCTGTATGTTGGGCATCACCGTTGTCAATGGCTACAGTCCCGTCCTCTCAGTGAAAATGTTCAACGCACTCTATCACAACACGGCTAATCATCTGTCGGTTCTCAATCAGGTTGGAATAGAATCCAGTGATTCTTTTGCGTCTGTCATTAACGCCCAGCCTTCAGGAGTTTGAAGCTCGTCACAGTCATTCAATCATTGAATCCTACTCAGAATACCACAGACAAGGTTTAGACCTTCCGGATTCTCTTGAATGCCGTCATCAATTCTAGCTTATACCACGAGGATTCTGATTAAGGAATCCAAGAGATAAACATTCAAGCCTTATTTGCTTGTAGAACGGAAGTGGTTGTCAGGCACGCGTTCATAAGTGAGAATGATGATGAGCGTCACATAATCATCATATTCATCAAGTTCTTGAGTGCGAATGAATATCTTGGAATAAGAATAAGCTGAATTTAATAGAAAAACAATAGTAATTGCATTAATACTCGAGGTACAGCAGAGCTCCACACCTTAATCTATGGTGTGTAGAAACTCCACCATTGAAAATACATAAGAACAAGGTCTAGGCATGGCCGAATGGCCAGCCTCCCAAAGAGGGTTCAATCATAAAAACATGATCAAAAGATTCTAAGATTGAAAGATAAAAATACAATAGCAAAAGGTCCTATTTGTAGAGAACTAGTAGCCTAGGGTTTACAGAAATGAGTAAATGACATAAAAATCCACTTCCGGGCCCACTTGGTGTGTGCTTGGGCTAAGCATTGAAGCTTTCATGTGTAGAGACTTTTCTTGGAGTTAAACGCCAGCTTTTGTGCCAGTTTAGGCGTATAACTCCCATTTTTGTGCCAGTTCCGGCGTTTAACGCCGGGCAGTTTTGAGCTGATTTGGAACGCCGGTTTGGGCCATCAAATCTCGGGCAAAGTATGGACTATTATACATTGCTGGAAAGCCCAGGATGTCTACTTTCCAACGCAGTTGAAAGCGCGCTAATTGGGAGGTCAGAATCCAACAGCATCTGCAGTCCTTTTCAGCCTCTGAATCAGATTTTTGCTCAGGTCCCTCAATTTCAGCCAGAAAATACCTGAAATCACAGAAAAATACTCAAACTCATAGTAAAGTCCAGAAAAGTGAATTTTAACTAAAAACTAATAAAAATATAATAAAAATAACTAAAACATACTAAAAACATACTAAAAACAATGCCAAAAAGCGTATAAATTATCCGCTCATCAACAGCCCGGACCTTAAAGAAGTTGTTCTTAAAATCCCGGAAAGATTCGTCATACATGGAAAAAACCTTGTGCTCCTGGGCATACCTAAAAGAAATCCAAGAAGCTTTCTTGTTGATAGTCCCAGGTTTGGTCATCACAAAAAGATACAGAAAAAGAGTTTGAGAAGGCGTAACACCAAATTCTTGACAAACAAGCTGAAAAATCTTGATGAAGCCCCATGAATTCGGATGGAGCTGGGAAGGGGCTACGTTACAAGACCATAACAAGTCAGTTTCAAAAGAAGTAAAAGGAAAGGTGATGTTCATTTGGCTAAAAAAGAAGTCATAAGCATAGAAGAAGGGACGCTCCCCCTGGATCAGGACTGGGAAGCAAACTCTATCACCAGAATCAGGTGCTACCAACTCATAATTGCCCTCCTGATCCTTACTGCTATAGACACGATGATTCTTTCTAAGCGTCGCACAAAATTCTGAATCAACTAAAGAAACACACAGCAAGACAAGAGAGTCCAGCCAATCGGACATCCCTTCGGGAACCTCAGAAGATGCCTCAACAATATTTTTTTGGGAAGACATGGCCAACTAAATCCTACAAAGCAAGAAAAAAGATTGGGTTACTAAAAAGGTAAAGACATCCCAGATGAAATTAAAACAACTCGGATAGCACAATCCAGAGCGGTATAGCAGATATAAAGGAAAACCCAGGACACAACCCAGAGTCCAGGGGCATCCTTTGGAGGCAATCAGGGAATAAAGATTCAGAAAAATCCACAAGACTAATGTCTTAGCAGAAACCCTTTCCAAGAAAAAACTAACGTCTCAGCAGAAACCCTTTACAAGAAAAACAAACGCGAAGAAGATCAAAAAAGCCATCAAAAGGAGCAAACTTCCTCAAAACAAACAAAGTTAAGCAAAACAGGAGTAGCATACGAAGCCCTAAAAAGCCAAATTCGGAGAAAACACCCATAAGCATACATAAAGGCAAAAAGAAGACCAGAAGGCATGCATCACAGTGATAAACCGGGCGTGATAATATACAAAGATTCAAGCTTTACAACATGCACTCAGTCAGAACTTCAAAAAAACAAATACAGAGCAACAAAATAGACGACGGAAGAAAAAGAAAAACCAACCTGAAAAAAGGAGAAGAATGCGAAAGAAGGTTGAAGATGAAGAGGCCAGAAGCTGCCGTCGGAAGCACTCACGATCGCCAAAACCACGTTGAGACACCAAGAAACGTAAGCTTTCAGGGGAAAATAGAAGATGAGAAAGAAAAGAGAAGTTATGAAATAGAGAAGAGAAACCGTTTTGTGAAAAGTTCAAAAAGATCAAAGAAACGAAGCATTAAAACCAATTAATGAGGGCCTTTAAAAACCCTCGTGTGTTCCCTAGGCAAGGACGCTAATCCAAAAATGCGCGCTCTCAGAGGAAGCAAAACGTTCCGCATTCAAAAAAGAACTCTACAAAGATAAAATGCTCGAGTTCGGCTCCACCCGAGAAGGTTCGAAATCCTAAAAACTAAGACTCTACCTCTAAAGGGAAACTGAGCTCGAGCAGGGGCACTGTTCATACCGTGGGTCGAGATGACTGACCCGGAATGTTCTACAGACAAAGTGACCGACCTCTTCAGGTCAGGACAAACTGACCTCTTCTCAAAGAGCTCGGCCAAGTCACAGGAAAGCCTAATAAAGGGCCTAAATAGAGGAACACGATCCCAATCCAAAAGGCAGCCCAAGTCTATAGAGATAAGGGCGGTTCCCATGAAAGATAAAAGATAAAGATAAAGATAAGATAACTAACTTATCTTATCTGCAAAGGTCACTCTACACCATTATAAATACACTGGAGCACCCAGGTATAACTCATACTCTGATTCTACTCAATACCTGCTTAATACCCTTGCTAACTTAAGCATCGGAGTCCCTTGCAGGTACCCCCCACCCTCCGGGGACGAAGGATCAGCACCATCACCAAGTCCAACAAGTCGGACACAACAGCTCCGACCCACACAGGAGATCTCGTCCGAGATCAATCTACAGTTTCAGGTAACCCTCGGAACACATTCCATTCGATGCCTTGAAATTTTGTTGAGTGATTTCCGATGGAATAGGTAGGAATGGCTTGGTAAGAATGGAAGAAGAGCATGCAAGAGGGAGGAAACATGAAGAAACAAAGGAGAAAAGCATTACGAAGTGTGCATATGCATAGCCTCTTGTGCATACGTACAACCTGAGAATTCGACCGAGTGTGCGTGCGCACAGGTACCAGCACGTGCATTCATTAAAAATGCATGTGACTCGCGTTTTGGGAGCTTTTGGAGGCCCAAATCTGAAGGCTAGAGCTCATATTGGAGGGGTAACATTTCAAAAAAGGAGCATAGCATTAGGGGTAGTTTTTAGATAGTAGTAGGAGGCTTTATGTTTAGTTTTTCTTTAAGTTTTCTCTCAACTCTATTAGGGTTTCTATTAGGATTTACATTTCAAGTGCCATTTTTTATTTTTGATCTTGGATTTTTGCTTGCCTCCATTGTAAGTATTTCTTAATTACTACTTTTTATAGTTACAATTTTGATACTCTTCTTGTAGTTAAAGACATATAGTTAATATATATACTTGTTTGCAATTTTGATCTCTTGTTGATGATTTTGATGATTGATGATTGTTATACGCTTGTTTGAGTTAGTATTGCTGATCTTGATCAATTGTTGCTCATAGTTTCAAGCATTTTCTCAATTATCCCATGTCTAATGTTTATGCCCACCAAGTGTTTGTGGAAATGTCAATTTTGATTATGGGCTAAGTTTCCACCTCTTGGTTTGGGAAAAATGAGCATATGGGTTCCTAGAGTTGGGATGTCCAACATTTAGTGATAATTCTTGTATTGTTAATTGTTCTTGTTTCCACTAACACTAACTTGTTGCTAAGGCAATTAGCAAGTGAGTTAGGATTTGTGGATTAAGAACAACTATGCTCACTTGACCTACTCTTCGATGTAAGAATTAACTAAGTGAGATTAATCCATCACAATTGTCATAGTTGTGGTTTCAACAAGGAAAGAATCCCCTAGCTCATCCCAAGCCAAGAATCCCTTTATGCTTTGAATTACACACACACACACACACAGATACATCAATCACTTTTATATCTTACTTGTTCATATTACATAGCTAGTTCTTTAATTCCTTTATTAGTTTATTAATTGCAATTTTGAGTGTTCTTTCATTCTTTTAACTGTTTATCTCTTTATTGGAAATTCCTTGATTATCAAAACCGAAATTGTGCGCTCATTGGCACTAGTCCTTGGGAGACGACTCGGGATTCTACTCCCGGATTTAAATTGGTTTTGAATTGTGACATTGATAAACCACTATTTTATAGTTTATATTGTGTTTGATTGAGTGGTTTTATCAAGCTTTTCACCCACTTATTCATATGATTAGCATGTATTTACAATTCCTTCCCAAATTGTTCTATGATTGAAAACTTGTTTCCTAAAGACCTTTTAGTTGTATATTTTTATTTTCCTTCGTACCATTCAATGCCGTGATCTGTGTGTTAAGTGTTTCAGGCTTCATAGGGCAAGGATGGCATAAGGAATGAAGACGAAGCATGCTTGACGCGACCGTGCAGACTGGAAGCTACACGAACGACGCAAATGCGTGGACGATGTGCACGCGTGGTACAAAAAATGCTGAGTGACGCGATCGCGTGGACGACACGGCATTACAAGTTGGAGTTCAATGCCAAAAACACGTTACAACCTGGCGTTCAACGCCAGAAACAGCCCAGGCACGTGAGAAGCTTAAGTCTCAGCCCCAACACATACCAAGTGGACCCCAGAAGTGGATTTCTGCACCAATTATCTTAGTTTACTCATTTTTTATAAACCTAGGTTACAAGTTTAGTATTTAAACAACTTTTAGAGACTTATTTTGTATCCCATGACATTTTTAGATCTGAATTTTATACTCTTTGACGGTATGAGTCTCTAAACTCCATTGTTGGGGGTGAGGAGCTCTGTAGTGTCTCGATAAATTAATGCAATTATTTATGTTTTTCCATTCAAACATGCGTGTTCCTATCTAAGATGTTCATTCGCGCTTAACTATGGAGAAGGTGGTGATCCGTGACACTCATCACCTTCCTCAATCCATGGACGTGTGTCTGACAACCACCTCCGTTCTATATCAGATTAAATGAGTATCTCTTAGATTCCTTAATCAGAATCCTCGTGGTATAAGCTAGAATTGATGGCGGCATTCATGAGAATCCGGAAAGTCTAAACCTTGTCTGTGGTATTCCGAGTAGGATTCTAGGATTGGATGACTGTGACGAGCTTCAAACTATTGAAGGCTGGGCGTTAATGACAGACGCAAAAGAATCACTGGATTCTATTCCAACCTGATTGAGAACCGACAGATGATTAGCCGTGCTGTGACAGAGCGCGTTGAATATTTTCACTGAGAGGACGGGACTGTAGCCACTGACAACGGTGATGCCCAACATACAGCTTGCCATGGAAAGGAGTAAGAAGGATTGGATGAAGACAGTAGGAAAGCAGAGAGACGGAAGGGACAAAGCATCTCCATTCGCTTATCTGAAATTCTCACCAATGAATTACATAAGTATGTCTATCTTTATTTTATGCTTTATTCATATATCATCTATAACCATTTGAATCTGCCTGACTGAGATTTACAAGATGACCATAGCTTGCTTCATACCAACAATCTCCGTGGGATCGACCCTTACTCGCGTAAGGTTTATTACTTGGAGGACCCAGTGCACTTGCTGGTTAGTTGTGCGAAGTTGTGAAATTATATTTTGACCATGGTATTGAGCACCAAGTTTTTGGAGCCATTACCGGGGATTGTTTGAGTTCTGAAAAGTAGAGATCACAATTTCGTGCACCAAGTTTTTGGCGCCGTTGCCGGGGATTGTTGAGTTTGGACAACTGACGGTTCATCTTGTTGCTTAGATTAGGTATTTTTCTTCAGAGTTCTTAAGAATGAATTCTAGTGTTTCAAGGTGATGTTCTTATCATCACCAAAGCTGATTGATTCTCATCAATTTAGCTCTTGAATGTAATGTTCTGCTGAAGCTTGGCTAGCCATGTCTAATTTCTTTAGACTGAAGCATTAGACTAACATTGCATGATTCCTGGAATTCTCATTAGGAATTTTGATATCTTTATTTTCTTTTCCACTTAATTTTCGAAAAATCCAAAAAAAATTACAAAATCATAAAAACCAAAAATATTTTATGTTTCTTGTTGAGTCTAGTGTCTCATTTTAAGTTTGGTGTCAATTGCATGTTTCTGTTCTTCTTGCATTTTTCGAATTCATTCATGTGTCTTCATTAATCTTCAAGTTGTTCTTGATGATTTCCTTGTTCTGATCTTTAAATTCTCTTGTCTTGTGTGTTTTGTTGTTTCTCATGTGGATTATCATTTTGTTAGTGTCAATAGTATACAAACTTCTAAGTTTGGTGTCTTGCATGCATTGTTATTTGATTTTAGTTGCATTTTGATTATTCCTCATCATTAAAAATCCAAAAAAAAATTTAATTTGTGTCTTTTCAAGTCAATAATACAGAGAATTGAAGATTCAGAACATACAGCAGAGGAATTACACAGAAAAGGCTGGGCGTTCAAAACGCCCAGTGAAGAAGGCAAACTGGCATTTAAACGCCAGCCAGGGTGCCTGGTTGGGCGTTTAACGCCCAAAAGGGTAGTGTTTTGGGCGTTAAATGCCAGAATGTATACCATTCTGGACATTTAAAGCCAGGATGGCACAAGAGGGAAGATTTTGTTTTAATTCAGATTTTTTTCAAGTTTTCAAAATTTTTCAAAATCAATTTCTTTCTTTTTTTTCAAAGATACTTGCTAACATTTAATGATTTGATTCAACATTTCAAGCATGTTGTCTTTTCTGTTGAGAAAGGTTTGATGTCTGAATCATATCTTTCTTGTTAGGCAGGTCATTAATTTTTAAAATCAAATCTTTTTAAATTATTTTTCAAATCATATCTTCTCAATCATATCTTTTAATCACATCTTTTTCAAAATAGTTTTCAATCGTATCTTTTTTATTTCTAATTTCAAAATCTTTTTCAAAAAAATCACTTGATTTCTTTTCCACTCTTAGTTTTCGAAAATCAATTAGTATTTTTCAAAATGTTTTTAAAATCTTTTTAATTTATTTTTGAAAAATTCTTCCCCTCTTCTCACATCCTTCTATTTATGGACTAACACTCCTCTTTAATGCACAATTCGAACTCCATCTTTCTTTATAAGTTCGAATTCTTCTACCTCTTCCTTCTATTTTTCTTTTCCTCTGACACCTCAAGAAATCTCTATACTGTGACATAGAGGATTCCATATTTTCTTGTTTTCTTCTCTTTCATATGAGCAGGAGCAAGGACAAAAGCATTCTTGTTGAGGCTGACCCTGAACCTGAAAGGACCTTGAAGCGAAAGCTAAGAGAAGCTAAGGCACAACTCTCTGTAGAGGACCTAACAGAAATCTTCAAACAAGAAGAAGACATGGCAGTCGAAAACAACAACAATGCCAACAATGCAAGGAAGGTGCTGGGTGACTTTACTGCACCTACTCCCGACTTCTATGGGAGAAGCATCTCTATCCCTGCCATTGGAGCAAACAACTTTGAGCTTAAGCCTCAATTAGTTTCTCTAATGCAACAGAATTGCAAGTTCCATGGACTTCCATTGGAAGATCCTCATCAGTTTTTAGCTGAATTATTGCAAATCTGTGACACTGTCAAGACCAATGGGGTTGACCCTGAGGTCTTTATGCTATTCCCTTTTGCTATAAGAGACAGAGCTAGGATATGGTTGGACTCACAACCTAAAGAAAGCCTGAACTCTTGGGAAAAGCTAGTCAATGCCTTCTTGGCAAAGTTCTTTCCACCTCAAAAATTGAGTAAGCTTAGAGTGGAAGTCCAAACCTTCAGACAGAAGGAAGGTGAATCCCTCTATGAAGCTTGGGAAAGATACAAACAATTGATCAAAAAGTGTCCTACTGACATGCTTTCTGAATGGAGCATCATAGGTATCTTTTATGATGGTCTGTCTGAACTGTCCAAGATGTCATTGGACAGCTCTGCTGGAGGATCTCTTCATCTGAAGAAGACACCTGCAGAAGCTCAAGAACTCATTGAAATGGTTGCAAATAACCAATTCATGTACACTTCTGAAAGGAATCCTGTAAACAATGGGACGAATCAGAAGAAAGGAGTTCTTGAGATTGATACTCTGAATGCCATATTGGCTCAGAACAAAATATTGACTCAGCAAGTCAATATGATCTCTCAAAGTCTGTCTGGAATGCAAGCTGCACCAGGCAGTACTAAGGATGCTTCATCTGAAGAAGAAGCTTATGATCCTGAGAACCCTTCAATGGAAGAGGTGAACTACATGGGAGAACCCTATGGAAACACCTATAATCCTTCATGGAGAAATCATCCAAATCTCTCATGGAAGGATCAACAGAGACCTCAACAAGGTTTCAACAACAATAATGGTGGAAGAAACAGGTTTAGCAATGGCAAGCCTTTTCCATCATCTTCTCAGAAACAGACAGAGAATTCTAAGCAGAGCCACTCTGACTTAGCAACCATGGTCTCTGATCTAATCAAAACCACTCAAAGTTTCATGACTGAAACAAGGCCCTCCATTAGAAACTTGGAGGCACAAGTGGGACAGCTGAGCAAGAAAATTACTGAAATCCCTCCTAGTACTCTTCCAAGCAATATAGAAGAGAATCCAAAAGGAGAATGCAAGGCCATTAACATGACCCACATGACCAAATTTGGAGAGGAGGAAGAGGCAGTGATCGCCACTGAGGAAGACCTCAATGGACGTCCACTGGCCTCCAATGAGTTCCCTAATGAGGAACCCTGGGAATCTGAGGCTCACACTAAGACCATAGAGATTCCATTGGATTTACTTCTGCCATTCATGAGCTCTGATGAGTATTTTTCCTCTGAAGAGGATGAATATGTCACTGAAGAGCAAGTTGCCAAGTACCTTAGAGCAATCATGAAGCTAAATGACAAGTTATTTGGTAATGAGACTTGGGAGGATGAACCCCCTTTGCTCACCAAAGAACTGGATGACTTGACTAGGCAGAGACTACCTCAAAAGAGACAGGACCCTGGGAGGTTCTCAATACCTTGTACCATAGGCACTATGACCTTTAAGAAGGCTCTATGTGACTTAGGGTCAAGTATAAATCTCATGCCTCTCTCTGTAATGGAGAAGCTAGGGATATTTGAGGTACAAGCTGTAAGAATCTCACTAGAGATGGCAGACAATTCAAGAAAACAAGCTTATGCACTTGTAGAGGATGTTCTTGTAAAGATTAAAGACCATTATATCCCCGCTGATTTCATAGTCCTAGAGACTGGGAAGTGCATGGATGAATCCATCATCCTTGGCAGACCCTTCCTAGCCACAACAAAGGCTGTGATTGATGTTGACAGAGGTGAATTGATCATTCAAGTGAATGAAGAATCCTTCGTGTTTAAGGCTCAAGGATATCCCTCTGTTACCATGGAGAGGAAGCATGAAAAGCTTCTCTCAAAACAGAGTCAAACAGAGCCCCCACAGTCAAACTCTAAGTTTGGTGCTGGGAGGCCACAACCAACTTCTAAGTTTGGTGTTGAACCCCCACATTCAAACTCTAAGTTTGGTGTTGGGAGGTTCCAACATTGCTCTGAGTATCTGTGAGGCTCCATGAGGGCCTACTGTCAAGCTACTGACATTAAAGAAGCGCTTGTTGGGAGGCAACCCAATGTTATATTTATCTATTTTCCTTTGTTATTTTATGTTTTCTGTAGGTTGATGATCATGGAAAGTCACAAAATCAATTGAAAAAGCAAAAACAGAATGAAAAACAGAAAGAAAAATAGCACACCCTGGAGGAAAACCTTGCTGGCGTTTAAACGCCAGTAAGGGCAGCAAATGGGCTTTTAACGCCCAGTCTGGCACCATTCTGGGCGTTTAACGCCAGAAAGGGGCACCAGACTGGCGTTAAACGCCAAGAAAGGGCAAGAAGCTGGCGTTAAACGCCAGAAATGGGCACCAGCCCGGTGTTTAACGCCAGAATTGGCATAGAGAGCATTTTTGCTCGCCACTTGGTACAGGGATGAATTTTCCTTGACACCTCAGGATCTGTGGACCCCACAGGATCCCCACCTACCCCACCACTCTCTCTCTTCTTCACCCATTCACCAATCACCTCAACACCTCTTCCCCAAAAACCCCTCACCTATCAAATCCCACTATTCTCTTCACCCCTTCATTTTCACACAACCTAAACACTACTTATCCCCCTTGGCCAAACCACAAGCCTCCTCCATCTCCTCTATTTCTTCTTCTTCTACTATCTTCTTTCTTCTTTGCTCGAGGATGAGCAAACCTTCTAAGTTTGGTGTGGTGAAAGCATTGCTTTTTGTTTTTCCATAACCATTTATGGCACCTAAGGCCGGAGAAACCTCTAGAAAGAGGAAAGAGAAGGCAAAAGCTTCCACATCCGGGTCATGAGAGATGGAGAGATTTATCTCAAGGGTGCATCAAGACCACTTCTATGAAGTTGTGGCCAAGAAGAAGGTGATCCCTGAGGTCCCTTTTCAAACTAAAAAAAAAGGGTCAACTTTGATCAAAGGTTGGACCAAGTCCTCATAGACATTTGTGAAGAGGGCACTCAATGGAAGAGAGATTCAAGAGGGAAGTCGGTTCAACTGAGAAGGCATGACCTCAAGCTCGTGGCTAGGGGATGGTTGGAGTTTATCCAACGCTCAAATCATTCCCACTAGCAACCGGTCTGAAGTTACTATAGACCGGGCCATCATGATTCATAGCATCATGATTGGAGAAGAAGTAGAAGTTCATGAGGTTATAGCCCAAGAACTTTATAAGGTGGCGGACAAGTCCTCTACCTTGGCAAGGTTAGCCTTTCCTCATCTCATTTGTCACCTCTGTTATTCAGTTGAAATTGACATAGAGGGAGACATCCTCATTGATGAGGACAAGCCCATCACTAAGAAAAGGATGGAGCAAACAAGAGATCTCACTCATCATGAAATCCCTGAGATACTTCAAGGGATGCACTTTCCTCCACAAAACTATTGGGAACAAATCAACACCTCCCTAGGAGAATTGAGTTCCAACATGGGACAACTAAGGGTGGAGCACCAAGAACATTCCATCCTCCTCCATGAAATTAGAGAAGATCAAAGAATCATGAGAGAGGAGTAACAAAGGCAAGGAAGAGACATTGAGGAGCTCAAGCACTCCATAAGATCTTCAAGAGGAAGAACAAGCCTCCATCACTAAGGTGGACCCGTTCTTTAATTTCCTTGTTCTTTATTTTCCTGTTTTTCGAATTTTCATGCTTATGTTTATCTATGTTTGTGTCTTATGATCATTAGTGTCTTAGTGTCTATGCCTTAAAGTTATGAATGTCCTATGAATCCATCACCTTTCTTAAATGAAAAATGTTCTTAATTGAAAAAGAGAAGAATTGCATGAATTTTGAATTTTATAACAGATTAATTATTTTGATGTGGTGGCAATATTTTGGTTTCTGAATGTATGCTTGAACAGTGCATATGCCTTTGGAATTTGTTGTTCATGAATGCTGGCTCATGAAAGAATGATGAAAAAGGAGACATGTTACTGAGGATCTGAAAAATTATAAAAATGATTCTTGAAGCAAGAAAAAGCAGTGAATATTCAAAAAAAAACGAAAAGAAAAAAAAAGGAAGAGAAAGAAATAAAGTTGTGATCCAAGGCAAAAAGAGTGTGCTTAAGAACCATGGACACCTCTAATTGGGGACTCTAGCAAAGCTGAGTCACAATCTGAAAAGGTTCACCCAATTATGTGTCTGTGGCATGTATGTATCCGGTGGTAATACTGGAAGACAGAGTGCTTTGGGCCACGGCCAAGACTTATAAAGTAGCTGTGTTCAAGAATCATCATACTTAACTAGGAGAATCAATAACACTATCTAGATTCTGAGTTCCTATAGAAGCCAATCATTCTGAATTTCAAAGGATAGAGTGAGATGCCAAAATTGTTCAGAGGCAAAAAGGTAAAAGCCCCGCTCATCTAATTAATACTGATCTTCATAGATGTTTTTAGAATTCATTGCATATTCTCTTCTTTTTATCTTATTTGATTTTCAGTTGCTTAGGGACAAGCAACAATTTAAGTTTGGTGTTGTGATGAGCGGATAATTTATACGCTTTTTGGCATTATTTTTAGTATGTTTTTAGTATGTTTTAGTTAGTTTTTATTATATTTTTATTAGTTTTTAGTTAAAATTCACTTTTCTAGACTTTACTATAAGTTTGTGTGTTTTTCTGTGATTTCAGGTATTTTCTGGCTGAAATTGAGGGACCTGAGCAAAAATCTGATTCAGAGGCTGAAAAGGACTGCAGATGCTGTTGGATTCTGACCTCCCTGCACTTTTCTAGAGCTATAGAAGCCTAATTAGTGCGCTCTCAACTGCGTTAGAAAGTAGACATCCTGGGCTTTCCAGTAATGTATAATAGTCCATACTTTGCCCGAGATTTGATGGCCCAAACCGGCGTTCCAAATCAGCTCAAAACTGCCCGGCGTTAAACGCCGGAACTGGCACAAGAATGGGAGTTAAACGCCCAAACTGGCACAAAAGCTGGCATTTAACTCCAAGAAAAGTCTCTACACATGAAAGCTTCAATGCTCAGCCCAAGCACATACCAAGTGGGCCCGGAAGTGAATTTTTATGTCATTTACTCATTTCTGTAAACCCTAGGCTACTAGTTCTCTACAAATAGGACCTTTTGCTATTGTATTTTTATCTTTCAATCTTAGAATCTTTTGATCATGTTTTTATGATTGAACCCTCTTTGGGAGGCTGGCCATTCGGCCATGCCTAGACCTTGTTCTTATGTATTTTCAACGGTGGAGTTTCTACACACCATAGATTAAGGTGTGGAGCTCTGCTGTACCTTGAGTATTAATGCAATTACTATTGTTCTTCTATTCAATTCAGCTTATTCTTATTCCAAGATATTCATTCACACTCAAGAACTTGATGAATGTGATGATTATGTGACGCTCATCATCATTCTCACTTATGAACGCGTGCCTGACAACCACTTTCGTTCTACAAGCAAACAAGGCTTGAATGTTTATCTCTTGGATTCCTTAATCAGAATCCTCGTGGTGTAAGCTAGAATTGATGGCGGCATTCAAAAGAATCTGGAAGGTCTAAACCTTGTCTGTGGTATTCTGAGTAGGATTCAATGATTGAATGACTGTGACGAGCTTCAAAATCCTGAAGGCTGGGCGTTAGTGACAGACGCAAAAGAATCACTGGATTGTATTCCAACCTGATTGAGAACCAACAGATGATTAGCCGTGTTATGACAGAGCGCGTTGAACATTTTCACTGAGAGGACGGGGCTGTAGCCACTGACAACGGTGATGCCCAACATTCAGCTTGCCATGGAAAGGAGTAAAAAGGATTGGTTGAAGACAGTAGGAAAGTAGAGAGACGGAAGGGACAAAGTAACTCCATTCGCTTATCTGAAATTCTCACCAATGAATTACATAAGTATCTCTATCTTTATTTTATGCTTTATTCGTATATCATCCATAACCATTTGAATCTGCCTGACTGAGATTTACAAGATGACCATAGCTTGCTTTATACCAACAATCTCTGTGGAATTGACCCTTACTCGCGTAAGGTTTATTACTTGGACGATCCAGTGCACTTGCTGGTTAGTTTTGCGAAGTTGTGAAATTATATTTAGACCATGGTATTGAGCACCAAGTTTTTGGAGCCATTACCGGGGATTGTTTGAGTTGTGAAAAGTAGAGATCACAATTTCGTGCACCAGCTATTGAAGGAGCCCGGCCTTTTTTTTCTGGACGAAAATAACAAGCCCTGCTTTCCCTTAGAGTGGCAGAGAAACATAGTGGTTGATGAGAGAACTTTTGCGTGGTCTAGAAATTTGTGGATAAATCCTCGTTGCAAGTATAGTTTCTAAACCTTCAAAAGTCCTTTCATACAAACGTTTTGGGTGTCACAAGTAACAAACCCCTTTTAAAATTGTTAACCGAGTATTCAAACCTCGGGTCGTCTTCTCAAGGAACTGCAGGGAAGTATGTTCTTATTATTGGTTATGAAAAAGTGTGTTTGGTTTTTTTGATCAAGGTAAAAGGTTAGTTAGGCAGTATGTTGCACAAAAAATAATAAGAAAAATAAATAAATAACTATAAAATAAACTCTTGGAAAGGTATGGGAACTGGAGGTCCTATCCCAGTTATCCTTATCAATTGTGATGAGAATTAGATTCTTCTCCCACTTTGTTAACCTCTAACTATGAAGGTAAGTTAAGTGGATGAATTAATTCTAATTTTCAATCAACAATGAGTTTGATAAATCAAGAGTTACCAATTATTTAACCAAAGCCAAAAGGGGAAAAACTAAATCTACTAGAATAATAATATCCTCAGATTGGAAATAATAAAAAGGAACAATCATAAACTGAAATGCTTCAAATATCATTAAATAAAATATTCAAATCTTAACATGGAAAAGTTCATAAGCCAATTAGGCAACATATCTAATACAAGCAATGAAGTATCTGAAAATAGGAAATAAATATAAAGTAAAAGAACATTGAACCTGGGATCCAGAGTTACTCTTAAAACAAGAAGAAATCCTAAATCCTAATCCTAAAGAGAGAGAGGAGAGAACCTCTCTCCAAACTAGATCTAAATCATGGAAAGTGAATTATGAGTGAATGATAATGAATAGATGCATTCCCCCACTTTATAGCCTCTAATCTGTGTTTTCTGGGCCGAGAACTGGGTCAGAAACAGCCCAGAGTTCGCTGGTTGCGAATTCAAATTCGCTGATTTTCGTCACTTGCGACGCGGCCGCATGGAGCACGCGGTCGCGTTGCCTAGCGTCAGGGCCACTATGGCATATTATATATCAAATCGAAGCCCCGGATGTTAGCTTTCCAACACAACTGGAACCGGGTCGTTTGGACCTCTGTAACTAAAGTTATAGCCATTTGAGTGCGAAGAGGTCAGGCTGGACAGCTTAGCAGTTTCTCCAACTTCTTGCATTCCTTCCACTTTTGCATGCTTCCTTTCCATCCTCCAAGTCATCCCTGCCTTATAATATCTGAAAACACTTAACACACATATCAAGGCATCTAATGGTAATAAGAGAGGATTAATAATAAGCAAATATAAGTCCAAAAAAGCATGTTTTCAATCAAAGCACATAATTAGGAAGGGAAATGTAAAACATGCAAATAGTATGAATAAGTGGGTAAAGAGTTGATAAAATCCACTCAATTGAGCACAAGATAAACCATAAAATAGTGGTTTATCAACCTCCCCACACTTAAACAAAAGCATGTCCTCATGCTAAGCTCAAGAGAAGCTATAAAGATGAAGAGGAATGGTAAAATGTATGAAATGCAACCTATGTATATGAATGCAACTACATGCTGAGATGTTTCTACCTACTTGGTTAAAAATAAATAAATTCTCAAAGACAAAAATAATTCAAATTCCACTAATTCAAATCATATAAAATAAAGACAAGTAAACTTGTAAGAAGATAGCTCATGAAAGCAGGGAACATAGAATCAAGCATTGAACCCTCACTGGTAGTGTATATCACTCTAACTCTCAAGTGTCTAGGGTCAATCTCTCTACTATTCTCTAGTCATGCTTTCTAAACTTTGTTCTTCATCTAACCAATCAACAAATATTTAACATACCAATGCAAACATTATGAGGTCTTTTCAAGGTTGTAATGGGGCCAAGGTAAGGGTGAAGATATATATATGGCTAAGTGAGCTATAAATTGAATCCTTGAGTAGTCTAAGATCTCACCTAATATATACATACTATAAAATTTTTAAAATTATACTTAGCTTCCCATAATTTTCCCACTTTTTATCACATACTCATGTATCAAATTTATTTTTGATTTTTACTTCCGTGTGCATTGATTTCTCTACTAAACTTATTATTGGGGTAATTTTGTCCCCTTATTCATAAATATATAATAATTTTTTTTAAACATAAACAGAACATATATCAATGCACATGGTGTTTTTAATTTAAATTTGTTTCACATGAGCATGCTCCCAAAAATCCTTATTATTTTATTGAATTAATCTTTTCTAATCAACCCATGTTCCCATGTTTTCCCACACTTAGTGGATACACAACCTCTATCTTAAGCTAACCAAGGATTCAACTTGGGATTTTTAATTTGTTTTTCTGCTTAAGGCTAGTAATTGTGGTTATAAAACAAGAGGGGATTTAAAAGCTCAAGGGGGCTAACAAGGGTGATGTAAAAGGTAGGCTAATTTTGGGACAAGTGAGCTAAATTCAAACAATGGCCTCAATCATATGCAAGCATGCAAATATATTAAATATTGGACATATAGAATGGAGCAAAATAGAGATTACAATCATAGAGAAGTGAACACACAAGAATAAAAATTTATGGTTAAATAATGTAACCATGTAATTAAGCTCAAATCTCACAGGTTGTGTGTTCTTTGGCTCAAAAACCATGTTCCAATTTCAACTTCAAACAAATTTTTTTTAACATAAAAATTTTCAATTTAAATTAGTGAAATTTTTCGAAAATAGGGTCTTAAAAGAAATTTATTATTTTAACCAAGCAGTAACTGGTGCACGAAATTGTGATCACTACTTTTACACAGAACAATCCCCGGTAATGGCTCCAAAGACTTGGTGCTCAATACCATGGCATAAACACAACTTTGCACAACTAACCAGCAAGTGCACTGGGTCGTCCAAGTAATACCTTACGTGAGTAAGGGTCGATCCCACGGAGATTGTTGGTATGAAGCAAGCTATGGTCACCTTGTAGATCTCAGTCAGGCAGACTCAAATGGGTATAGTGATAAACGAATAAAGCATAAAGATAAAGATAGGGATACTTATGTATATCATTGGTGAGAGCTTCAGATAAGCGTATGAAGATGCCTTCCCTTCCGTCTCTCTGCTTTCCTACAGTCTTCATCCAATCCTTCTTACTCCTTTCCATGGCAAGCTCATGTAGGGTTTCACCGTTGTCAGTGGCTACCTCCCATCCTCTCAGTGAAAACGTTGCCTATGCTCTGTCACAGCATGGGTAATCAGCTGTCGGTTCTCGGTCAGGCCGGAATAAAATCCATCGATTCTTTTGCGTCTGTCACTAACGCCCCGCCTGCTAGGAGTTTGAAGCACGTCACAGTCATTCAATCATTGAATCCTACTCAGAATACACAGACAAGGTTAGACTTCCGGATTCTCTTGAATGCTGCCATCAGTTCTCGCCTATACCACGAAGACTCTGATCTCACGGAATGGCTGGCTCGTTGTCAGGCGAGCACTCGGTTGTCAGGCGATCAACCATGCATCGTGTATCAGGAATCCAAGAGATATTCACTAAGCCTCGTATGCTTGTAGAACAAGAGTGGTTGTCAGTCACTTTGTTCATAAGTGAGAATGATGATGAGTGTCACGGATCATCACATTCATCAAGTTGAAGAACAGGTGATATCTTGGAACAAGAACAAGCGGAATTGAATAGAAGAACAATAGTAATTGCATTAATACTCGAGGTACAGCAGAGCTCCACACCTTAATCTATGGTGTGTAGAAACTCCACCGTTGAAAATACATAAGAACAAGGTCTAGGCATGGCCGTGAGGCCAGCCTCCCAGTGATCAAAAGATTCAAAGATCTCCCGATGAAAATACAATAGTAAAAGGTCCTACTTATAGAAAACTAGTAGCCTAAGGTGTACAGAGATGAGTAAATGACATAAAAATCCACTTCCGGGCCCACTTGGTGTGTGCTTGGGCTGAGCAATGAAGCATTTTCGTGTAGAGACTCTCCTTGGAGTTAAATGCCAGCTTTTATGCCAGTTTGGGCGTTTAACTCCCATTTAGGTGCCAGTTCCGGCGTTTAACGCTGGAATTCCTGAGGGTGACTTTGAATGCCGGTTTGGGCCATCAAATCTTGGGCAAAGTATGAACTATCATATATTGCTGAAAAGCCCAGGATGTCTACTTTCCAACGCCGTTGAGAGCGCGCCAATTGGGCTTCTGTAGCTCCAGAAAATCCACTTCGAGTGCAGGGAGGTCAGAATCCAACAGCATCTGCAGTCCTTTTGAGTCTCTGGATAAGATTTTTGCTCAGATCCCTCAATTTCAGCCAGGAAATACCTGAAATCACAGAAAAACACACAAACTCATAGTAAAGTCCAGAAAAGTGAATTTTAACTAAAAACTAATAAAAATATAATAAAAACTAACTAGATCATACTAAAAACATACTAAAAACAATGCCAAAAAGCGTACAAATTATCCGCTCATCACAACACCAAACTTAAATTGTTGCTTGTCCCCAAGCAACTGAAGATCAAATAGGATAAAAAGAAGAGAATATGCAATGAACTCCAAAAAACATCTATGAAGATCAGTATTAATTAGATGAGCGGGGCTTTTAGCTTTTTGCCTCTGAATAGTTTTGGCATCTCACTTATCCTTTGGAATTCAGAATGATTGGCTTCTTTAGGAACTTAGAATCCAGATAGTGTTATTGATTCTCTAGTTAAGTATGATGATTCTTGAACACAGCTACTTCATGAGTCTTGGCCGTGGCCCAAAGCACTCTGTCTTCCAATATTACCACCGGATACATACATGCCACAGACAATAATTGGGTGAACCTTTTCAGATTGTGACTCAGCTTTGCTAAAGTCCCCAACTAGAGGTGTCCAGGGTTCTTAAGCACACTCTTATTGCCTTGGATCACAACTTTATTTTTTCTTTTCTTTCTCTTTTTTTTTCGCTTGCTTTCTTCTTCTTTTTTTTTTTTGTATTCACTGCTTTTTCTGCTTCAAGAATCATTTTTATGATTTTTCAGATCCTCAGTAACATGTCTCCTTTTTCATCATTCTTTCAAGAGCCAACATTCATGAACCACAAATTCAAAGACATATGCACTGTTTAAGCATACATTCATAGAAACAAAAGTGTTGCCACCACATCAAAATAATTAAACTGTTATAAAATTCAAAATTCATGCAATTCTTTTCTTTTCAATTAAGAACAATCTCTAAGAAAGGTGATGGATTCATAGGATTCATAACTTTAAGGCATAGACACTAAGACACTAATGATCCAGACACAAACATGGACAAGCATAAAGCACTAAAATTCGAAAAAAAAAAAGTAAAGAACAAGGAGATTAAAGAAACGGGTCCCCTTAGTGATGGCGGCTTGTTCTTCCTCTTGAAGGTCTTATGGAGTGCTTGAGCTCCTCAATGTCTCTTCCTTGTCTTTGTTGCTCCTCTCTCATGATTCTTTGATCTTCTCTAATTTCATGGAGGAGGATGGAATGCTCTTGGTGCTCCACCCTTAGTTGTCCCATGTTGGAACTCAATTCTCCTAGGGAGGTGTTTAGTTGCTCCCAATAGTCTTGTGGAGGAAAGTGCATCCCTTGAGGAATCTCAGGGATCTCAGGATGAGTGGGGTCTCTTGTGTGCTCCATCCTCTTCTTAGTGATGGGCTTGTCCTCATCAATAGGAGTGTCTCCCTCTATGTCAACTCCAACTGAATAATAGAGGTGACAAATGAGATGAGGGAAGGCTAACCTTGCCAAGGTGGAAGACTTGTCCGCCACCTTGTAGAGTTCTTGAGCTATGACCTCATGAACTTCCACTTCTTCTCCAATCATGATGCTATGAATCATGATGGCTCGGTCTAGAGTAACTTCGGACCGGTTGCTAGTGGGAATGATTGAGCGTTGAATAAACTCCAACCATCCTCTAGCCATGGGCTTGAGGTCATGCCTTCTCAGTTTAACCGGCTTCCCTCTTGAGTTTCTCTTCCATTGAGCGCCCTCTTCACAAATGTTTATGAGGACTTGGTCCAACCTTTGATCAAAGTTGACCCTTTTTGTGTTTGAAAGGGATCTCAGGGATCACCTTCTTCAAGGCCACAACTTCATAGAAGTGGTTGATGCACCCTTGAGATGAATCTCTCCATCTCCCATGACTCGGAGGTAAAAGCTTTTGCCTTCCTTTTCCTCTTTCTAGAGGTTTCTCCGGCCTTGGATGCCATAAATGGTTATGGAATGCTTTTACCACACCAAACTTAAAAGGTTTGCTCGTCCTCGAGCAAAAGAAGAAAGAAGAGAGTAGAAGAAGAAGAAATGGGGAGAGGGAGATGGCTTTGTGTTTGGCCAAAGAGGGGGATAAGTGGTGTTTAGTTTGTGTGAAAATGAAGGAGTGGAGAAGGGTTTATGGGGAAGAGGTATTGAGGTGATTGGTGAATGGGTAAAGAAGAGAGAGGGTGGTGGGGTTGGTGGGGATCCTGTGGGGTCCACAGATCCTTAGGTGTCAAGGAAAAGTCATCCCTGCACAATGGCATTCAAAAACGTTTTGAGCCAATTCTGGCGTTAAACGCCGGGCTGGTGCCCCATTCCTGGCGTTTAACGCCAGGTTTGCCCTTTTCTGGCGTTTAACGCCAGTCTGGTGCCCCTTTCTGGCGTTAAACGCCCAGAATGGTGCCAGACTGGGCGTTAAACGCCCAACTGCTAGCCTCACTGGCGTTTAAACGCCAGTGGGTTCTTCCTCCAGGGTGTGCTGTTTTTCTTCCTATTTTTCATTTGTTTTTGCTTTTTCAATTGATTTTGTGACTTCTTATGATCATCAACTACAAAAAAATAAAATAACAAAAGAAAATATATAAAATATAATCATTGGGTTGCCTCCCAACAAGCGCTTCTTTAATGTCAGTAGCTTGACAGAGGGCTCTCATGGAGCCTCACAGATACTCAGAGCAATGTTGGAACCTCCCAACACCAAACTTAGAGTTTGAATGTGGGGGTTCAACACCAAACTTAGAGTTTGGTTGTGGCCTCCCAACACCAAACTTAGAGTTTGACTGTGGGGGCTCTGCTTGACTCTGAATTGAGAGAAGCTCTTCATGCTTCCTCTCCATGGTGACAGAGGGATATCCTTGAGCCTTAAACACGAAGGATTCTTCATTCACTTGAATGATCAGTTCACCTCCATCAACATCAATTACAACCTTTGCTGTGGCTAGGAAGGGTCTGCCAAGGATGATGGTTTCATCCATGCACTTCCCAGTCTAGGACTATGAAATCAGTAGGGATGTAATGGTCTTCAATTCACCAAAACATCCTCTACAATGAGCTTGTTTTCTGAGTTGTCTGCCATCTCTAATGAGATTTGCAGCTTGTACCTCAAGATCCCTAGCTTCTCCATTACACAGAGAGGCATGAGTTTTACACTTGACCCTAAGTCACACAGAGCCTTCTGAAGGTCATGGTGCCTATGGTACAAGTATGGAAAACTTTCCAGGATCTTGTCTCTTTTGAGTAATTTCTGCTAGACAAGTCATCCAGTTCTTTGGTGAGCAAAGGAGGTTCATCCTTCCAAGTCTCATTTCCAAATAACTTGTCATTTAGCTTCATGATTGCTCCAAGGTATTTAGCACTTGCTCTTCAGTGACATACTCATCCTCTTCAGAGGAAGAATACTCATCAGAGCTCATGAAAGGCAGAAGTAAGTCCAATGGAATCTCTATGGTCTCATTTGAGCCTCAGATTCCCATGGTTCCTCATTAGGAAACTCATTGGAGGTTGGTGCACGCCCATGAGGTCTTCCTCAGTGGCGTTCACTTCCTCCTTCCTCTCCAAATTCGGCCATGTTAATGACCTTGCACTCTCCTTTTGGATTTTCTTCTGTATTGCTTGGAAGAGTACTTGGAGGGAGTTCAGTAATTTTCTTGTTCAGCTGTCCCACTTGTGCCTCCAAATTTCTAATGGAGGACCTTGTTTCAGTCATGAAACTTTGAGTGTTTGATTAGATCAGAGACCATGGGTTGCTAAGTCAGAGGGGTTCTGCTTAGAATCTCTGTCTGTTGCTGAGAAGATGATGGAAAAGGCTTGCCATTGCTAAACCTATTCCACCATTGTTGTTGTTAAAACTTGTTGAGGTCTCTCTTAATTCTTCCATGAGAAATTTGGGTGATTTTCCATGAAGAATTATAGGTGTTTCCATAGGGTTCTCCTAGTAATTCCCTCTTCCATTGAAGGGTTCTCAGGATCTAAGCTTCTTCTTCAGATGAAGCCTTAGTACTGCCAGGTGCATTTTGCATTCCAGACAGACTTTGAGAAATCAAATTGACTTGTTGAGTCAATATTTTATTCGGAGCCAATATGGCATTCAGAGTATCAATCTCAAGAACTCATTTCTCTGGCTTGTCCCATTGTCACAGGATTCCTTTCAGAAGTGTACATGAATTGGTTATTTGCAACCATTTCAATTAGCTCTTGAGCTTCTGTAGGCGTCTTCTTCAGATGAGAGATCCTCCAGCAGAGCTATCCAAAGACATCTTGGATAGTTCAGAGAGACCATCATAGAAAATACCTATGATGCTCCATTCAAAAGCATGTCAGATGGACATTTTCTGATCAATTGTTTGTATCTTTCCAAGCTTCATAGAGGGATTCTCCATCCTTCTGTCTGAAGGTTTGGACTTCCACTCTAAGCTTACTCAATTTTTGAGGTGGAAAGAACTTTGCCAAGAAGGCATTGACTAGCTTTTCCCATTGAGTCCAGGCTTTCTTTAGGTTGTGAGTCCAACCATGTCCTAGCTCTGTCTCTTACAGCAAAAGGGAATAGCATAAGTCTGTAGACTTCAGGGTCAACCCATGTCTTGACAGTGTCACGATTTGCAAGAATTAGCTAAGAACTGATGAGGATCTTCCAATGGAAGTCCATGGAACTTGCAATTCTGTTGCATTAGAGAAAACTAATTGAGGCTTAAGCTCAAAGTTGTTTGCTCCAATGGCAGGGATAGAGATGCTTCTCCCATAGAAGTCGGGAGTAGGTGCAGTAAAGTCACCCAGCACCTTCCTTGCATTGTTGTTGTTTTCGGCTGCCATGTGTTCTTCTTCTTTGAAGAATTCGGTTAGGTCCTCTACAGAGAATTGTGCCTTAGCTTCTCTTAGCTTTCGCTTCAAGGTCCTTTCAGGTTCAGGGTCAGCTTCAACAAGAATGCCTTTGTCTTTGTTCCTGCTCATATGAAAGAGAAGAGAACAAGAGAATGTGGAATCCTCTATGTCACAGTATAGAGATTCCTTGAGGCGTCAGAGGAAACGAAAAACAGAAGAAAGAGGTAGAAGAATTCGAACTTGATCAGATAGAGTTCGAATTGTGCATTAAGAAGGAGTGATACTCCATAAATAGAAGGATGTGAGAAGAGGGGAAGGAAATTTTCGAAAATTAAGTGAAAAAGTTTGAAAACATTTTTGAAAAACTCTAATTGATTTTCGAAAACAAAAGTGGGAAAGAAGTAAAGTGATTTTTGAAAGAGATTTTGAAATTAGAAATTAAAAAGATTTGATTTAAAAACTGTTTTGAAAAAGATGTGATTAAAAAGATATGATTGAAAAATTATGCTTTTAAAAAGATGTGATTGAGAAGATATGATTTGAAAAACATTTTAAAAAAGATTTGATTTTAAAAATTAATAACTTGCCTAACAAGAAAAGATCTGATTCCAACATTAAACCTTTCTCAACAGAAAAGGCAACATACTTAAAATGTTCAATCAAATCATTAATTGTTAGTAAGTATCTTTGAAAAAGGAAAGAAATTGATTTTGAAAACATTTGATTGAAAAGATATGATTTGAAAAAGATTTGATTTTGAAAAACTTTGAAGACTTGAAAAAAAAATTGATTTGAAAAACAAAATCTTCCCTCTTGTGCCATCTTGGCGTTAAACGCCCATAATGGTATTCATTCTGGCGTTTAACGCCCAAAATGCTACCTTTTTGGGCGTTAAACGCCCAACCAGGTACCCTGGCTGGCGTTTAAACGCCAGTCTGTCCTTCTTCACTGGGCGTTTTGAACGCCCAGTTTTTCTGTGTAATTCCTCTGCTGCATGTTCTGAATCTTCAGTCCCCTGTACTATTGACTTGGAAATAGAACCAAGATCAAATAAACAAGGCATGCAAGACACCAAACTTAAGATTAGACACTAGACTCAAACAAGAAACATAAAGTATTTTTGGTTTTTATGATTTTTAAAAAATTTTTTGTGCTTTCTTTTTTTTTCGAAAATTATGTGAAAACAGAAAATAAAGGTTTCAGAATTCTCAATTTGAATTTCCAGGAATCATTGCAATGCTAGTCTAAGACTCCGGTCCAGGAATTAGACATGGCTTCACAGCCAGCCAAGCTTCCAAAGAAAGCTTCGGTCCAAAACACTAGACATGGCCAATGGCCAGCCAAGCCTTAGCAGATCATTGCTCCAATAGCAAGATTGATAGAGATCAACAAGCTATTGTGATGATCAGTTGAAACCTCGGTCCAATAAGATTAGACATGGCTTCACAGCCAGCCAGATTTCAACAGATCACCATGAAACACTAGAATTCCTTAAGAACTCTGAAAAAAAAATACCTAATCTAAGCAACAAAGATGAACCGTCAGTTGTCCATACTCAAGAACAATCCCCGGCAACGGCGCCAAAAACTTGGTGCACGAAATTGTGATCACTACTTTTACACAGAACAATCCCGGTAATGGCTCCAAAGACTTGGTGCTCAATACATGGCATAACACAACTTCGCACAACTAACCAGCAAGTGCACTGGGTCGTCTAAGTAATACCTTACGTGAGTAAGGGTCGATCCCACGGAGATTGTTGGTATGAAGCAAGCTATGGTCACCTTGTAGATCTCAGTCAGGCAGACTCAATGGGTATAGTGATAAACGAATAAAGCATAAAGATAAAGATAGGGATACTTATGTATATATCATTGGTGAGAGCTTCAGATAAGCGTATGAAGATGCCTTCCCTTCCGTCTCTCTGCTTTCCTACAGTCTTCATCCAATCCTTCTTACTCCTTTCCATGGCAAGCTATGTAGGTTCACCGTTGTCAGTGGCTACCTCCCATCCTCTCAGTGAAAACGTTGCCTATGCTCTGTCACAGCATGGGTAATCAGCTGTCGGTTCTCGGTCAGGCCGGAATAAAATCCATCGATTCTTTTGCGTCTGTCACTAACGCCCGCCTGCTAGGAGTTTGAAGCACGTCACAGTCATTCAATCATTGAATCCTACTCAGAATACCACAGACAAGGTTAGACCTTCCGGATTCTCTTGAATGCTGCCATCAGTTCTCGCCTATACCACGAAGACTGATCTCACGGAATGGCTGGCTCATTTGTCAGGCGAGCACTCGGTTGTCAGGCGATCAACCATGCATCGTGTACAGGAATCCAAGAGATATTCACTAAGCCTCGTATGCTTGTAGAACAAGAGTGGTTGTCAGTCACTTTGTTCATAAGTGAGAATGAGATGAGTTGTCACGGATCATCACATTCATCAAGTTGAAGAAAACAGGTGATATCTTGGAACAAGAACAAGCGGAATTGAATAGAAGAACAATAGTAATTGCATTAATACTCGAGGTACAGCAGAGCTCCACACCTTAATCTATGGTGTGTGAAACTCCACCGTTGAAAATACAAGAACCAGGTCTAGGCATGGCCGTGAGGCCAGCCTCCCAGTGATCAAAAGATTCAAAGATCTCCGATGAAAATACAATAGTAAAAGGTCCTACTTATAGAAAACTAGTAGCCTAAGGTGTACAGAGATGAGTAAATGACATAAAAATCCACTTCCGGGCCCATTGGTGTGCTTGGGCTGAGCAATGAAGCATTTTCGTGTAGAGACTCTCCTTGGAGTTAAACGCCAGCTTTTATGCCAGTTTGGGCGTTTAACTCCCATTTAGGTGCCAGTTTCGGCGTTTAACGCTGGAATTCCTGAGGGTGACTTTGAACGCCGGTTTGGGCCATCAAATCTTGGGAAAAGTATGGACTATCATATATTGCTGGAAAGCCCAGGATGTCTACTTTCCAACGCCGTTGAGAGCGCGCCAATTGGGCTTCTGTAGCTCCAGAAACGCCACTTTGAGTGCAGGGAGGTCAGAATCCAACAGCATCTGCAGTCCTTTTGAGTCTCTGGATCAGATTTTTGCTCAGATCCCTCAATTTCAGCCAGGAAATACCTGAAATCACAGAAAAACACACAAACTCATAGTAAAGTCCAGAAAAGTGAATTTTAACTAAAAACTAATAAAAATATAATAAAAACTAACTAGATCATACTAAAAACATACTAAAAACAATGCCAAAAAGCGTACAAATTATCCGCTCATCAGTAACTAAATGCAAAAAAATCAAATAAACATGCAATTAAACATGCAAATGCAACAACTAATTTAATAAAGAAAATTTTAAGCATTGGTGTTGAAACAGAAAGGTACTAACCCATGGAGATCGGTATCGACCTCCCCACACTTAAAGATTGCACCGTCCTTGGTGCGTGCTGAGATGTGCAGGTGGACGGGTTGCTCCAACTGATGCTTTTCTCATTAAGGAATGTGCAGATGGGCTTGTTTGTTTCCCCTTTTAGAAGTTTCTCCCTTTTTTTCGTCTTCGGTGGCCAGCCTGGAAGAAGAGAAAAAGAAGAACAGTAATACCCAGAAGTAAAGATAAGAAAATAAATGAAGTATGGGTGGATTAATGCCAAATAATGGGGGTCTCAATTATATGGTAGCTACAACATGCAAGTGAGAAAACAATAGAAGTCATGGCATGCCAGTAGTACAAAATGTACAGCAATGGGGAAGAAAGTGGGGAAGGAGAGATAATATAAATTCATGTCAATGCAAAAGTAATGTAGGTATAAAAGATTGGCATTGATTTAAATAATATTACTCAATCAGAATTAAACAAGTCACTAAGCACCAAGAAAATACCAGAAAAGATGTAACAGTTGAATAAGAATATTTGAACACCAATAATAACTTTTAGAAAAAATAAAATATGCAATGAATAAAAGTATGCAAATAAATTAAATAAAATAAAATGAAAGTGAAAAAGAATGAGAAGTAGAAAAAGAAAAGTGAGAAAGGAGAGAGAAGGAAGAAATTAGGATTAGAAGAGAAAAGTTAAGAAAATTGGCACTAATCTGGATAGGTTATGCGACGCTGGCGACGCGGTCGCGTGGTGCGCGATAAGGTTAGGCGACGCGGACGCGTGGGGCACGCTATCGCGTGACTCGATTTGTGCTAGTGGCGCGAGTGCAGCCTTGTGGTCGCACAACTCTCTGTTCGAAATTTGGTATTGCCAAAATCCAGGGTGACGCGGTCGCGTGGTCGACGCGATCGCGCGGGTGGCCTTATTTCCAATATGACGCGGACGCGTGGGTGACGCGTTCGCGTGGCAGGGCTTGTGCTACTAGCACGGGTCCAGCCCAATTCCAGCTCAACTTTCAGCCATACACCCTTTTTACGCCGATTTCAGGTCACGCGGCCGCGTGGGTGATGCGGTCGCGTGGGAGGCTATTTTTTTCAAATGATGCGGACGCGTCATCGACGCGTTCGCGTGGAGTCAATTTGTGCTAATAGCGCGCCTCTAGCCCTGCTCCTGCGTAACTCTCTGTTCATTTTTATTTTTCTCTTTTCCCCTTGCAACGTGGATGCGTCGCTGATGCGGTCGCGTCGCGTGCTCGCTTTTTTTTTTTAATCTGAAAAGATGCAGAATGCAGTGTTAATATGAATGTGATACAAAACTCCAGGTTCAATAAAATAAAATAAAATAAAAACAAACAAAATGAAATAAAATTGAAAAAAGAAACGATCATACCATGGTGGGTTGTCTCCCACCTAGCACTTTTAGTTAAAGTTCTTAAGTTGGACATTTGATGAGCTTCCTGTTATGGTGGCTTATGCTTGAACTCATCCAGGAATCTCCACCAGTGTTTGTGATTCCAGTAACCTCCGGGGTCCCAAACTAGGCATGTAAAACCCTTGAGTAGCTTCAAAAAGATTCTTAGGCTCCCGCGGTGTTGGATGTCAGAACAGATTCCAGGATCCCAAATCTTGCTTTTACACCCGTCTTCGTGTTGATTATCATGATTCCATCCAGGTAGCAAGCAATCTGAATTCTCACTAAAGCGGCCAAACAACTTTCTAGACCCATTCAGTTGAGCTCTATACCAACCTTTACGTTTAAGCTTAAAGCTTCCAACCATGATGAACCTTGCAGGACAATTCTTACCACTGACCATCTTCCTTTTACTCTTAATGCCACAAAGAGCTCTAAGTTGACCATCCGTCTCCAGTAGCCCATATTCAAGTGGGATTAGAAAGCTATGGGATATGAATTTTACCCACTTGAATGTTGTGAAGGATGATGGCGACTTAGGGGGAGGTATCTTTAATGAAATTGCAAGCTCCAACTCCCTTGTGCTCTTCTCTGATAATTACCACCTCTTTGCAAACTTCTTCAATTTCAACCTCTTCCTCTTGGTAGCTCTCTTTCAATTCAATCATCTCTTCATTGCTTTCCAAGGGCATGGGAGGTTGTGCTTCTTCTTCTTGAATCTCCATCTCTTGATCAACCTCTTCCAAGTCTTCAACTATGATATGCTTTGGAGGTTGTACACCCTCCTCAGCATCAATTTCAACCGTCTTGGAAGGAGGCTCTATGTCTTGACTTTCCCATGGAGGTTCTACATCTCCTAAGTCTTCAACCACTTCTTCTTCTTCAATAATTTCGGCTTCCTCTACTTGTTCCAGTACAAAGTCATGCTCCGTACTGTTCACTGGAGTTTCTAGTATCTCCTTCATACTACGTTCTTCATTAGATTGTCCACATGAAGCCATGGGGGTTCCTTGAGTGTCCGAACGTCGGGAGGCTAATTAACTCATTAGGAGTTGCCCCAATTGATGAAGGGTTGCCTGACATTGATCCACTGTTTCCTTGAGACGATCCTTTGCCTCTTGATGCACTCGGTTTTCATAAATAGGATCATAATGCTCTTGGATTGATGGATATGGAGATGGTGAATATTGAAGTGGTGGTTCTTGTGAATAATTGGGTTGGAATTAGGGTGGTTCTATATATGGTTCATATGGCTCATAAGGTGGTTGGTATGGTGGTTGAGGGTTAGGGTCATATGGAGGTGAATGGCGGAAAGGGGCTTGTGAGTGTGGTGGGTTGAGGTTGTGTTGAAAGGATGATCTCTGAGCATAGGGTGGGGCTTGTTGGTAGCTACAAGGTGGTCCACCATATCTATCAGCTTGGGATGCATTGTAGCCTGGTCTTTGTCCATGATATCTTGGATGGTGTTGTTGCCTAAAGGGTTGATTAGATCCTCTTGGCTCCATCCTTCCTTGATTCGTCTGACCTTGATGCATATTCCTGCTATGGTTTCTATTTCCTTCAACAAAGTTAGAACCAAACTCAAAGCGAGAGGGGTGAGAATTCATAGTAGTTATCAGAAATAAGGGAAAAAAAGAGAAAACAAATAAACAAGTAAAAGAAAAAATATTTTTTTAAGAAAAATATTTACAATAACCAATAATAAGGCACACGTTTGCAATTCCCCGGCAACGGCACCATTTTGATGAGAAAACTTTTGCGTGGTCTAGAAATTTGCGGATAAATCCTCGTTGCAAGTATAATTTCTAAACCTTCAAACGTCCTTTCATACAAACATTTTGGGTGTCACAAGTAACAAACCCCTTTTGAAATTGTTAACCGAGTATTCAAACCTCGGGTCGTCTTCTCAAGGAACTGCAGGGAAGTATGTTCTTATTATTGGTAATGAAAAAGTGTGTTTGGGGTATTTTGGATCAAGGTAAAAGGTTAGTTGGGCAGTATGTTGCACAAAAAATAATAAGAAAAATAAATAAATAACTATAAAATAAACTCTTGGCAAGGTATGGGAACTGGAGGTCCTATCCCAGTTATCCTTATCAATTGTGATGAGAATTAGATTCTTCTCCCACTTTGTTAACCTCTAACTATGAAGGTAAGTTAAGTGGATGAATTAATTCCAATTTTCAATCAACAATGAGTTTCATAAATCAAGAGTTACCAATTATTTAACCAAAGCCAAAAGGGGAAAAACTAAATCTACTAGAATAATAATATCCTCAGATTGGGAATAATAAAAAGGAACAATCATAAACTGAAATGCTTCAAATATCATTAAATAAAATATTCAAATCTTAACATGGAAAAGTTCATAAGCCAATTAGGCAACATATCTAATACAAGAAATGAAGTATCTGAAAATAGGAAATAAATATAAAGTAAAAGAACATTGAACCTGGGATCCAGAGTTACTCTTAAAACAAGAAGAAATCATAAATCCTAAATCCTAATCCTAAAGAGAGAGAGGAGAGAACCTCTCTCCAAACTAGATCTAAATCATGGAAAGTGAATTATGAGTGAATGATAATAAATGGATGTATTCCCCCACTTTATAGCCTCTAATCTGTGTTTTCTGGGCCGAGAACTGGGTCAGAAACAGTCCAGAGTTCGCGGGTTGCGAATTCAAATTCGCTGATTTTCGTCACTTGCGACGCGGCCGCATGGAGCACGCGGTCGCATCACCTAGCGTTAGATCCACTATGGCATATTATATATCAAATTGAAGTCCCGGACGTTAGCTTTCCAACGCAACTGGAACCGCGTCATTTGGACCTCTGTAGCTAAAGTTATAGCCGTTTGAGTGCGAAGAGGTCAGGCTGGACAGCTTAGCAGTTTCTCCAACTTCTTGCATTCCTTCCACTTTTGCATGCTTCCTTTCCATCCTCCAAGCCATCCATGCCTTATAATATCTGAAAACACTTAACACACATATCAAGGCATCTAATGGTAATAAGAGAGGATTAATAATAAGCAAATATAAGTCCAAAGAAGCATGTTTTCAATCAAAGCACATAATTAGGAAGGAAAATGTAAAACATGCAAATAGTATGAATAAGTGTGCGTATGCATAGCCTCTTGTGCGTACGTACAACCTGAGAATTCGGCCGAGTGTGCGTGTGCACACACCGGTGTGCACACACAGGTACCAGCACGTGCATTCATTAAAAATGCATGTGACTCGCGTTTTGGGAGCTTTTAGAGGCCCAAATCTGAAGGCTAGAGCTCATATTGGAGGGGTAACATTTCAAAAAAGGAGCATAGCATTAGTGGTAGTTTTTAGATAGTAGTAGGAGGCTTTAGGTTTAGTTTTTCTTTAAGTTTTCTCTCAACTCTATTAGGGTTTCTATTAGGATTTACATTTCAAGTGCCATTTTTTATTTTTGATCTTGGATTTTTGCTTGCCTCCATTGTAAGTATTTCTTAATTACTACTTTTTATAGTTACAATTTTGATACTCTTCTTGTAGTTAAAGACATATAGTTAATATATATACTTGTTTGCAATTTTGATCTCTTGTTGATGATTTTGATGATTGATGATTGTTATACGCTTGTTTGAGTTAGTATTGTTGATCTTGATCAATTGTTGCTCATAGTTTCAAGCATTTTCTCAATTATCCCATGTCTAATGTTTATGCCCACCAAGTGTTTGTGGAAATGTCAATTTTGATTATGGGTTAAGTTTCCACCTCTTGGTTTGGGAAAAATGAGCATATGGGTTCCTAGAGTTGGGATGTCCAACATTTAGTGATAATTCTTATATTGTTAATTGTTCTTGTTTCCACTAACACTAACTTGTTGCTAAGGCAATTAGCAAGTGAGTTAGGATTTGTGGATTAAGAACAACTATGCTCACTTGACCTACTCTTCGATGTAAGAATTAACTAAGTGAGATTAATCCATTACAATTGTCATAGTTGTGGTTGCAACAAGGAAAGAATCCCCTAGCTCATCCCAAGCCAAGAATCCCTTTATGCTTTGAATTACACACACACACAACAGATCCCTTTATGCTTTGAATTACACACACACACACACAGATACATCAATCACTTTTATATCTTACTTGTTCATATTACATAGCTAGTTCTTTAATTCCTTTATTAGTTTATTAATTGCAATTTTGAGTGTTCTTTCATTCTTTTAACTGTTTATCTCTTTATTGGAAATTCCTTGATTATCAAAACCGAAATTGTGCACTCATTGGCACTAGTCCTTGGGAGACGACTCGGGATTCTACTCCCGGATTTAAATTGGTTTTGAATTGTGACATTGATAAACCACTATTTTATGGTTTATATTGTGTTTGATTGAGTGGTTTTATCAAGCTTTTCACCCACTTATTCATATGATTAGCATGTATTTACAATTCCTTCCCAAATTGTTCTATGATTGAAAACTTGCTTCCCAAAGACCTTTTAGTTGTATATTTTTATTTTCCTTTGTACCATTCAATGCCGTGATCTGTGTGTTAAGTGTTTCAGGCTTCATAGGGCAAGGATGGCGTAAGGAATGAAGAGGAAGCGTGCCTGACGCGACCGTGCGGACTGGAAGCTACCCAAACGACGCAAATGCGTGGACGATGTGCACGCGTGGTATGAAAAATGCTGAGTGACGCAATTGCGTGGATGACACGGCGTTACAAGTTGGAGTTCAACGCCAAAAACACGTTACAACCTGGCGTTCAACGCCAGAAACAGCCCAGGCACGTGAGAAGCTTAAGTCTCAGCCCCAACACATACCAAGTGGACCCCAGAAGTGGATTTCTACACCAATTATCTTAGTTTACTCATTTTCTATAAACCTAGGTTACAAGTTTAGTATTTAAACAACTTTTAGAGACTTATTTTGTATCCCATGACATTTTTAGATCTGAATTTTATACTCTTTGACGGTATAAGTCTCTAAACTCCATTGTTGGGGGTGAGGAGCTCTGCAGTGTCTCGATAAATTAATGCAATTATTTATGTTTTTCCATTCAAACATGCGTGTTCCTATCTAAGATGTTCATTCGCGCTTAACTATGGAGAAGGTGGTGATCCGTGACACTCATCACCTTCCTCAATCCATGAACGTGTGTCTGACAACCACCTCCGTTCTATATCAGATTAAATGAGTATCTCTTAGATTCCTTAATCAGAATCCTCGTGGTATAAGCTAGAATTGATGGCGGCATTCATGAGAATCCGGAAAGTCTAAACCTTGTCTGTGGTATTCCGAGTAGGATTCTAGGATTGGATGACTGTGACGAGCTTCAAACTATTGAAGGCTGGGTGTTAATGACAGACGCAAAAGAATCACTGGATTCTATTCCAACCTGATTGAGAACCGACAGATGATTAGCCGTGCTGTGACAGAGCGCGTTGAATATTTTCACTGAGAGGACGGGACTGTAGCCACTGACAACGGTGATGCCCAATATTCAGCTTGCCATGGAAAGGAGTAAGAAGGATTGGATGAAGACAGTAGGAAAGCAGAGAGACGGAAGGGACAAAGCATCTCCATTCGCTTATCTGAAATTCTCACCAATGAATTACATAAGTATCTCTATCTTTATTTTATGCTTTATTCATATATCATCCATAACCATTTGAATATGCCTGACTGAGATTTACAAGATGACCATAGCTTGCTTCATACTAACAATCTTCGTGGGATCGACCCTTACTCGTGTAAGGTTTATTACTTGGACGACCCAGTGCACTTGCTGGTTAGTTGTGCGAAGTTGTGAAATTATATTTTGACCATGGTGTTGAGCACCAAGTTTTTTGGAGCCATTACCGGGGATTGTTTGAGTTCTGAAAAGTAGAGATCACAATTTCGTGCACCAAGTTTTTGGCGTTGTTGCCGGGGATTGTTGAGTTTGGACAACTGACGGTTCATCTTGTTGCTTAGATTAGGTATTTTTCTTCAGAGTTCTTAAGAATGAATTCTAGTGTTTCAAGGTGATGTTCTTATCATCACCAAAGCTGATTGATTCTCATCAATTTAGCTCTTGAATGTAATGTTCTGCTGAAGCTTGGCTAGCCATGTCTAATTTCTTTAGACTGAAGCTTTACACTAACATTGCATGATTCCTGGAATTCTCATTAAGAATTTTGATATCTTTATTTTCTTTTCCACTTAATTTTCGAAAAATCCAAAAAAAATTACAAAATCATAAAAACCAAAAATATTTTATGTTTCTTGTTGAGTCTAGTGTCTCATTTTAAGTTTGGTGTCAATTGCATGTTTCTGTTCTTCTTGCATTTTTCGAATTCATTCATGTGTCTTCATTAATCTTCAAGTTGTTCTTGATGATTTCCTTGTTCTGATCTTTAAATTCTCTTGTCTTGTGTGTTTTGTTGTTTCTCATGTGCATTCTCATTTTGTTAGTGTCAATAGTATACAAACTTCTAAGTTTGGTGTCTTGCATGCATTGTTATTTGATTTTAGTTGCATTTTGATTATTCCTCATCATTAAAAATCCAAAAAAAATTTTAATTTGTGTCTTTTCAAGTCAATAATACAGAGAATTGAAGATTCAGAACATACAGCAGAGGAATTACATAGAAAAGGCTGGGCGTTCAAAACGCCCAGTGAAGAAGGCAAACTGGCATTTAAACGCCAGCCAGGGTGCCTGGTTGGGCGTTTAACGCCCAAAAGGGTAGTGTTTTGGGCGTTAAATGCCAGAATGTATACCATTCTGGGCATTTAAAGCCAGGATGGCACAAGAGGGAAGATTTTGTTTTAATTCAGATTTTTTTCAAGTTTTCAAAATTTTTCAAAATCAATTTCTTTCTTTTTTTTCAAAGATACTTGCTAATATTTAATGATTTGATTCAACATTTCAAGCATGTTGTCTTTTCTGTTGAGAAAGGTTTGATGTCTGAATCATATCTTTCTTGTTAGGCAGGTCATTAATTTTTAAAATCAAATCTTTTTAAATTATTTTTCAAATCATATCTTCTCAATAATATCTTTTAATCACATCTTTTTCAAAATAGTTTTCAATCGTATCTTTTTGATTTCTAATTTCAAAATCTTTTTCAAAAAAATCACTTGATTTCTTTTCCACTCTTAGTTTTCGAAAATCAATTAGTATTTTTCAAAATGTTTTTAAAATCTTTTTAATTTATTTTTGAAAAATTCTTCCCCTCTTCTCACATCCTTCTATTTATGGACTAACACTCCTCTTTAATGCACAATTCGAACTCCATCTTTCTTTATAAGTTCGAATTCTTCTACCTCTTCCTTCTATTTTTCTTTTCCTCTGACACCTCAAGGAATCTCTATACTGTGACATAGAGGATTCCATATTTTCTTGTTTTCTTCTCTTTCATACGAGCAGGAGCAAGGACAAAAGCATTCTTGTTGAGGCTGACCCTGAACCTGAAAGGACCTTGAAGCGAAAGCTAAGAGAAGCTAAGGCACAACTCTCTGTAGAGGACCTAACAGAAATCTTCAAACAAGAAGAAGACATGGCAGTCGAAAACAACAACAATGCCAACAATGCAAGGAAGGTGCTGGGTGACTTTACTGCACCTACTCCCGACTTCTATGGGAGAAGCATCTCTATCCCTGCCATTGGAGCAAACAACTTTGAGCTTAAGCCTCAATTAGTTTCTCTAATGCAACAGAATTGCAAGTTCCATGGACTTCCATTGGAAGATCCTCATCAGTTTTTAGCTGAATTCTTGCAAATCTGTGACACTGTCAAGACCAATGGGGTTGACCCTGAGGTCTTTATGCTATTCCCTTTTGCTATAAGAGACAGAGCTAGGATATGGTTGGACTCACAACCTAAAGAAAGCCTGAACTCTTGGGAAAAGCTAGTCAATGCCTTCTTGGAAAAGTTCTTTCCACCTCAAAAATTGAGTAAGCTTAGAGTGGAAGTCCAAACCTTCAGACAGAAGGAAGGTGAATCCCTCTATGAAGCTTGGGAAAGATACAAACAATTGATCAAAAAGTGTCCTACTGACATGCTTTCTGAATGGAGCATCATAGGTATCTTTTATGATGGTCTGTCTGAACTGTCCAAGATGTCATTGGACAGCTCTGCTGGAGGATCTCTTCATCTGAAGAAGACACCTGCAGAAGCTCAAGAACTCATTGAAATGGTTGCAAATAACCAATTCATGTACACTTCTGAAAGGAATCCTGTAAACAATGGGACGAATCAGAAGAAAGGAGTTCTTGAGATTGATACTCTGAATGCCATATTGGCTCAGAATAAAATATTGACTCAGCAAGTCAATATGATCTCTCAAAGTCTGAAGAAGCTTATGATCCTGAGAACCCTTCAATGGAAGAGGTGAACTACATGGGAGAACCCTATGGAAACACCTATAATCCTTCATGGAGAAATCATCCAAATCTCTCATGGAAGGATCAACAGAGACCTCAACAAGGTTTCAACAACAATAATGGTGGAAGAAACAGGTTTAGCAATGGCAAGCCTTTTCCATCATCTTCTCAGAAACAGACAGAGAATTCTAAGCAGAGCCACTCTGACTTAGCAACCATGGTCTCTGATCTAATCAAAACCACTCAAAGTTTCATGACTGAAACAAGGTCCTCCATTAGAAACTTGGAGGCACAAGTGGGACAGCTGAGCAAGAAAATTACTGAAATCCCTCCCAGTACTCTTCCAAGCAATACAGAAGAGAATCCAAAAGGAGAATGCAAGGCCATTAACATGACCCACATGACCAAATTTAGAGAGGAGGAAGAGGCAGTGATCGCCATTGAGGAAGACCTCAATGGATGTCCACTGGCCTCCAATGAGTTCCCTAATGAGGAACCCTGGGAATCTGAGGCTCACACTAAGACCATAGAGATTCCATTGGGTTTACTTCTGCCATTCATGAGCTCTGATGAGTATTTTTCCTCTGAAGAGGATGAATATGTCACTGAAGAGCAAGTTGCCAAGTACCTTGGAGCAATCATGAAGCTAAATGACAAGTTATTTGGTAATGAGACTTGGGAGGATGAACCCCCTTTGCTCACCAAAGAACTGGATGACTTGACTAGGCAGAGACTACCTCAAAAGAGACAGGACCCTGAGAGGTTCTCAATACCTTATACCATAGGCACCATGACCTTTAAGAAGGCTCTGTGTGACTTAGGGTCAAGTATAAATCTCATGCCTCTCTCTGTAATGGAGAAGCTAGGGATCTTTGAGGTACAAGCTGTAAGAATCTCACTAGAGATGGCAGACAATTCAAGAAAACAAGCTTATGCACTTGTAGAGGATGTTCTGGTAAAGATTGAAGACCATTATATTCCCGCTGATTTCATAGTCCTAAAGACTGGGAAGTGCATAGATGAATCCATCATCCTTGGCAGACCCTTCCTAGCCACAGCAAAGGCTGTGATTGATGTTGACAGAGGTGAATTGATCATTCAAGTGAATGAAGAATCCTTCGTGTTTAAGGCTCAAGGATATCCCTCTGTTACCATGGAAAGGAAGCATGAAAAGCTTCTCTCAAAACAGAGTCAAACAGAGCCCCCACAGTTAAACTCTAAGTTTGGTGTTGGGAGGCCACAACCAACTTCTAAGTTTGGTGTTGAACCCCCACATTTAAACTCTAAGTTTGGTGTTGGGAGGTTCCAACATTGCTCTGAGTATCTGTGAGGCTCCATGAGGGCCCACTGTCAAGCTACTGACATTAAAGAAGCGCTTGTTGGGAGGCAACCCAATGTTATATTTATCTATTTTCCTTTGTTATTTTATGTTTTCTGTAGGTTGATGATCATGGAAAGTCACAAAATCAATTGAAAAAGCAAAAACAAAATGAAAAACAGAAAGAAAAATAGCACACTCTGGAGGAAAACCTTGCTGGCGTTTAAACGCCAGTAAGGGCAGCAAATGGGCTTTTAACGCCCAGTCTGGCACCATTCTGGGCGTTTAACGCCAGAAAGGGGCACCAGACTGGCGTTAAACACCAGGAAAAGGCAAGAAGCTGGCGTTAAATGCCGGAAATGGGCACCAGCCCGGCGTTTAACGCCAGAATTGGCATAGAGAGCATTTTTGCTCGCCACTTGGTGCAGGGATGAATTTTCCTTGACACCTCAGGATCTGTGGACCCCACAGGATCCCTACCTACCCCACCACTCTCTCTCTTCTTCACCCATTCACCAATCACCTTAACACCTCTTCCCTAAAAACCCCTCACCTATCAAATCCCACTATTCTCTTCACCCCTTCATTTTCACACAACCTAAACACTACTTATCCCCCTTGGCCGAACCACAAGCCTCCTCCATCTCCTCCATTTCTTCTTCTTCTACTATCTTCTTTCTTCTTTGCTCGAGGACGAGCAAACCTTCTAAGTTTGGTGTGGTAAAAGCATTGCTTTTTGTTTTTCCATAACCATTTATGGCACCTAAGGCCGGAGAAACCTCTAGAAAGAGGAAAGGGAAGGCAAAATCTTCCACATCCAAGTCATGGGAGATGGAGAGATTCATCTCAAGGGTGCATCAAAACCACTTCTATGAAGTTGTGGCCAAGAAGAAGGTGATCCCCGAGGTCCCTTTTCAAACTAAAAAAAAAAGGGTCAACTTTGATCAAAGGTTGGACCAAGTCCTCATAGACATTTGTGAAGAGGGCACTCAATGGAAGAGAGATTCAAGAGGGAAGCTGGTTCAACTGAGAAGGCATGACCTCAAACTCGTGGCTAGGGGATGGTTGAAGTTTATGCAACGCTCAATCATTCCTACTAGCAACCGGTCTGAAGTTACTATAGACCGGGCCATCATGATTCATAGCATCATGATTGGAGAAGAAGTAGAAGTTCATGAGGTTATAGCCCAAGAACTTTATAAGGTGGCAGACAAGTCCTCTACCTTGGCAAGGTTAGCCTTTCCTCATCTCATTTGTCACTTCTGTTATTCAGTTGGAATTGACATAGAGGGAGACATCCTCATTGATGAGGACAAGCCCATCACTAAGAAAAGGATGGAGCAAACAAGAGATCTCACTCATCATGAAATCCCTGAGATACCTCAAGGGATGCACTTTCCTCCACAAAACTATTGGGAGCAAATCAACACCTCCCTAGGAGAATTGAGTTCCAACATGGGACAACTAAGGGTGGAGCACCAAGAACATTCCATCCTCCTCCATGAAATTAGAGAAGATCAAAGAATCATGAGAGAGGAGCAACAAAGGCCAGGAAGAGACATTGAGGAGCTCAAGCACTCCATAAGATCTTCAAGAGGAAGAACAAGCCGCCATCACTAAGGTGGACCCGTTCTTTAATTTCCTTGTTCTTTATTTTCCTGTTTTTCGAATTTTCATGCTTATGTTTATCTATGTTTGTGTCTTATGATCATTAGTGTCTTAGTGTCTATGCCTTAAAGTTATGAATGTCCTATGAATCCATCACCTTTCTTAAATGAAAAATGTTCTTAATTGAAAAAGAGAAGAATTGCATGAATTTTGAATTTTATAACAGATTAATTATTTTGATGTGGTGGCAATATTTTGGTTTCTGAATGTATGCTTGAACAGTGCATATGCCTTTTGAATTTGTTGTTCATGAATGCTGGCTCATGAAAGAATGATGAAAAATGAGACATGTTACTGAGGATCTGAAAAATCATAAAAATGATTCTTGAAGCAAGAAAAAGCAGTGAATATTCAAAAAAAAAACGAAAAGAAAAAAAAAGGAAGAGAAAGAAATAAAGTTGTGATCCAAGGCAAAAAGAGTGTGCTTAAGAACCCTGGACACCTCTAATTGGGGACTCTAGCAAAGCTGAGTCACAATCTGAAAAGGTTCACCCAATTATGTGTCTGTGGCATGTATGTATCTGGTGGTAATACTGGAAGACAGAGTGCTTTGGGCCACGGCCAAGACTCATAAGGTAGCTGTGTTCAATAATCATCATACTTAACTAGGAGAATCAATAACACTATCAGGATTCTGAGTTCCTATAGAAGCCAATCATTCTGAATTTCAAAGGATAGAGTGAGATGCCAAAACTGTTCAAAGGCAAAAAGCTAAAAGCCCCGCTCATCTAATTAATACTGATCTTCATAGATGTTTTTGGAATTCATTGCATATTCTCTTCTTTTTATCTTATTTGATTTTCAGTTGCTTAGGGACAAGCAACAATTTAAGTTTGGTGTTGTGATGAGCGGATAATTTATACGCTTTTTGGCATTGTTTTTAGTATGTTTTTAGTATGTTTTAGTTAGTTTTTATTATATTTTTATTAGTTTTTAGTTAAAATTCACTTTTCTGGACTTTACTATAAGTTTGTGTGTTTTTCTGTGATTTCAGGTATTTTCTGGCTGAAATTGAGGGACCTGAGCAAAAATCTGATTCAGAGGCTGAAAAGGACTGCAGATGCTGTTGGATTCTGACCTCTCTGCACTCGAAGTAGATTTTCTGGAGCTACAGAAGCCTAATTAGCGCGCTCTCAACTGCGTTAGAAAGTAGACATCTTGGGCTTTCCAGCAATGTATAATAGTTCATACTTTGCCCGAGATTTGATGGCCCAAACCGGCATTCCAAATCAGCTCAAAACTGCCCGGCGTTAAACGCCGGAACTGGCACAAGAATGGGAGTTAAACGCCCAAACTGGCACAAAAGCTGGCATTTAACTCCAAGAAAAGTCTCTACACATGAAAGCTTCAATGCTCAGCCCAAGCACATACCAAGTGGGCCCGGAAGTGGATTTTTATGTCATTTACTCATTTCTGTAAACCCTAGGCTACTAGTTCTCTACAAATAGGACATTTTGCTATTGTATTTTTATCTTTCAATCTTAGAATCTTTTGATCATATTTTTATGATTGAACCCTCTTTGGGAGGCTGGCCATTCGGCCATGCCTAGACCTTGTTCTTATGTATTTTCAACGGTGGAGTTTCTACACACCATAGATTAAGGTGTGGAGCTCTGCTGTACCTCGAGTATTAATGCAATTACTATTGTTCTTCTATTCAATTCAGCTTATTCTTATTCCAAGATATTCATTCACACTCAAGAACTTGATGAATGTGATGATTATGTGACGCTCATCATCATTCTCACTTATGAATGCGTGCCTGACAACCACTTCCGTTCTACAAGCAAACAAGGCTTGAATGTTTATCTCTTGGATTCCTTAATCAGAATCCTCGTGGTATAAGCTAGAATTGATGGCGGCATTCAAAAGAATCCGGAAGGTCTAAACCTTGTCTGTGGTATTCTGAGTAGGATTCAATGATTGAATGACTGTGACGAGCTTCAAACTCCTGAAGGCTGGGCATTAGTGACAGACGCAAAAGAATCACTGGATTGTATTCTAACCTGATTGAGAACCGACAGATGATTAGCCGTGTTGTGACAGAGCGCGTTGAACATTTTCACTGAGAGGACGGGACTGTAGCCACTGACAACGGTGATGCCCAACATTCAGCTTTCCATGGAAAGGAGTAAAAAGGATTGGATGAAGACAGTAGGAAAGTAGAGAGACGGAAAGGACAAAGCATCTCCATTCACTTATCTGAAATTCTCACCAATGAATTACATAAGTATCTCTATCTTTATTTTATGCTTTATTCATATATCATCCTTAACCATTTGAATCTGCCTGACTGAGATTTACAAGATGACCATAGCTTGCTTCATACCAACAATCTCCGTGGGATTGACCCTTACTCGCGTAAGGTTTATTACTTGGACGATCCAGTGCACTTGCTGGTTAGTTGTGCGAAGTTGTAAAATTATATTTAGACCATGGTATTGAGCACCAAGTTTTTGGAGCCATTACCGGGAATTGTTTGAGTTGTGAAAAGTAAAGATCACAATCTCGTGCACCAGCTGTTGAAGGAGCCCGACCTTTTTTTCTGGACGAAAATAACGAGCCCTGCTTTCCCTTAGAGTGGCAGAGAAACATAGTGGTATCCCGATATACTTGGGAGATGTTGAGCGAGGTCGAGCAGGCCTTTGTGAGTGTTTTGGAGGATATTTAGGGAGAACCTCCTCACTTGGATACTAAAAAGTCTTTGGGAGATCCGTCCCTTATTCGAACTGCTTTGGGTACTGCCTTGATATATCTTGTTATCTTGTTTTTCTCCTGCTTTCTTCCTGGTGTGATAAATTGTTGTTTTTCATTTTGCAGAGATGGCCAAGAATAATGATGCAATAAAGGCTTTCAAGAAGAAGAGGAAAGCTACTGCAGCTCAAAACATCTTGGCCCGGGCTGATGGGGAAGGAACTTCCCAAGCTCTTTTGAAGCCATCCGTGCGGAGCTCTCCTGGTCCGAGGAGAATGATCCCTACACCTTGGGTCCATTTAGTGGATCCCCCTCAATATTCTACTGCTGCTGTAGTTTCAATCTAGATGCCCCGGATTTGATCCTATTAGTTTTGTGGACCAGCAGATCGCACCTTATGGTGCTCTTTCAATGGATGATGTATCTTTCCTTCATCACTTGAATTTTATAACACAGAGTAGTGTTAAGATGGCTCATATGGGAGCTGCTTTGTATCGCACTGCCCAAAATCTGCCTCTGCATGCTACCAAAGCTTTTATGGAGGAAGCAAAGCAAGAATTTAATCGGATGAAGGGTCTCAAGGAGGAGTTTGAAGCAGAGGTGACTAAACTGAAGAAGGAGCTGGAAGGGGAGAAGGCCAGCTCTCTTGCCCTGGCGGCCTCTGTGTGATTGGCTGAGGTTGTGGCTTTGAAGCACAAAGAAAGCTATGTCACGTCCTACCGAGAAGTGATGCGTCTTCGCGAGGAGTTAGAGTCGGTCCGGGTTGATTATTTCGAGCTCCAGGGTCATCTTGTGGGCAGCGTAACTGCTGCTTATGAGAACCTGAAGGAACAGGTTCGGGTTATTGCCTCGGAGGCTGACCTTGCCTTGTTTAGCTTGGATAATGTTGTGAAGGATGGCAAAATCGTTCCCGAGGACCCTGATGATGATGATGTTGAGCCTCCTCCTGTTCCTTCTACCAAAGTCTCCGTTGTGCCGCCCTCTTCTTCTCAGGTAGCTGAAGTCGTTCAGCCTGAGTCTGATCCTGATGTCCAGATCCTGAACCGGGATGATGGGACGGTAGATGCAGTGCCTCTTCAGACTCGTCCTTCTTCACCCCGGGATGCTGCTACTGGGAAACCTTTGGACTCTCTTTCATTATTTCTGATGTATTTGTGTATAGCTTGGCCTGTGGGCTTTGAACTCTTTTATTTTGTAAATGGTGTTTTATTGACTGTTGATACTTCTGTTGCTTGTTTAGCAACTTTGTTTTGAAAAACAAAGTGGCTTTCGAGCTTCCTGGGCTGATTTTGGTGGCCTCTGAAGCTTGCTATTATCATAACTTAGTAGTTTTTATATCCTGTCTGCTTTGCACTCGTCTTGGCACCTTCGTAGGTTTTTGTCTGACATGATCAGCTTGATTCTTTGGCCTGACGCTGCTCTCATCAATCTTAAACTATTGTTCATCGTAATACTGAGATTGCCGATTTTTTAACTTGGTTTTTGTTTGTTTGTAGCCCTCCTTTTTGGACTTTACTTAAGGTCTCTTCCAAGGGTAGCTTTATCGTGTCAGTTCCTGTCAAATTACTTGATAATCCTCTTTCTTGGACTTTGTTCAGGTCTCTTTCAGGGATTACCTTTGTAGCTTTGTATCTTGGACCGACTTTGTCATGTCAGGCTTTGTCAAGTTTGCTTGGTAATCCTCTTTCTTGGACCTTGTTCAGGTCTCTTTCAGGGATTACCTTCTGTAGCTTTACATCTTGGGCCGACTTCGTCACGTCGGATCCTGTCGAGTTACTTGATAATCCTCTTTTTTGGACCTTTTTAGGTCTTTTTCAGGGATTATCTTTTGTAACTTATCTTTCTGGGCCGACTTTGTCATGTCGGGCCCTGTCGAGTTACTTGATAATCCTCTTTTTTGGACCTTTTTAGGTCTCTTTCAGGGATTATCTTTTGTAACTTATCTTTCTGGGCCGACTTTGTCATGTCGGGCCCTGTCGAGTTACTTGATAATCCTCTTTTTTGGACCTTGTTTGGGTCTCTTTCAGGGATTATCTTCTGTAACTTATCTTTGTAGGAGTCTGACTTCCTCATGTCAGGCTCTTCGAAGTTATAGTAATACTCTTTTATAGGGTTGGCCAGACCTCTTTCCAGGGCTTTACTTATAACTTGGGTTATTGTGGCTGGTCTGACTTTTTGTGCCGGCCAGTCTTTAAGTTATTTTATAGCAATCCATTTTATTAGGACCTCCTCAGGTCCTTTCTATGGATCACTTTCTATAACTTCTTGCATTATTCTGTTTTCATCTTTGCCGATTTTGTAGAATTTTGGTTTTAGCCCTCGTTTTTATCGTGATCGCGCAGTGAATTCGGTTTTTACTTTCTATCGATCTGTAGCTTTACAATCGGACGATGAATGTTTTCAGAATAATACAACTTGAGCGTTTGTAGAGAATCTGAACAAATTTTATTAAAAGAGAATGCAAAAATACATGAGGAGTTAATTTCCTAAGTCAGGTGATTTGTAGGTCTTGGCGGGGCGCCTCGTTAAAAAACCTTTTTCAGGAAAAAGAGTGCGCCTTATCCAAGATCTTTTATCATCCCTAGCTATAGTACCTTCTTAGGTTGCAGGCATGCCATGATCTAGAAAGCTCTCGCCTGTCGAGTTCGGAAAGCTTGTAGTAGCCCTTTCCCAGTACTTCTATGACTCGGAAGGGTCCTTTCAAGTTTGCTGCCAGCTTTCCTTCTCTAGGTCGAGTTGTTCCTATGTCGTTTCGGATTAGGATGAGGTCGTCTTCAGCAAAGGCCCGCTGTATTACTTTTCGGTTGTATCTGGAGACCATTCGTCGTTTCAACGCCTCTTCCCTTATCCGAGCTTTTTCTCGCATTTCTGGAAGTAAGTCGAGCTCTTCCCTTTGAAGTTGGGAATTGGCTTTTTCGCTAAAATGGATTACTTTGGGTGATCCTTCTTCGACCTCTACTGGGATCATTGCCTCCATTTCATAAGCTAATCGGAAGGGTGACTCCTTTGTCGTAGAATGTGGAGTCGTTCGATACGCCCATAGGACTTGTGGGAGCTCCTCAGCCCAGGCTCCCTTTGCCTCCTGTAATCTTTGTTTTAACCCTGCTAATATAACTTTGTTAGCAGCTTCAACTTGTCCATTCGCTTGGGGGTGCTCAACAGAGGTGAATTGTTGTTTTATATTTAAGTCGGCTGCTAATTTTCTGAAGCCTGCGTCTGTGAATTGGGTACCATTGTCTGTGGTGATGGAGTATGGAACTCCGAACCTTGTGACGATGTTTCTATATAGGAATTTCCGACTTCTTTGAGCTGTGGCATTGGCTAGGGGTTCTGTCTCGATCCATTTTTTGAAGTAGTCTATTCCTACTATGAGGAATTTGACTTGTCCTGATCCTTGAGGAAAAGGTCCGAGGAGATCGAGTCCCCATTTTGCGAATGGCCAAGGTGAGGTTACGCTGATGAGTTCCTCTGGCGGAGCGGTGTGGAAGTTGGCATGCTTCTGACATGGTGAACATATCCTTACAAATTCTGTGGCTTCTTTTTGTAGAGTTGGCCAATAAAATCCTGCCCGAAGTACTTTTTTGGCGAGTGCCTGCGCTCCGAGGTGATTGCCACAAATGCTACTGTGTACTTCTTCTAGGACATCTTTAGTGTTGGAAGTCGACACGCATTTTAGCAATGATGTTGAAATCCCTCTTTTGTATAAAGTATTATTTATGATGGTGTAGTATTGTGCTTCCCGTTTTAACCTCTTTTCCTCTTTCTCATCTGTAGGGAGGGCTTCTGTTGTGAGGTAATTAATTATGGGGGTCATTCATCCCTGATCGCAAGCTGTTATGGCTAGGACCTTTTCTTCTTCTGAGATTGATGGATTCTGTAGAATTTCTTGGATAAGGCTTCTATTGTTGCCTTCTGGTTTGGTGCTGGCTAGTTTTGAGAGTGCATCGGCTCGGGCATTCTATTCTCGGGGTATGTGTCGAATCTCATACTCTCCGAGTTGTCCGAGCTATTCCCTGGTTTTGTCCAGGTACTTTTTCATAGTGGGATCTTTGGCTTGGTAGCTTACTGTTATTTGTGAAGTGACTACCTGTGAGTCCCCCGAAGATGATAAGTTTTTGAGCTCCAACCTCCCTAGCCAGCTTCAAACTAGCTAGCAGTGCCTCATATTCCGCTTGATTGTTTGAGGCAGGGAACCCAAATTTGAGGGAGAGTTCGATTTGGGTTCCCTGGTTGCTCTCAATTATTACACTCGCGCCACTTCCCATTTTATTTGAGGAACCATCCACATATAGATTCCATTCTGTGGGGATTTTCGGTGTGTCCGTGAATTCCGCAATGAAGTCGGCCAGATATTGGGATTTGATGGTTGTCCAAGCTTCATATTGAAGGTCGAATTCGGACAACTCGACTGCCCATTACAAGATTCTGCCTGCCAAGTCTGTTTTCTGTAAGATTCCTTTTATGGGCTGGTTAGTCCGAACTTTAATGGTGTGAGACTGAAAATATGGGCGAAGTCGTCGAGATGTTATTATGAGAGCGTAGGTAAACTTTTCTATTTTCTGGTAGTTCAGCTCGGATCCTTGTAATGCTTTGCTGATAAAGTATATGGGTTGTTGTCCGCTGTTATCTTCTCGGACCAGTGCTGAGGCTATTACCCGATTTCCCACCGTGAGGTACAATATGAGAGGTTCTCCTTCCTGTGGCCGACTTAGTATAGGTGGCCGTCCCAGGAATTTTTTGAAGTCTTGGAAGGCTTGCTCGCATTCTGCTGTCCATTCAAACTCCTTTCCCTTCCTTAGAGTGGCGTAGAAGGGGAGAGATCTTATTGCTGACCCGGCCAGGAATCTGGACAAGGCTGCCAACCTCCCGTTGAGTTGTTGTACCTCTTTGACACAAGTCAGACTTTTCATGTCGAGTACGGCCCTGCACTTGTCCGGGTTTGCCTCGATTCCTCTCTGTGTGATCATAAAACCCAAGAATTTTCCAGCTTCTACTGCGAAGGTACATTTTGCGGGATTGAGTCGCATGCCGTGCCGTCTTATAGTGTTGAATACTTGCGTTAGTTCGGATAATAACATCTCTTCGTCTTGCGTCTTCACTAACATGTCGTCTATGTAGACCTCCATGATCTTTCCGATGTGATCCGAAAAAATTTTATTCATTAATCTTTGGTAAGTGGCTCCCGCATTTTTAAGACCGAAAGGCATAACAATGTAGCAGTAATTTGCCTTTGGGGTTAAGAACGAGGTTTTTTCTTGGTCGGGTGGGTGCATTGGGATTTGGTTATATCCTGAGTATGCATCCATGAAGGAGAGGTATTTATATCCGGAGGAGGCATCCACCAGAGCGTCGATGTTCGAGAGTAGGTAGGGATCTTTTGGGCAGGCTTTGTTGAGATCGGTATAGTCAGTGCACATTCTCCACTTCCTGTTTGACTTTTTTACCAATACGACATTAGCAAGCCATAGCGGGTATTTGACTTCTCTTATGAAACCTGCCTCCAGTAGAGCTCATACATGTTCTTCCACGGCTTGAGAGCGTTTTGGTCCTAGCTTTCTACGCCATTGTTGTACCGGCCGAGATCCTGGGTAGACTGCTAGTTTGTGGCACATTAGTTTGGGATCTATGCCTGGCATGTCTGCAGCCTTCCACGCAAAGAGATCGGCGTTGTCTCGTAGAAACTGTATGAGTGATTCTTTTATGTCTTCTTTTAGGAGTGTACCGATATTGGTTGTTTGGTCCGGGGTGTCCCCGATCTGGATTTTCTCTATTTTTCCTTCAGGTTATGGGTGGAGCTCATCCCGTCTCTGAACTCCACCGAGCTCAATTGTGTGAAATTCTTCTCCTCTGCCTCTGAGGTTTAGACTTTCGTTGTAATAGTGCCGCGCCATCTTCTGATCTGCCTTTATCGTGGCTATTCCTCCTGCAGTTGGGAACTTCATGCATAGATGCGGAGTCGAGACTATTGCGCCGAGCTGATTTAACATTGTCCGACCTATTAGGGCATTGTAAGCTGAACTTACGTTGACTACGATGTAATCTATTTTGAATGTTCTTGCCTAACTTCCTTTCCCGAAAGTTGTGTGGAGCGAGATGTATCCTATCAACTGAACTGGGGTATCTCCTAGCCCGAATAGGCTGTCTGGATATGCTCTGAGTTCTTTTTCTTCCAAGCCGAGTTTGTCAAAAGCAGTTTTGAATAAGATATCGGCGGAGCTCCCCTGGTCTATCAACGTGCGGTGAAGATTTGCGTTTGCTAGTATAATAGTGATGACCATGGGGTCGTCATGCCCTGAGGCGACGCCGAATGCGTCTTCTTTGGTAAAAGTGATCGTCGAGATGTCGGGTGCTTCCTCCTTTCCTGCGGCATGATATACGTCTTTGAGATGCCTTTTGCGAGATGATTTGGAGATTCCTCCCCCGACAAATCCGCCGTGTATCATGTGGACATGTCTTTTTGGCATTCAAGATGATCGCGCGATTGGTCTGACATCTTCTGCTCTTCTTCTTTTTCTTTGTTCATCATCATAGGTGGCTAGATATCGATCTAGCTTTCCTTCTCGTACGAGCTTTTCTATGACATTTTTTAAGTCAAAAAACTCATTGGTGGAGTGCCCGCGGATCTGATGGTATTCACAATATTCAGCCCGGTTTCCTCCTCCTTTTTTGCCTTTGAGAGGTCGAGCTGGTGGTATTTTTTCCGTGTTGCAGACCTCTCTGTATACATCCACAAGAGATACCCGAAGAGGGGTGTAATTGTGGTATTTTTTAATTTTCTCTCCATGTCGATCTTTCTTCTTTCTGGAATCCTTGTCTTTGTCCCGGGGGGTGAACCCGGCCTTCGAGGTCTCCCCTAATCAGGAGTTTTCTTCCATGTTGATATATTTTTCCACTCGTTCCTGCACCTCGTTCAGAGATGTGGGGTATTTCTTTGATATAGATTGACTAAAGGGCCCTTCTCGCAAGCCATTAATGAGGCCCATAATAGCAGCTTCTGTTGGCAGGTTCTGTATATCCATGCATGTCTTGTTGAATCTCTCCATGTAGTTATGCATAGTTTCCCATTCTCCTTGTCTGATTCCCAGTAAGCTCGGTGCATGTTTAGCTTTGTCCTTTTGGATGGAGAATCTGGCCAGGAATTTCTTAGCTATGTTGTCGAAACTTGAGATAAACCTAGGAGGGAGGTTGTCGAACCATCTAATTGCTATTTTTGTTAAAGTAGTTGGAAAGGCTTTGCAACGAACTGCATCTGAGGCATCGATGAGATACATTTTGCTTCTGAAGTTGCTGAGATGATGGCTAGGATCTGTAGTGCCGTCGTCTAAGGTCATGTCTGGGAGTTTAAAGTCCTTTGGAATTTTTGTCTTCATAATCTCCTTGGTGAATGGATCTTGCTCCTTGTGGTTGCTATCTTCAGGAGTAGGTCGGCTAGCTTTCGTCTTAACATCGACCTCAAGTTTTAGGAGTTTGTTCTCCAATTCCCGGTGTCGCCCTATTTCCCTTTGTAGGTCCTTCTCAGCCTCTCATTGGCGTAGGGCTTCTTCCTCAAGTTGTCTTAACCGGTCTTGAAATGCATCCATAGCTCCCTCATTTGGGGAGTTCTTCTTGTTGTTGATTTGGGAAGTATCTTTTGGTGTGGTATCCGCATTTTTGTGCGGCGTTTTTTCCTCTAAATCTGAGGTGTGGTCGTTCTCATGGTCGTCCGCCATGGTGATGGGATGACTTCAGGGTTCCCCAGCAACGGCGCCAATGTTCCGAGGGTTACCTGAAACTGTAGGTCAATCTCGGACGAGATCTTCTGTGTGGGTCGGAGCTGTTATGTCCGACTTGTTGGACTTGGTGATGGTGCTGATCCTTCGTCCCCGGAGGGTGGGGGTACCTACAAGGGACTCCGATGCTTAAGTTAGCAAGGGTATTAAGCAGGTATTGAGTAGAATCAGAGTATGAGTTATACCTGGGTGCTTTAGTGTATTTATAATGGTGTAGAGTGACCTTTGCAGATAAGATAAGTTAGTTATCTTATCTTTATCTTTATCTATTATATTTCATGGGAACCGCCCTTATCTCTATAGGCTTGTGCTACCCTTTGGATTGGGATCGTGTTCCTCTATTTGGGTCCTTTATTGGGCTCTCTTGTGACTTGGCCGAGCTCTTTGAGAAGAGGTCGGTTTGTCTTGACCTGAAGAGGTCGGTCGCTTTGTCTGTAGAACATTCCGGGTCGGTCATCTCGACCCAGGGTATGAACAGAATGTAAATGGAATAAAATTGACTAAATTAGGCAAAAGAGCATGTTTTCATAATCAAGCATAATTTAGGAGGAAAACTCAAAAGCATGCTATTTAAGGGAATAAGTGTAGGTTTGTATGATGAAATCCACTCAATTTCAACAAAAAATTATCATCAAATATGGATTCATCACAGTTCTTTGAGGACCAAAGTGGCCACCACTCTCAGAAGTGTGACACACCTCTAAAATAGACTGGATTTCGATTGTGGAACACACCTAATTATTTGGTCAGCACCACATCTCCACAAATATGGGTCATCCCATATATACTACTTGGACTCGCTCTTGAGCTTGTCCTTTTGATGTTTAGAAAAATTTAGAGGAAAGGTGCGACTAACCAAATAATTAGCAATGGGTGCATACCAAGGAACCACCTTGGATATTGCCTGCAAGCTATCAAGTGAAAATACATCATTGATAGGAGTGGAGTCACTTTTAATATGTTCTAGGCGACTCAAGTGGTCCGCCACTAAATTTTGGGAACCACTCCTATCTTTGATCTCTAAATCAAACTCTTGCAATAACAATATCCAATGGATTAACCTTGGTTTTGACTCTTTCTTAGCTAGCAAGTATTTCAAAGTCACATGGTCTGAATACACTTCAACTTTGGTTCCAAGTAAATAAGCCCGAAATTTATCCAAGGTGAAAACAATTGCTAAAAGTTCCTTTTCAGTGGTAGTATAGTTAGACTGGGCACCATCTGAAGTTTTAGAAGCATAAGCTATGATATAGGGATCCTTACTTCGCATTGAGCTAGTGCCGCTCCTACCGCATAGTTAGATACATCGCACATTATCTCGAACGCCCTACTCCAGTCAGCCCTCTCATAATAGGAGCTTGGGTCAAGGCAATCTTCAGCGTGTTAAAAGCTTCCATGTAGTCTTCACTCAATTCAAACTCTACGTCTTTTTGCAGCAGACGCGGAAGGGGTAATGCAACCTTACTGAAGTCCTTAATAAAACACCGGTAGAAACCTGCATGACCAAGAAAAGAACGGACTTCCCTCACAGAAGAGGGATAAGGTAAACCAGAAATAACATCAACCTTTGTAGGATCAATAGATATACCAGTATTAGAAACAACATGACCTAGAACAATAACTTGCTTTACCATAAAATGATATTTTTCAAAATTAAGCACAAGGTTGAACTAGCACATCTTTCTAATACTCTAGGAAGATTATCAAAACAAAGGTCAAAGGAATTACCATAGACACTAAAATCATCCATAAATACTTCCATACAGTGCTCAAGAAGATCTGAGAAGATACTCGTCATGCACCTTTGAAACGTAGCCGGTGCATTACATAAACCAAAAGGCATTCTTTTATATGCATACGTTCCAAAGGGGCATGTAAAAGTAGTTTTCTCTTGGTCTTCTAGAGCAATATGGATATAAAAATAACCAGTATAGCCATCTAAAAAGCAATAATGTGATTTACCTGACAGGCGATCAAGCATTTGATCGATGAAAGGTAGTGGATAGTGATCCTTGCGAGTAGCCAAGTTCAAGCGCTTGTAGTCGATGCACGCATGAATTCTGCACCCCTGTAGCCATGAGTTTCACATTCTCATTATTGACTATGGTGACGCCGGACTTCTTCAGAACCACTTGTACTGGTTAACCCATTCACTATCTGAGATTGGATAGATAATATTGGCTTCAAGTAGTCGGCTCACTTCTTTCTTCACAACTTCTAGAATTGTGGGGTTTAGCCGCCTCTGAGGTTGACGTATAGGCCTGGCTCCCTAATCTAGGAAAATGCGATGCTCACAAACTTGAGGCTTATACCAACTATGTCCGCAAAGCTCCACCATCTTGGGATCTAGCTCCACTTACTTTTTAGTCTTCCTAGCTAGGTGTGGAAAAATGATTGGAATAGCCTCTTTCACAACATTTTCTTCTTTAGAAACTCCATCCCGTGGTTGAGAAACTTCTTCTTCTTCAACCGCCTCTTGTACCTCATCCTCGTCTTCCACATCTTCTACCTCAACAACATCTTCATCTTGAGTGGCTTGTCTTGAGCATGGCTCCTCGAGACTCCTCTCTTGCAATGTAGTACCGGACCTCAAAGTGATGGCATTGATTCTACCCTTGGAGTTAGGTAAAGGTTGAGATGGAGGTGCACTAGAGCATGAAGATTGAGTATTGGAGGTAGAGGGTGGTTCCATACGGGATATAAGAGCTTGGAGAGTGGAGGTGAGACCGGTGAGTGATGAGCGGATAATTTATACGCTTTTTGGCATTGTTTTTAGTATGTTTTTAGTATATTTTAGTTAGTTTTTATTATATTTTTATTAGTTTTTAGTTAAAATTCACTTTTCTAGACTTTACTATGAGTTTGTGTGTTTCTCTGTGATTTATGGTATTTTCTGGCTGAAATTGAGGGACCTGAGCAAAAATCTAATTCAGAGGCTGAAAAGGACTGCAGATGCTGTTGGATTCTGACCTCCCTGCACTCGAAGTGGATTTTCTAGAGCTACAGAAGCCCAATTGGCACGCTCTTAATTGCGTAGCAAAGTAGACATCCTGGGCTTTTCGGCAATGTATAATAGTCCATACTTTGTCCGAGATTTGATGGCCCAAACAGGCATTCCAAGTCAGCTCAAGAATTTTGGCGTTTAACGCCGGAACTGGCACAAGAATGGGAGTTAAACGCCCAAACTGGCACAAAAGCTGGCGTTTAACTCCAAGAAAAGTCTCTACACATGAAAGCTTCAATGCTCAGCCCAAGCACACACCAAGTGGGCCCGAAAGTGGATTTTTATGTCATTTACTCATCTTTGTAAACCCTAAGCTACTAGTTATCTACAAATAGGACCTTTCACTATTGTATTATCATCTTTGGACGTCTAGTTCTTAGATCATGGGGGCTGGCCTCTCGGCCATGCCTAGACCTTGTTCTTATGTATTTTCAATGGTGGAGTTTCTACACACCATAGATTAAGGTGTGGAGCTCTGCTGTACCTCGAGTATTAATGCAATTACTATTGTTCTTCTATTCAATTCAGCTTATTCTTGTTCTAAGATATTCATTCGGACCCAAGAACATGATGAATGTGATGATTATGTGACACTCATCATCATTCTCACTTACGAACACGTGCCTGACAACCACTTCCGTTCTACAAGCAAACAAGGCTTGAATGTTTATCTCTTGGATTCCTTAATCAGAATCTTCGTGGTATAAGCTAGAATTGATGGCGGCATTCAAGAGAATCCGGAAGGTCTAAACCTTGTCTGTGGTATTCTGAGTAGGATTCAAGGATTGAATGACTGTGACGAGCTTCAAACTCGTGATTGTGGGGCATTAGTGACAGACGCAAAAGAATCATTGGATTCTATTCCGACATGATCGAGAACCAACAGATGAATAGCCGTGCTGTGACAGAGCGCGTTGAATATTTTCACTGAGAAGACGGGACTGTAGCCACTGACAACGGTGATGCCCAACATACAGCTTGCCATGAGAAGGAGTGAGAAGGATTGGATGAAGATAGTAGGAAAGCAGAGAGACGGAAGGGACAAAGCATCTCCATACGCTTATCTGAAATTCTCACCAATGAATTACATAAGTATCTCTCTCTTTATTTTATCTTTTATTCATCTTTCAGTTATCAATCCTCCATAACCATTTGAATCCGCTTGACTGAGATTTACAAGATGACCATAGCTTGCTTCATACCAACAATCTCCGTGGGATCGACCCTTACTCGCGTAAGGTTTATTACTTGGACGACCCAGTGCACTTGTTGGTTAGTTGTGCGAAGTTGTGATAAAGAGTTAAGATTACAATTGAGTGTACCATGTTGATGGCGCCATTGATGATCACAATTTCGTGCACCAAGTTTTTGGCGCTGTTGCCGGGGATTGTTTGAGTTTGGACAACTGACGGTTCATCTTGTGGCTTAGATTAGGTAATTTTATTTTATGTTTAAGCTTTTTACTTTTCGAAAATTTTTCAAAAATACAAAAAAATTTTATAAAATCTTAAAATCAAAAATATTTTATGTTTCTTGTTTTGTCTAGTGTCTCATTTTAAGTTTGGTGTCAATTGCATGTTTCTGTTCTTCTTGTATTTTTCGAATTCATTCATGTGTCTTCATTAATCTTCAAGTTGTTCTTGATGATTTTCTTGCTCTGATCTTTAAATTCTCTTGTCTTGAGTGTTTTGTTGTTTCTCATATGCATTCTCAATTTGTTAGTGTCAATAGTATACAAACTTCTAAGTTTGGTGTCTTGCATGCATTGTTTATTTGATCTTAGTTTTATTTTGATTATTCCTCATTATTAAAAATCCAAAAAATTTTTAATTTGTGTCTTTTCAAGTCAATAATACAGAGAATTGAAGATTCAGAACATTCAGCACAGGAATTACACAGAAAAAGATGGGCGTTCAAACGCCCAGTGAAGAAGGAAAACTGGCGTTTAACGCCCAAAAGGGTAGCATTTTGGGCGTTAAACGCCAGAATGGATACCATTCTGGGCGTTTAACGCCAGGATGGCACAAGAGGGAAGATTTTGTTTTTAATTCAAATTTTTTTTAGTTTTCATAATTTTTCAAAATCAAATCTTTTTCAAATCATATCTTTTCAATCATATATTTTCAAAATCAATTTCTTTCCACTTTTTAAAAATACTTGCTAACAATTAATGATTTGATTCAACATTTCAAGTATGTTGCCATTTCTGTTGAGAAAGGTTTAATGTCTGAATCATATCTTTTAAATTTCTTGTTAGCCAAGTCATTAATTTTAAAAAATCAAATCTTTTTAAATTGTTTTTCCATCATATCTTTTCAATCATATCTTTTCAATCACATCTTTTTCAAAATTAATTTTCAATCATATCTTTCTGATTTCTACTTTCAAAAATCTTTTTCAAAAATCACTTTATTTATTTTCCAACTTTAGTTTTCGAAAATCATCAATCAAATTTTCAAAATTTCTTTTAATTATTTTAAAATCTTTTTCTTTAATTTCGAAAATTCTTCCCCTCTTCTCACATCCTTCAATTTATGGACTAGCACTCCTCCTCAATGCACAATTCGAACTCTATCCCTCTTGATAAGTTCGAATTCTTCTACCTCCTCCTTCTATTCTTCCTTTCCTCTGACATCTCAAGGAATCTCTATACTGTGACATAGAGGATTCCATACTTTCTTGTTCTCTTCTCTTTCATATGAGCAGGAGCAAAGACAAAAGCATTCTTGTTGAGGCTGACCCTGAACCTGAAAGGACCTTGAAGTGAAAGCTAAGAGAAGCTAAAGCACTACTCTCTGTAGAGGACCTAACAGAAATCTTCAAACAAGAAGAAGACATGGCAGCCGAAAACAACAACAATGCCAACAATGCAAGGAAGGTGCTGGGTGACTTTACTGCACCTACTCCCGACTTCTATGGGAGAAGCATCTCTATCCCTGCCATTGGAGCAAACAACTTTAAGCATAAGCCTCAATTAGTTTCTCTAATGCAACAGAATTGAAAGTTCAATGGACTTCCATTGGAAGATCCTCATCAGTTTTTAGCTGAATTCTTGCAAATCTGTGACACTGTCAAGACCAATGGGGTTGACCCTGAGGTCTACAGACTTATGCTATTCCCTTTTGCTGTAAGAGACAGAGCTAGGATATGGTTGGACTCACAACCTAAAGAAAGCCTGAACTCTTGGGAAAAGCTAGTCAATGCCTTCTTAGCAAAGTTCTTTCCACCTCAAAAATTGAGTAAGCTTAGAGTGGAAGTCCAAACCTTCAGACAGAAGGAAGGTGAATCCCTCTATGAAGCTTGGAAAAGATACAAACAATTGATCAGAAAGTGTCCTTCTGACATGCTTTCTGAATGGAGCATCAAAGGTATCTTCTATGATGGTCTTTCTGAACTGTCCAAGATGTCATTGGACAGCTCTGCTGGAATATCTCTTTATCTGAAGAAGACGCCAACAGAAGCTCAAGAACTCATTGAAATGGTTGAAAATAACCAATTCATGTACACTTCTGAAAGGAATCCTGTGAACAATGGGACGAATCAGAAGAAAGGAGTTCTTGAGATTGATACTCTGAATGCCATATTGGCTTAGAACAAAATATTGACTCAGCAAGTCAATATGATTTCTCGAAGTACCTTGGAGCAATCATGAAGCTAAATGACAAGTTATTTGGTAATGAGACTTGGGAGGATGAACCCCCTTTTGCTCACCAAAGAACTGGATGACTTGACTAGGCAGAGATTACCTCAAAAGAGACAGGACCCTGGGAAGTTCTCAATACCTTGTACCATAGGCACCATGACCTTTGAGAAGGCTCTGTGTGACCTAGGGTCAAGCATAAACCTCATGCCTCTCTCTGTAATGGAGAAGCTAGGGATCTTTGAGGTGCAAGCTGCAAGAATCTCACTAGAGATGGCAGACAATTCAAGAAAACAAGCTTATGGACTTGTAGAGAATGTTCAGGTAAAGATTGAAGACCATTACATCCCTGCTGATTTCATAGTCCTAGAGACTGGGAAGTGCATGGATGAATCCATCATCCTTGGCTAACCCTTCCTAGCCACAGCAAAGGCTGTGATTGATGTTGACAGAGGAGAATTGATCATTCAAGTGAGTGAAGAATCCTTTGTGTTTAAGGCTCAAGGATATTGATGAACGGATTTTTGACGGTATAGAATTTCACTATTGAAGTCTCGTTGCAAGTATAGTTTCTAAACCAATCAAAAATCCGTTCATCAAAATGGCGCCGTTGCCGGGGAATTGCAATGGTGTTGTGTTATTGGTTATTGTATATATGTGAATATTGTGAATAGCTTGATTTTTAGATTACTTGTTAGTTTTTGCTAGTCTTAGTATTTTGTTTCATTATTTCTTATTAATTTTTGTTTCTTATTTTCTCTTGCTACCATGAATTCTCACTTTGGCTATGAGTGTAATTAAAACTATGTTGTAGGTGATGAGAACTATAATGAGAATATGTATCAAGAATGGGATAACCAAAGGTGGGAGGAACCATATGCTTATGATCAATCCTCATGGCAACAACCCCCACCAATGCACTATGAAGAAGAGCCATTCCATGATGCATACCAATCCAATGGCTATGGTGAATCTCCTTGTGACTTTCAAGAACCACCACCATATGCCTATGAGTCATATCCTCAACATGAGCCTCAACCACACTCACAAGCCTATTTTCAACAAACACCTCCATATGACCATGATCCTTACCCACCATACCAACCTCCTTTTGAACCATATGAGCCATACATGGAACCACAATTCCAAGATTACTACTCCCAAAAACCACCTTAATACACACCACCACCTTACCAAGAAGAACCACCTTCCTATAATGAACCCTTTCTCCAAGACAATGAACCCTCTTATCCACTCCAATTCTCAATGGATGAAATCCTTAGCCTTATACTTCAAGGGCAAGGAGAAATGCAAAGGGAGACACTAGAATCTATGGCTACCTTGACCAAGGTAGTAAGCACTTTAGCCTCCCAATGCTTGAGCACTCAAAGCACTCCCATGGTCACTTGTGGAGAATCAATTAAAGAGCATAGCATGAAGGAGAGATTGGAAACTCCGGTGGAAAATGAGGAATACCACTTTGTATTAGAACAATTGGAGAAGCCTATGACTATTGAAGAAAAGGAAGAAGTGATTGAAGACTTAGGAGATGCGGAACCTCCATGGGAACCTAGAGTTGAACAAAACCCCTCCAAGAAGATTGAGATTGATGTTGAGGAGGAATGTGCACAACCTCCAAGGCATATTCCATATGAAGACTTGGAAGGAATGGAGCAAGAGTTGAGTTCCCGTGGTGATGAAGATCATGCATCCAATCTTCTTGGTGGTGAATCCTTTGAACATGAAGAACCTTCTCCGGTTGGATTTGAAAGCGTTGAGGAGGTAAATTTTTCTCACCCTCCCTATTATGATTTGAGTAAAGGAAAAGGTTTAGATAAAATTGTTGAACAAAGGATTGAGATTGAGAGATCTTGTGAAGAGGTGGAAGTCTCTAGAAATAGAAGAACGAGGGTTGGCTATGCTTTGTCCAGATCTTTGGAAGCATCTTTGCCTAGGTTGCCATCTATACCTTCATTTGAGTGGGTGAAATTCATTTCTATTAGCTTTATTATCCCACTTGAATATGGTTTGCTTAAAACGGATGGCCAACTTAGAGAAGTTTATGGGATGAAGCGTAAGCGGAAAAGGTTTTGTGGTGGGCGTTGCAAATCAAGGCTCATTATGGTTGATGCATCAAACATGAGATATAAAGGTTGGAGTAGTGCTCAAATAGATGGGTCTAAGAGGATTGTTGGCCACTACATAGAGAATTCACTTTACTTACCACCCGGATGGACTAATAATGATAATCAACTTCAAGACGGGTGTGAAAATAAAGTGTGGGATCCCGGATTAGAAGAAAAGGATCAACTTTGGGAGCCCCGAGCTTGTGAAGAACTCCATCAACACTTGGCTCTATCCATGAGAAATCTTGGGGCACAATGGAGAACCAAGCATTGGTGGGAGTTCCAAGATGAGTACAAGCACAAGCCACCCTGATGAGGAGCTCCCCATAAGTCTAACTTAAGGACAATAAACAAAAGTGCTAGGTGGGAGACACCCCACCATGGTAAAATCCTTTCATTTTCTCTTTTGTACATATTGGTAGAACTAGTTTAATTTCATGTTTAGATTAGTTGGTTGAGTTTAATTAGTATTTTAACATGTTAAATAAGGTTTTAGGGTGTTTTGGTAGTAGCTTGGAGGGTTGGAATGCTTGGATTGGTGCAAAAACATAGCAAAAAATTTTTTGAAAAACAGAACACCATCCACGCGTGCGCGCACATGACGCGTACACGCACCTGAGCATTTTTCGACCACCCACGTGGACGCGCACTGTACGCGTACGCGTGGATGCAAAAATTCTACCCCAGCCAAAAACCCGAGAGTTAGGCCTGCGCTGTGCGAACATTGGGCCTAAGGCACAAGTCTATGCACGCGTGCGCGCACCTGGCGCGTACGCGCACATGATCTTAAATTCGCAATGCACGCGCACGCACGCTGTGCGCGCGCGCGTCGATTGTACGATCTACACTCCCGGTACTTTTACCTGAGAGTTGCGCCAGACTTGGGCCGACATTATGCCTCTGACCTAACTCGACGCACGCGTGCGCGCACTTGGCACGTACGCGTCCTTCGACCAATATACCCATCGACGCATAAACGTGCATGACGCGCACGCGTCGGTAAAAAAAAGAGTTTTTTTTCTCATCTTCCATTTTCTTTTGTTCACTGCATTTGCATACTTCTACTCTTTCCATTTTTATTTTGTTTCTATAGCATGTTTTCAGTTTTTTTTTCTAAGTGTCATTTCAATAATGGTGTTGGATTCTTACACTCAATTGTTGAGAAATTCTTGCATTATTTTGGTGCTTCTTGACTTGTTTGATATTGTGGGTAATGAAACTTTTAAATCAATGCTTCATCTTGTATGATTCTTGTGTCTTTGTGCATTGATATGACCTCATATTGTCTTTCATGACCCACTTCTTCTCATTTGAACTTGATGCTCACTACACTCTTCATGCTTTAACTTTACTCTTGCATCGAGCTTAATGATATGCCTTAGCTTACATTGTTTTCTCACTCACATGCTTAGCTAACATGTAGTAGGGAATCATACTCTTATTTGGCATTAGCCCCCGCCTATGTTCTAATTGCCTTGATATCTTTGTTATAGGCTTAATTTTCTTTCTTTCTTTCCTTTTGGGTTGGCCACCAATACGGAAGGAAAGGAAAGTTTCTAAATGGGGCAACAAATAAGTCATCCGCACAACCTTTTGAAGGAGCTCATCAATTGTAGCAACCCGCCCACCTTACTCTCCTTTGCGTGCACCGAGGACGGTGCAAACTTTTAAGTGTGGGGAGGTCGTCCGACCATTCGGCGATTTTGGGTGACAAGTTTCTAATCCCAACACTTTTACATTTTATTCTAGGATTTTATGGTTTTTACTTGCATTTTCTTATTTTTGCATATGTATACACAATAAGCTTAGTCAAAATAATGAAAATTTTCAAGATTTCTATCTATAAGGCACCTTAATTGATTTGAGTAAAAACTTTTCATAGAACTTGCTTGAATTATATATATTGTGGATCATATTTTTGAGCTAAGAACACAAGCAAGTGAGATTTGAGCCTAACAGTGTGGTTACATCTTATAACCACTTATTTTCCCTTCTTGTGTGCATTATTCTCTTTCTATGATTGTAATCTTTGCTTTGTTTGATTCTTTATGTCCATTATTTTGTGTATTCATGCATTTATATGATTGAGGTCATCATTTCATTAGCTCACTTACCCAAATTGCCTTACCTTTTATCTTCCTTGTTAGCCAAATTTGAGCCTATGCTTAACCCACTTTGTTCTTAATTTAGCACATTACAAGCCTTAAAGCAGAAAACAATGAATGTCCTTTATTTGGATCTTTGATTGGCTTAGGCTAGTGAGTGTGAGTGTCATCCAAGAGTGGGAAAACTTTGGGACATTGGTTGGGATAAAAGGGTGTTTGTATTTTGTATTTTTATATTGGAGAATTGGTACATACTCATGTATTGATCAAATGTTAAACCTTATGCATTGAGATTCTTGTATATAGAAAAAAAATGAGAAAAACAAAAGAAAAAAATAATATGGAAAAGGAAAAGAAAAAAATAGAAAAAGGAAGAAAAAGAAGAAAAAGAAAGAAATAAAAAGGGGACAAAATGCCCCAAAGCAACGTGAAGCTCAATAAAGATCAATGCATAAGTGTTGTGAAATGAAAAGAAAATGCATGAGTATGTGAAAAAGTGAGAAATGGGTAGTTAGGTTAGCTTTGAATTTGTATAGGATGTCATAGGCTAGGTGGGAAGTTTAAGCTTATCAAAGATTCAAATTCCAAGCTCACTTAACCAAATATGCATCCTACCTTGACCCTAGCCCCATTACAACCTATGAAAAGACCTCATGATATATGTATGCATGCATGAAATATTTGTTGATTGTTAGAAGAAAAACAAATCTTAGAAAGCATGATTAGGAGAGAATTGAGAGAATCGACCCTAAACACTTGAGCGAATAGAGTGCAAACACTACCGGTGAGGGTTTGATGCTCAATTACATGTTTCCACCTATGATCATCTCTTCTCATGCAAGTTTGTAAAAATATTTAATAACTCAATTCAATTGTGGATTAGACTTGCTAGTCCTTAGCCCTTGCGCATATATTCTTCTTGGGAATTGATTTATTTTGACCAAGCAATTGCACTTATTTAGATAGTTGCATATAGGTATATTGCATTTAGTTAGTTCCATTGAATAAATACCATGCCCTTTACTTCATTATTGGTTTAAGCATGAGGACATGCTTGGTTTAAGTGTGGCGAGGTTGATAAACCCCATTTTGACGGTTTATCTTGCATTGATTTTAAGAGATTTTAATACCTTTTACCCTCATTTATCCATTGAAATAGCATGGTTTTGTGATTGTCTCCTTATTTGTGCTTAGATGTAAAAACATGCTTTTCAACCCTTAATTTGATGGTTTTAATCTCCCTTTGATGCCACTAGATGCCTTGATATGTTTGTTAGTGATTTCAGATTGAAAAGGGCTAGGAATGGATCAAAAGAGTGAAGAGGGAAAGCATGCAAAGTGGAGAAATCATGAAAAGTCAAAGAAGTTGAACTCGCCCATGGACGCGCGCGCGCACCTGGCACTTGCGCGCACTTGCGAATCACCCCATGGACGCGTACGCGTGCTGTGCGCGTACGCGTCGGTGCGGATATATGATTTTTTAATGAATTCGCAACCAACGAATTCTGAAGGGTTATGGGGCCCAATTGCAACCAACTTTGGCGCCAAAGATGCTATTTAAAGCCAAGGATTGAAAAGAAAAGGGGATTCCATTCATTACACACACATTAGGATTAGTTTAGAAGTAGTTTCTAGAGAGAGAAGCTCTCACTTCTCTCTAGAATTAGGATTAGGATTAGGATTAGTTCATAGATCTAGGTTTAGATTCATCTTCTTCTACTTCTATCTTCTCAATTCCTTGTAGTTACATTCATTCTTCTTCTATTCTTTTGTTGTAATTTTCTTTATGTTGTTCTTGTGTTTTGTTGTAGATCTACTTTTGTTCCTTCCATTTTCTTGCAATTCAATAAGAGGTAATTCATAATAATTGTTCTTCTTTACTTTTCTATTGTTGATCTCTTGCCTTTGTAGTTAGATCTCTCTTTAATTCTTGCAATTTATGTTGTTTACTTTTAGTGCCTTTTATGTGTTTGTTGAAATGCCTCTTCTAGATATAGTATAGATTTTGTTCCTCTTGGCCTAGGTAGAGTAATTAGTGATACTTGAGTTATCTAATTCCTTTGTTGATTGGTAATTGGAGAGATTGCTAATTGGTTTGGAGTGCACTAAAGCTAGTCTTTCCTTGGGAGTTGGCTAGGACTTGTGGCTCAAGTCAATTCATCCACTTGACTTTCCTCCATTTAGTAAGGGTTAACTAAGTGGTAGCAATGAACAATTCTCATCACAATTGAGAAGGATAACTAGGATAGGACTTCTAATTTTCATACCTTGCCAAGAGCCTTTTATAGTTGTTAGTTTATTTTCATTGCCATTTACTTTTCATGCTTCTTGTCCAAAACCCCAAAACACATTTCTAACCAATAACAAGACACTTTATTGTAATTCCTAGGGAGAACGACCCGAGGTTTGAATACTTCGGTTTATAAAATTAGGGGTTTGTTACTTGTGACAAACAATCTTTTGTATGAAAGGATTTTTGATTGGTTTAGAAACTATACTTGCAACGAGACTTCAATAGTGAAATTCTATACCGTCAAAAATCCGTTTATCAAAATGGGTTGATAAACCCCATTTTGACGGTTTATCTTGCATTGATTTTAAGAGATTTTAATACCTTTTACCCTCATTTATCCATTGAAATAGCATGGTTTTGTGATTGTCTCCTTATTTGTGCTTAGATGTAAAAACATGCTTTTTACATCTAAGCACAAATAAGGAGACAATCACAAAACCATGCTATTTCAATGGATAAATGAGGGTAAAAGGTATTAAAATCTCTTAAAATCAATGCAAGATAAACCGTCAAAATGGGGTTTATCAGATATCCCTCTGTAACCATGGAGAGGAAGCATGAAGAGCTTCTCTCAAAACAGAGTCAAACAGAGCCCCCACGGTCAAACTCTAAGTTTGGTGTTGGGAGGCCAAAACCAAATTCTAAGTTTAGTGTTGAACCCCCACATTCAAACTCTAAGTTTGGTATTGGGAGGTTCCAACATTGCTCTGAATATCTGTGAGGCTCCATGAGAGCCCACTGTTAAGCCACTGACATTAAAGAAGCGCTTGTTGGGAGGCAACCCAATGTTATATTTATACGCTTTTTGGCATTGTTTTTAGTATGTTTTTAGTATGTTTTAGTTAGTTTTTATTATATTTTTATTAGTTTTTAGTTAAAATTCACTTTTCTGGACTTTACTATGAGTTTGTGTGTTTTTCTGTGATTTCAGGTATTTTCTGGCTGAAATTGAGGGACCTGAGCAAAAATCTTATTCAGAGGCTGAAAAGGACTGCAGATGCGGTTGGATTCTGACCTCCCTGCACTCGAAGTAAATTTTCTGGAGCTATAGAAGCTCAATTGGCGCACTCTCAATTGCGTTGGAAAGTAGACATCTTGCGCTTTCCAGCAATGTATAATAGTCCATACTTTGCCCGAGATTTGATGGCCCAAACAGGCGTTCCAAGTCAGCTCAAGAATTCTGGCGTTTAACGCCGGAACTGGCACAAGAATGGGAGTTAAACGCCCAAACTGGCACAAAAGCTGGCGTTTAACTCCAAGAAAAGTCTCTACACATGAAAGTTTCAATGCTCAGCCCAAGCACACACCAAGTGGGCCCAGAAGTGGATTTTTATGTCATTTACTCATCTTTGTAAACCCTAAGCTACTAGTTATCTACAAATAGGACCTTTCACTATTGTATTATCATCTTTGGACGTCTAGTTCTTAGATCATGGGGGCTGGCCTCTCGGCCATGCCTAGACCTTGTTCTTATGTATTTTCAACGGTGGAGTTTCTACACACCATAGATTAAGGTGTGGAGCTCTGCTATACCTCGAGTATTAATGCAATTACTATTGTTCTTCTATTCAATTCAGCTTATTCTTGTTCTAAGATATTCATTCGCACCCAAGAACATGATGAATGTGATGATTATGTGACGCTCATCATCATTCTCACTTATGAATGCGTGCCTGATAACCACTTCCGTTCTACAAGCAAACAAGGCTTGAATGTTTATCTCTTGGATTTCTTAATCAGAATCTTCGTGGTATAAGCTAGAATTGATGGCGGCATTCAAGAGAATCCGGAAGGTCTAAACCTTGTCTGTGGTATTCTGAGTAGGATTCAAGGATTGAATGACTGTGACGAGCTTCAAACTCACGATTGTGGGGCATTAGTGACAGACGCAAAAGAATCACTGGATTCTATTCCGACATGATCGAGAACCGACAGATGAATAGCCGTGCTGTGACAGAGCGCGTTGAACATTTTTACTAAGAGGACGGGACTGTAGCCACTGACAACGGTGATGCCCAACATACAGCTTGCCATGGAAATGAGTAAGATGGATTGGATGAAGACAGTAGGAAAGCAGAGAGACGGAAGGGACAAAGCATCTCCATACGCTTATCTGAAATTCTCACCAATGAATTACATAAGTATCTCTATCTTTATTTTATCTTTTATTCATCTTTTAGTTATCAATCCTCCATAACCATTTGAATCCGCCTGACTGAGATTTACAAGATGACCATAGCTTGCTTCATACCAACAATCTCCATGGGATCGACCCTTACACGCGTAAGGTTTGTTACTTGGACGACCCAGTGCACTTGCTGGTTAGTTGTGCGAAGTTGTGATAAAGAGTTGAGATTACAATTGAGCGTACCATGTTGATGGCGCCATTGATGATCACAATTTTGTGCACCAGTGAGGCTAGAGATAAGTGAAGTTTGAAGCTCTTTTTGTCCTTAAAGAATAGAACAGAGTGTTTTATCTTGGTTGGAGGAAGAATGAGGGGAGGTAATTTGGGGGACTTGTAATTGGTTGAGTTGAGGTGCTTGAGCTTGCCTTTGGTAAGGTGGTTGGTATCTTTGGCCTTGGTTTTGTTGTTGGTAAGGAGGATTTTGTTGATATCGATTTTGTTGGTAATTATTATTCCACCATTGTCTCTTCCTCCTTGATTGTAGTTGCCTCTCCATCCTTAGTTGGAATTATCTTGCCAACCTTAGTTTTAGTTACCATCTTGATTGTAGTTACCGTCTTGTAGTACCCATGATTTGAACGGTTGTAATAAGCATTGGTAGCCGCCAAGGTATTGTCCTCTTGGAGTTGTGGACATTCATCAGTATAGTGGGAATAGCAAGCGCAAATCCCGCAAACTCTCTGAGGGACTAACTGTTGACATTGTTGTTGTGGAGGAGGTAGAGGTTGTTGTTGATTGATTTGGAGTTGCTTGAGTATATTGGTCATCTCTCCCAAAGTACTTGAAGACACTTCCGCAATAGCCTTGGGATGATTATTCCTATGTCTTGTATGTTGTGTAGACTCAACTAAATTAGTGATAAGTCGCCACGCTTTCGCCGCCGTCTTGTACTTTAGGCTTCATGCCTTGGTAAAAGTAGCTAATAAGCACCAACTCGTCAATCATGTGATGGGGGCACGAATCCAAGAGATTCCTAAAACATTCCCAATACTCGTAGAGTGTCTCTGATTCACCTTGAATGATGCAAGAGATTTCCTTCCTCAATCTATCAGTGACCTCCAGTGGAAAGAACTTATCCAAAAATTCCCTTCTGAGCAAATCCTAGTCAGTGACAACATTCTCGGGTTGAGTGTAAAACCACTCCTTTGCCCTTCTCTCAAGAGAGAATGGGAAGTTATATAACCAGATAGCAACCTCATCTGTACCATATCGCTTAGCAGTTGAACAAGCAGATTGAAAGTCTCTAAGATGCTTGATTGGATCTTAAGCGGGTAGACCATGGAACTTAGGAAGAAGATTAATTAATGAGGTCTTTAGCTCGAAATCTGCATTCAAGTTCGGATGACCCGTTTGAAATGGTTGAAGAGTAAAATCCGAAGCTCCCGCTTGCTTGAGAGTAATCCTTCTAGCAGCGGCCATAGTATCGGTACCTAGATCAATAGAAGAGACGTCAATAGATTTAGTAGGAGACGAGTTAGTTTCTTCCTCAAATGACGCTTCGGATTCAACCTCGGGTAAAATTGGTAAATGGGGAGAAACCCCCTTCACCACCCTTGGAAGCTAACTGACGCCGAGCTCGCCTAAGATGTGAAATAGTTTTTTCAATTTCAGGATCAAATGGGGCTAAGTTCGGATTTGGTAATGAACGCATTATTCAATAAAACAAACATAGAGCTCATGGCAACAAAATATATTAAGCAAAATAACTAATAAATACTATTAATAACCAGAAAAAAACACACAAATAAAAGATGCAATTATGCAAATATAAGAATATTTACACAAACCAATAACTTATCACATATGCAACTCCCCAGCAACGGTGCCAAAAATTGAAAAGCGGATAAATTCCAGTCAAGAATTACCAAAAGTATTTTTTCAAATCAACATTGCAAGTACAGTCTTAACCGATGAGATTTCCGCTATCGAATTTAAAATGTGTCACAAATGAAATAAATAAGTGGGAGTAAAATCTCGGGTCGTTTTTCCTAGGAGTTGACACAAGTTGCAATTTATTGGTTAGGATTTTTCTGGAGATTTTTCGAGCTTGAGAATAAAATAAATAAATAACTAGAAATTAAAGCAATGAATAATTAGCAAGAATTGTAAAATAATCAATATAAAAAGCCTTGGTTAGGGATGAGAATTGGAAATTCTATCCTTATTGTCTTTCCCAAGTGTGATGGTACAAACTCATTGCTCTCACTTAGTTATCCTCTAACAAGTGAAGGAAAGTCAAGTGAAACAACTAACCTTAGCTTACAAGTCCTATTCACTTCATAGAGAAGAACTAGAGTTGGTGAGTTAAGGGCAAATTAGCAATTTTCAATTATAGATAACACTTGAGTATAACAATTCAAGTAGCTCCAATTACTCAACCCTCAACTAAGCAAGGAAATATACTCCATGATATCGGATGACATTTCCTCAAATACTTGGTGAGCAAAGATAAAAGACATGATAATAAATAGAAAAATAATTCAATTCAAATTACCACTGAAAATAATTAACAAGAAAAAATAAGCAATAAAAATAGACATGGAAATAATTCAATGCATTAACAAAATTCAATCATAACAAGATCCAAACATGAATTCAAAATAATCAAATGGAAAAGAGTAATAGAGGATTTAGAGAAGAAAACTATAAAGAAAATAACTCCAATTGAAGGTAGTAGCAGCTCTCTCAACACCCAATTTAAAGCAAAACTAAGAATGCCAAAAACCCTAGAGAGAAGTGGGAGTTTCTCTCACTAGAATTCAAAACTAATAAAAAAAACTAAAGTCAAAGTGAAGTGTGTTTAGTCTCAACTCCATCCCAGCCTCTAGTATGCATTTTCGGGCTTGAAAATGGGTCCAAGTTAGCCCAGAAATCGCCTCCAGCGAGTTCTATTAATTACAGCATGTGACGCTCGTCACGCGTACGCGTCAGCCACGCATACGCGTCGGTGGGCTGTGCACAAAGTCACGCGTATGCATTAGTCATGCGTACGCGTCAGTGGTCGAAGCTCCTGGTCACGCGTATGCATCAGTCATGCGTACGCGTCAGTGAAAAATGGCTTTATCACGCGTACGCGTCAGCCATGTGCGTGCGTCGCCTCCAACTTCTCAAATCTTCAAATTCTTGTGTTTCTTCCACTTTAGCATGCTTCCTCTTTATCCTCTATGCCATTCCTGCTCTATAAATCCTGTAATCACTTAACGCACAAATCACGGCATCGAATGGTAATAACGGAAGATTAAAATTAGCGATTTAAAGGCCTAGGAAGCATGTTTTCAATTATAGCACAAAATTAAGAAGGAAACTTAAAAACATATAATTTACATGAAGAAGCGTGAGAATAGTTTACAAAACTCACTCAATTCAGTCCAAAATATATCATAAAATAGTGGTCTATCAGTCATCTTTAGATTGTCTTCATGATCTTGGTTGCCCTTCTTCTTCTCATCTTGCGGTGATGATGGAAGTGAAAGAGGCCTCTAGCATTTGCATCTGAAAGGTACATATTCAAAACCTATTTTGGGATTGCCTTCCTTCTATAAATCATTCTTTCCTTTAGATGAAGAGCCTTAATGAAAAGTGCCAATGAGGGAGGAACTTAATCCACATGGTTTTTTTTCTTTGTCTGGGTTAATCCATATTGTTGAAACACTAGCTTAGATTTGGGCTCCATATTCATTTTAATACAAATAGCATTCTTCTTGTTAACGGGCTTTCGGACCTACTAAATAAAGAATTGTACCCAGCCTCTAATATTTTCTTTCCTTTCCTTCGTGTAACTTGGTTCTGTTCTCCTTCATCGCTTTTATTATCACTTAATGCTTGATTTTGAATTGCATGCATCCCAATAATCTTGCCATGCAACATATTAGTCGCAGTATCTGCCTTCTCTGTAACTTCCGTTCCTTCCATAGTGTTCTTGCCAAAAGTGAAAAAATTTGGAACATCTTTTTCTTTATTGTCCTTGTCTGTCTTCTCACCTTTTGGTGCTTCTACATCCCCGGCCGGTGGCTTTGATGCATTCACATATTTAGTAGTTTTTCTTACATTATTTTCATATTTTCATAGATTTAGTTATAGTTTCTTCCATTTAAATCATTTGATTTGAGATACTCTTTGCTACTAATATGTTTTCTATGTGCTTTCAAAAAAATGCAAGTAAGAAGAAAATCAAAGAGCAAAAGAAGCACATTCAAGGGCAAGCAAAGAAGAGTGATGTGTAACGCCACAACAGGGCGTGCAACGCCCCCAAGCCAAGACCAAGTGGCATGTAACGCCACCACTATGGGCGTGCAACACCCTCCAACTAGGATTAAGCTGGCGTGCAACGCCATCCAAGTGGGGTGCAATGCCTTCGACCAGAAAGGGAGGTGGTTTGTAACACTGCTAATTGGCGTGTAACGCCGCCAAGAGAGATAGAGTTGGCGTGCCACTTCCAACAAGGGTGTGTAACACCTTCGACCCTAGGAGGCTCACCAAGGTGGCGTGTTATTTCTGAACCCAGTGTGCCACGCCTTTGAAGACGCTTTAAGCTGGCATGTAACGCCTTATAAAGGCGTGTAACGCCCCTGAAGATTGAGTGGCGTGTAACACCACTCCAAGGCGTGTCACACCATCAACCTGGGAGGCGCACCAACTTGGTGTGCCATGCCAAACCCAGGCATACAATGTCCCAAGCCCAAATCAAGATTGGTATGCCACGCCAAGGCCCAAGTGTAACACCAAGCAAAGCACACTCTCCTGGAAGGTGCAATCTCAATCAAGGTCATGGAAAATTCTGTTAGAATGTAATTTGATTTGAATTAGTTTTAATTGTAATTTGAATTAATGTTATTAATTATCTTATTCTTCTTAAAAGTAGTTTGAATTTGAATTATTAAGTAAACCTAGGATATAAATAAGTGACATTGTTCATAGGAAGGGGATCCGAACCTAGCCGCATTTTCTTTCACCTTTGTTTTTTTTTCTTTCTCCATGAGTCACTAATTCCTCTGTTAAAGAGATTAGAAGTTCTGTTTATGTTTTTATATATTATTAAGCTAATTTTTATTCTATTTTAAAGTATTGCATTGTTCCATTTCAAGATTGAGTTTTTGTTCTTCATTCTTTAAAGAATTAGTAGTATTGGAAAATATGCTGACTCTATTTTGAATTCTGTTTATTACTTTGAAAAATTTAATATCGGAATTACAGCTTCAAAATTCTTTCTCATGACTTTTTAATATTGACTAGGAGTAGTGGTTTAAAAAGTGTGCAACGTTGCTTTTCTTATAATTTTCAATTTTTTAGAACTAGTTTGAATACGTGACATATATTTCAACCTCGAAACTACTTTTGAATTTTGTTTGAAACTAAATTAGATTTGTGCTAAACCTCTTCAATTAATCGGTTGACCAAAGAATTGGTGATTGATTAATTGAAGATAAATTGAGGAGTGATAAACCACTATTTTATGGTTTATCTTGTGCTCAATTGAGTAGTTTTTATCAGCTTTTCACCCACTTATTCATACTATTTGCATGAGTTTACGTTTTCCTTCCGGATTTTGTGCTATGATTGAAAACATGCATCTTTGGTCTTATATTTGTTAATATTAATCCTCTTTTATTACCATTAGATGCCGTGATATGTGTGTTAAGTGATTTCAGGGATTACAGGGCATGAATGGCTCAGAGGAGGAAAGGAAGCATGCAAAAGTGGAAGGAATACAAGAAGTTGAAGAAATTGCTAAGTTGTCCAGCCTGACCTCTTCGCACTCAAACGACCATAACTTGAGCTACAGAGGTCCAAATGAGATGGTTCTAGTTGCGTTGGAAAGCTAAAGTCCGGGGCTTTGCAACGATATGTAATTTGCCATAGCTGCCTCGATGCCAGGCGACGCGAACGCGTGGATCACGCGGCCGCGTGACCTGGCAGGAACACAACCCACGCTAACGCGTGGACGACGCCTCCGCGTCACTCTTCCGCGACCTGTACGGACCAGAAAGCGCTGGGAGTGATTTCTGGGCTGTTTTTGACCCAGTTTTTAGCCCAGATCACACAGATTAGAGGCTATAAAGTGAGGGAATGCATCCATTCATAATCATGCTCTCATAATTTACTTTTCATGTTTTAGATGTAGTTTTTAGATAGAGAGGTTCTCTCCTCTCTCTTAGGATTTAGGTAGGATTTTTAGAAATTAGGAGTTAGGACTTCTCTTAGTTTTAGGAGTGACTCTCGATCTCAGGTTCAATGTTCTTTTACTTTATATTTATCTCTTATTCTCAGATACTTTAATGCTTATATTAGTTATGTTGCCTATTTGGCTTATGCCACACTCATGATGATTTTCTTATTTAATGTTATTTAAGGTATTTCAGTTTAATATTGCCTTCTTTTATTTATGCCATTGATTATTTTCAATCTGAAGATATTTTCATTCCAGTAGAATTAATTTACTTTCCCTTTTTGGTCTTGGTTAAGAAATCAGTAACTCAGGAGTTATCTTAGCTCAACATAATTGATAACTGTTATCTTTGCTAATTGAACTGAACTTCAATAATCCCAACCTTTTCTCAGGAAATAAATAGGATTCGAAGGTCAAATTAATTAGTCCCTTGACTTTTCTTTGCTTTAGCAAAGGTTAACTAAGTGGAATTAAGATTCAACTTTCATTATTATTGATAAGAATAACTAAGTCTGGACTTCTAATTTCTCATACCTTGCCAAAAGTTTACTTTACAGTTTTTATTTATTTTAACTGCCATTTAAATTATTTGCCATATTCATTCCTCATTCTTAAAACCCCCAATTTACAAACTCATAACCAATAATAAGAACATACCTCCCAGCAATTCCTTGAGAAGACGACCCGAGGTTTAAATACTCGATTATCAATTTATTTAGGGGTTTGTTACTTGTGACAACCAAAACATTTGCACGAAAGGATTTTTGTTGGTTTAGAAACTATATTTACAATGCGACTATTTTTATAAAATTTTTTTACTAGCAAAAATCCTAACGTCAAAATGGCGTTGTTGCCGGGGAATTGCAAACGTGTGCCTTACTATTGGTTATTGTAAATATTTTTCAAAAAAAAAATATTTTTCTTTTACTTGTTTATTTGTTTCTCCTTTTTCCCCCTTATTACTGATAACTACTATGAATTCTCACCCCTCTCGCTTTGAGTTTAGTACTAACTTTGTTGAAGGAAATAGAAACCACAGCAGGAATATGCATCAAGGTCAGACCAATCAATGATGGATGGAGTCAAGAGGATCTAATCAACCCTTTAGGCAACAACACCCTCCAAGATATCATGGACAACGTCCATTCTACAAAGCATATCCAACTAAAAGATATGGTGGACAACCTTGTAACTACCAACAAGCCCCACCCCGTGCCTATAAACCATCCTCTCAATATAACCTCGAACCACCACACTCACAAGCTTCTTTTCACCATTCGTCACCATACGATCCTTATCCACCCCAACACCAATCCAATTACTCCCAAGAACCACCACTCCCCCATACACCATACCCATATCCATCAAAGCCAGAATCACAGGTTCGCCTTGAAGAATCAATAAAACAACTTACTGCAACCCTTCATCAACTGGAGAAAGTAATAAATCAATTATATTCTAGACGTTCAGCCCTCAACAGACTCCCATGGCTTTATGTAGAGAATCCAATGTAGAGGAAGTTGTCATTGCAGAAGAAGAAGAGTTGGTTGAAGATTTAGGAGATGCCGAACCGCCACCTAAATCCAGAGTTGTGGAGAATTCCGTCAAGGATGTTACAACTGACGCTAAAGAGGATGTTGCACAACCTCCAATGCTGATATCTTATGAAGAACTGGACAGAGTAACTCAAGACGCATGTTTCTTTGATGATGATAGTCACCAGTCAAGTTCTCTTAGTAATGAACTTGCATCCGCAAGTGAATTCTTTGAGATAAAAGAATCTTCCCCGAGTGAATATGAAGATGATGCTAAGGTAAATTTTTCTCAACCTCCAATAAATGACTTGAGCGATGATGAGGGAGAAATTGAAGACACTGATCAAGATATGGTTGAAGTGGAAGAATTCACAGAAGATTATAAGGGAGTAGAACTTACAGAACCACTGGAAACACCTATCCCAAGGCCATTACCACCCAACACAAACTACAAGTGGGTAACACCTTTGCCTTTTATCTTTACTTTTCCACTTGAATATGGTTTACTTGAAACAGATGGCCAGCTTAGAGCTTTCTGCGGTTTTAAGAGGAAAGGGGATATGACTCGCACTCAGCGCTGGTATGCAAGATTCAATAAGGGTTCGCACTTCAACTTGAGGTGCAAGAATTGGTGTCAAGCTCAATTTAAAGGATCTCAGAAGCCGTTTGGTCACTGCAATGAGAATTCGGATTACTCATCACCCGACTAGACCAATGTAGATCAAGACAAAGATTGGTGTAGAAGAAAAGTTTGGGATCCTGGAGTCTATTCTGACATTCAATACTCCGGGAGCCTACAAGCCTGTTTGAACTCACACAAGGGCTTTACGTACTTTATTTGGGACCCCGGAGGATGCTGGCATTCCAAACACTAGTGGAGATTTCTGGACGAATTCAAGCATAAGCCACCATAGCAGGAAGCTTATCCAATGTCCAACTTAAGGACTTTAACTAAAAGTGCTAGGTGGGAGACAACCCACCATGGTATGATCGTCCCTTTTTCAGTTTTCACTTTTGTCTATTTTGTTTGTTCTTGAGTTTTGATTGAACCTGGAATTTTGCATAACATTCATGGCATCTGCATTTGCATCTTATTATGCATAAAAAAAATGCCACGCGACGCGACCGCATCAGCGACGCGTCCGCGTCGCAAGGAGATGGGAGAAAATAAAAACGAACAGAGAGTCACGCTGGAGCGTGGCTGGAGGTGTGCCAGTGGCACAAATTGTCCCACGCAACCGCGTCGCTGACGCGTCTGCATCATATGGGAATAATGGCCTCCCACGCGACCGCGTGCCCTGGATTTCGACGTAAAAGGATGCACAACCAATTATTGTGCTAGAGTAGTGCTGGATTGGTGCTGAACGCATAATTCTACCCACGCGGCCGCGTGACCCACGCGGCCGCGTGACCCACGCGACCGCGTCACATTCTTCTAAAGCCCACTCACGCGATCGCATGCCCCATGCGATCGCGTCACCCAATATTTGGCAATTAATGATTTTGAACAGAGAATTGTGCGAGCGCGAGGTTGCCTTCGCGCCAGTAGCATAAAACGGATCACGCGACCGCGTGACTGACGCGACCGCATCAATCAGTATCAGCGCAAGTGGTGCGCGAAATTGTGAACAATACTTTTTCACAACTCAAATAATCCCCGGTAATGGCTCCAAGAACTTGGTGGCTCAATACCGTGGCATTACACAACTTCGCACAACTAACCAGCAAGTGCACTGGGTCGTCCAAGTAATAAACCTTACGTGAGTAAGGGTCGATCCCACGGAGATTGTTAGCATTGAAGCAAGCTATGGTCATCTTGTAAATCTTAGTCAGGCAAACTCAAATATATATAATGATGAACGAAAATAACATAGAAGATAAGGATAGTGATACTTATGTATATCATTGGTGTAAGAGCTTCAGACAAGTGTATGAAGATGCCTTCCCTTCCGTCTCTCTGCTTTCCCACTGTCTTCATCCAATCCTTTCTTACTCCTTTCCATGGCAAGCTCGTGTAAGGTTTCACTGTTGTCAGCAGCTACCTCCCATCCGCGCAGTGAAAGCTAATGCACACACTCTGTCACAGTGCTGCCAATCACCGGTTTGGTTCCCTCCCCTATCGGAATAGAATAACTCTTTTGCGTCTGTCACTAACGCCCAGTAGGTTACAGGTTTGAAGCACGTCACAGTCATTCAATCATTGAATCCTACTCAGAATACCACAGACAAGGTTAGACCTTCCGGATTCTCTTGAATGCTGCCATCAGTTCTTGCCTATACCACGAAGACTCTGATCTCACGGAATGGCTGGCTCGTTTGTCAGGCGAGCACTCGGTTGTCAGGCGATCAACCATGCATCATGCAATCAGAAATCCAAGAGATATTCACTAAGCCTCGAATGCTTGTAGAACAAGAATGGTTGTCAGTCACCTTGTTCATAGGTGAGAATGATGATGAGTGTCAATCATCACCTTCATCATGTTGAAGAACAAGTGATATCTTGGATAAAGAACAAGCGGAATTGAATGGAAGAACAATAGTAATTGCATTAATACTCGAGGTACAGCAGAGCTCCACACCTTAATCTATGGTGTGTAGAAACTCCACCGTTGAAAATACATAAGAACAAGGTCTAGGCATGGCCGAATGGCCAGCCTCCCAAATGATCTAAGAACTAGATGTCCAAAGATGATCAAAGGATCAAAAACAATCCAAAGATGATCAAAGGATCAAAAACAATCCAAAGATTTCTAATACAATAGTAAAAGGTCCTACTTATAAGAAACTAGTAGCCTAAGGTGTACAGAAATGAGTAAATGACATAAAAATCCTCTTCCGGGCCCACTTGGTGTGTGCTTGGGCTGAGCAATGAAGCAAATTTCGTGTAGAGACTCTTCTTGGAGTTAAACGCCAGCCTTGGTGCCAGTTTGGGCGTTTAACTCCCATTTGGGTGCCAGTTCCAGCGTTTAACGCTGGGATTTCTTGAGGTGACTTTGAACGCCGGTTTGGGCCATCAAATCTTGGGCAAAGTATGGACTATCATATATTGCTGGAAAGCCCAGGATGTCTACTTTCCAACGCCGTTGAGAGCGCGCCAATTGGGCTTCTGTAGCTCCAGAAAATCCGCTTCGAGTGCAGGGAGGTCAGAATCCAACAGCATCTGCAGTCCTTTTTGGTCTCTGGATCAGATTTTTGCTCAGGTCCCTCAATTTCAGCCAGAAAATACCTGAAATCACAGAAAAATACACAAACTCATAGTAAAGTCCAGAAAAGTGAATTTTAACTAAAAACTAATAAAAATATACTAAAAACTAACTAGATCATATCAAAAACATACTAAAAACAATGCCAAAAAGTATACAAATCATCCGCTCATCACAACACCAAACTTAAATTGTTGCTTGTCCCCAAGCAACTGAAAATCAAATAAGATAAAAGGAAGAGAATATGCAATGAATTCCAAAAACATCTGTGAAGATCAGTATTAATTAGATGAGCGGGGCTTTTAACTTTTTGCCTCTGAACAGTTTTGGCATCTCAATCTATCCCTTGAAATTCAGAATGGTTGGCTTCTTTAGGAACTTAGAATCCAGATAGTGTTAATGATTCTCCTAGTAAAGTATGATGATTCTTGAACATAGCTATTTATTGAGTCTTGGCTGTGGCCCAAAGCACTCTGTCTTTCCAGTATTACCACCGGATACATACATGCCACAGACACATAATTGGGTGAACCTTTTCAGATTGTGACTTAGCTTTGCTAAAGTCCCCAATTAGAGGTGTCCAGGGTTCTTAAGCACACTCTTATTTGCCTTGGATCACAACTCTTATTATTATTTTTTTCGTTTTCTTTTTTTTTTTCTTTTTGAATAGCAATGCTTTTTCTTGCTTCAAGAATCATTTTATTGATTTTTCAGATCCTCAATAACATGTCTCCTTTTTCATCATTCTTTCAAGAGCCAACATTCATGAACCACAAATTCAAAATACATATGCACTGTTTAAGCATACATTCAGAGAACAAAAATATTGCCACCACATCAAAATAATTAAACTATTATAAAATTCAAAATTCATGCAATTCTCCCTTTTTCAATTAAGCACGTTTTTATTCAAGAAAGGTGATGGATTCATAGGACATTCATAACTTTAAGGCATAGACACTAAGACACTAATGATCATAAGACACAAGCATGGATAACATAAAGCACTAAAATTCGAAAAACAAAGGAATAAAGAACAAGGAAATCAAGGAATGGGTCCACCTCAGTGATGGCGGCTCTTCCTTGCTTTTGAAGGTCCTATGGAGTGCTTGAGCTCCTCAATGTCTCTTCCTTGCCTTTGTTGCTCCTCTCTCATGATTCTTTGTTCTTCTCTAATTTCATGGAGGAGAATGGAGTGTTCTTGGTGCTCCACCCTTAGTTGTCCCATATTGGAACTCAACTCTCCTAGGGAGGTGTTTAGTTGCCCCCAATAGTCTTGTGGAGGAAAATTCATCCCTTGAGGAATCTCAGGGATCTCATGATGAGTGGGATCTCTTGTGTACTCCATCCTTTTCGTAGTGATGGGCTTGTCCTCATCAATGGTGATGTCTCCCTCTATGTCAACTCCCACTGAATAACAGAGGTGACAAATGAGGTGAGGAAAGGCTAACCTTGCCAAGGTAGAGGTCTTGTCCGCCACCCTATAGAGTTCTTGGGCTATAACCTCATGAACCTCTATTTCTTCTCCAATCATGATGCTATGGATCATGATAGCCCGGTCTATGGTAACTTCGGACCGGTTGCTAGTGGGAATGATTGAGCGTTGTATGAACTCTAACCATCCTCTAGCCACGGGTTTGACGTCATGCCTTCTCAATTGAACCGGCTTTCCTCTTGAATCTTGCTTCCATTGTGCGCCCTCTTCACATATGGTTGTGAGGACTTGGTCCAACCTTTGATCAAAGTTGACCCTTCTAGTGTAAGGGTGCTCATCTCCTTGCATCATAGGCAAGTTGAACGCCACCCTCACACTTTCCGGACTAAAATCCAAGTATTTCCCCCGAACCATAGTAAGATAATTCTTTGGATCCGGGTTCACACTTTGGTCATGGTTCTTGGTGATCCATGCATTGGCATAGAACTCTTGAACCATCAAGATTCCGACTTGTTGAATGGGGTTGGTAAGTACTTCCCAACCTCTTCTTCGGATCTCATGGTGGATCTCCGGATATTCACCCTTTTTGAGTGAAAAGGGGACTTCGGGGATCACCTTCTTCAAGGCCACAACTTCATAGAAGTGGTCTTGATGCACCCTTGAGAGGAATCTATCCATCTCCCATGACTCGGAGGTGGAAGCCTTTGCCTTCCCTTTCCTCTTTCTAGAGGTTTCTCCGGCCTTGGATGCCATAAATGGTTATGGAAAAACGAAAAAGTAACGCTTTCACCACACCAAACTTAAAATGTTTGCTCGTCCTCGAGCAAAAGAAGAAAGAAGGGAGTAGAAGAAGAAGAAATGAGGAAGAGGGAGATGGTGGTGGATTCGGCCAAGGAGGGTGAGAAGTGGTGTTTAGGTAGTGGGAAAATGAAGGGGTAAAGAGGGGTTTATATAGGAAAGAGGGGGATGAGGGTTCGGCCATTTGAGGGTGGGTTTGGGAGGGAAAGTGGTTTGAATTTGAAGGGTGAGGTTGGTGGGGTTTTATGAAGGATGGATGTGAGTGGTGAAGAGAAAGATGGGATTTGATAGGTGAGGGGTTTTTGGGGAAGAGGTGTTGAGGTGATTGGTGAATGGGGGAAGAAGAGAGAGAGTGATGGTAGGGTCCTGTGGGGTCCACAGATCCTGTAGTGTCAAGGAAAAGGCATCCTTGCACCAAATGGCATCAAAATCCACGTTTTGAGCCTTTTCTGGCGTTAAACGCCGGGCTGGTGCCCATTCCTGGCGTTTAACGCCAGGTTGTTGCCCTTTACTGGCGTTTAACGCCAGTCTGGTGCCCCTTTCTGGCGTTAAACGCCCAGAATGGTGCCAGACTGGGCGTTAAACGCCCAACAGCTAGTATTACTGGCGTTTGAACGCCAGTTTCTTCTTCTCCAGGGTGTGCTGTTTTTCTTCCTGTTTTTCATTTTGTTTTTGCTTTTTTCATTATTTTTGTGACTTCTTATGATCATCAACCTACAAAAAAGATAAAATAACAAAAGAAAATAATTAATTATAAAACATTGGGTTGCCTCCCAACAAGCGCTTCTTTACTGTCATTAGCTTGACAGAGGACTCTCATGGAGCCTCAGAGATGCTCAGAACCGTGTTGGAACTTCCCAACACCAAACTTAGAGTTTGATTGTGGCCTCCCAACACCAAACTTAGAGTCTGACTGTGGGGGCTCTGTTTGGCTCTGTTTTGAGAGAAGCTCTTCATGCTTCTTCTCCATGATGACAGAGGGATATCCTTGGGCCTTAAACACCAAGGATTCTTCATTCACTTGAATGATCAACTCTCCTCTATCAACATCAATCACAGCCTTTGCTGTGGCTAGGAAGGGTCTGCCAAGGATGATGGATTCATCCATGCACTTCCCAGTCTCTAGGACTATGAAATCAGTAGGAATGTAATGGTCTTCAACCTTAACCAGAACATCCTCTACAAGTCCATAGGCTTGTTTTCTTGAGTTGTCTGCCATCTCTAGTGAGATTTTTGCAGCTTGCACCTCAAAGATCCCTAATTTCTCCATTACAGAGAGGGGCATGAGGTTTACACTTGACCCCAAGTCACACAAGGCCCTCTTGAAGGTCATGGTGCCTATGGTACAAGGTATAGAAAACTTCCCAGGATCCTGCCTCTTTTGAGGCAATTGCTGCCTAGACAAGTTATCCAGTTCTTTGGTGAGCAAAGGGGGTTCATCCTCCCAAGTCTCATTTCCAAATAACCTGTCATTTAGCTTCATGATTGCTCCAAGGTATTTAGCAACTTGCTCTTCAATGACATACTCATCCTCTTCAGAGGAAGAATACTCATCAGAGCTCATGAAAGGCAGTAGTAAGTCCAAGGGAATCTCTATGGTCTCAGTTTGAGCCTCAGATTCCCAAGGTTCCTCATTGGGGAACTCATTGGAGACCAGTGGACGTCCAGTGAGGCCTTCCTCAGTGGCGTTCACTGCCTCTTCTTCCTCCCAGAATTCGGCCATATTTATGGCTTTGCACTCTCCTTTTGGATTTTCTTCAGTGTTACTTGGGAGAGTGCTTGGGGGAAGTTCAGTAATTTTCTTGCTCAGCTGACCCACTTGTCCTTCCAAATTCCTAATGGAGGATCTAGTTTCAGTCATGAAACTTTGAGTGGTTTTGATTAGATCAGAGACCATGGTTGCTAAGTCAGAGGTATTCTGCTTAGAGCTCTCTGTCTGTTGCTGAGAAGATGATGGAAAAGGCTTGCCATTGTTAAACCTGTTTCTTCCACCATTATTATTGAAACCTTGTTGAGGTCTCTCTTGATTCTTCCATGAGAAATTGGGGTGATTTCTCCATGAAGAATTGTAGGTGTTTCCATAGGGTTCTCCTAGGTAATTCACCTCTTCCATTGAAGGGTTCTCAGGATCATAGGCTTCTTCCTCAGATGAAGCATCCTTAGTACTGTTTGGTGCATTTTGCATTCCAGACAGACTTTGAGAAATCAGATTGACTTGTTGAGTCAATATTTTATTCTGAGCCAAAATGGCATTCAGAGTGTCAATTTCAAGAACTCCTTTCTTCTGGCTAGTCCCATTGTTCACAGGATTTCTTTCAGAAGTGTACATGAATTGGTTATTTGCAACCATTTCAATCAATTCTTGAGCTTCTGCAGGCGTCTTCTTCAGATGAAGAGATCCTCCAGCAGAGCTATCTAAAGACATCTTGGATAGTTCAGAGAGACCATCATAGAAAATACCTATGATGCTCCATTCAGAAAGCATGTCTGAAGGACATCTTCTGATTAATTGTTTGTATCTTTCCCAAGCTTCATAGAGGGATTCTCCATCCTTCTGTATGAAGGTTTGGACTTCCACTCTAAGCTTACTCCATCTTTGTGGTGGAAAGAACTTTGCCAAGAAGGCATTGACTAGCTTTTCCCAAGAGTCCAGGCTTTCTTTAGGTTGGGAGTCCAACCATATTCTAGCTCTGTCTCTCACAGCAAAAGGGAATAGCATCAGTCTATAGACCTCAGGGTTAACCCCATTAGTCTTGACTGTGTCACAGATTTGCAAGAATTCAGCTAAGAACTGATGAGGATCTTCCATTGGAAGTCCATGGAACTTGCAATTCTGTTGCATTAGAGAAACTAATTGAGGCTTAAGCTCAAAGTTTTTTGCTCCAATGGCAGGGATAGAGATGCTTCTCCCATAGAAATCAGGAGTAGGTGCAGTAAAGTCACCAAGCACCTTCCTTGCATTGTTGGCATTGTTGTTGTTTTCGGCTGCCATTTGTTCTTCTTCCTTGAAGAATTCGGTCAGGTGCTCTAAAGAGAGTTGTGTTTTGGCTTCTCTTAGCTTTCTCTTCAAGGTCCTTTCAGGTTCAGGATCAGCCTCAACAAGAATGCCTTTGTCTCTGCTCCTGCTCATATGAAAGAGAAGAGAAACAGAAAGTGTGGAATCCTCTATGTCACAGTATAGAGATTCCTTGAAATGTCAGAGGAAAAGAGAAATAGAAAGAAGAAGGAGAAGAAGAATTCGAACTTTAGTTAGATAAGGTTCGAATTGTGCATTCAGAAGGAGTGGTACTCCATAAATAGAAGGATGTGGGAAGGAGGGAAGAGAATTTTCGAAAATTCAATTAAAAGATTTTGAAAACATTTTGAAAATTTGATTGATAATTTTCGAAAATTAAAAGTGAAAAAGAAATCAAGTGATTTTTGAAAAAGATTTTGAAATTAGAAATTAAAAAGATTTGATTGAAAACTAATTTGAAAAAGATGTGGTTAAAAAAAGATTTAATTGAAAAGTTATGGTTTTAAAAAGATGTGATTGAGAAGATATGATTTGAAAACAATTTTAGAAGATATGATTTGAAAACATTTTGAAAAGATATGATTTTAAAAATTAATGACTTGCCTAACAAGAAAAGATATGATTGAAACATAAAACCGTTCTTAATAGAAAAGGCAAAAAATGTTCAATCAAATCATTAATTGTTAGTAAGTATCTTTGAAAAAGGAAAGAAATTGATTGTGAAAACATTTGATTGAAAAGATATGATTTGAAAAAGATTTGATTTTGAAAAGCTAAAAAAAATTGATTTGAAAACAAAATCTTCCCCCTAGCACCATCCTGGCGTTAAACGCCCAGAATGGTATACATTCTGGCGTTTAACGCCCAAAATGCTACCTCTTTGGGCGTTAAACGCCCAACCAGGTACCCTGGCTGGCGTTTAAACGCCAGTCTGCCTTCTTCACTGGGCATTTTTGAATGCTCAGCTTTTTCTGTATAATTCCTCCGCAGTATGTTCTGAATCTTCAATTCTTTGTATCATTGACTTGAAAAGACACAAATTAAAAATATTTTTGGATTTTTTAATAATCAAAATGCAAAAGGAATCAATTAACAATGCATGCAAGACACCAAACTTAGCAATTTGTATACTACTGACACTAACAATATGAGAATGCATATGAGACACACAAAATGCTTCAAGTCAATAGAATTCAAAGATTAGAACACAAAAGTCATCAAGAATTACTTGAGGATCCTTAAGACACATGAATGAATGCATGCAATTGACACCAAACTTAAGATGAGACACTAGACTTAAGCAGGAAACATCAAATATTTTTGGGTTTTTTATGATTTTGCAAATTTTTTTGTGTTTTTCGAAAATTAAGTGGGAAAAGGTATCAAAATTCTTAATGAGAATTCCAGGAATCAGTGCAATGCTAGTCTAAGACTCCGGTCCAGGAATTAGACATGGCTTCACAGCCAGCCAAGCTTTCAAGGAAAGCTTCGGTCCAAAACACTAGACATGACCAAAGGTCAGCCAAATCTTAGCAGATCACTGCTCCAAGAGCAAAATTGATGAGAATCAACAAGCTCTTGTGGTGATAAGTTGAAACCTCGGTCCAATCAGATTAGACATGGCTTCTCAGCCAGCCAGATTTCAACAAATCATCATGAAACTCTAGAATTCATCTTCAAGAATTTCGAAAAAAAAAATAATACCTAATCTAAGCAACAAGATGAACCGTCAGTTGTCCAGCCTAAACAATCCCGGGCAATAACACCAAAAACTTGATGTTGTTGCCGGATCTTGGCACTGATGTTACCAAAAGCTTGCTCAAAACTTGAACAATCCCCGGCAACGGCGCCAAAAACTTGGTGCGCGAAATTGTGAACAATACTTTTCACAACTCAAATAATCCCCGGTAATGGCTCCAAGAACTTGGTGGCTCAATACCGTGGCATTACACAACTTCGCACAACTAACCAGCAAGTGCACTGGGTCGTCCAAGTAATAAACCTTACGTGAGTAAGGGTCGATCCCACGGAGATTGTTAGCATTGAAGCAAGCTATGGTCATCTTGTAAATCTTAGTCAGGCAAACTCAAATATATATGATGATGAACGAAAATAACATAGAAGATAAGGATAGTGATACTTATGTATATCATTGGTGTAAGAGCTTCAGACAAGTGTATGAAGATGCCTTCCCTTCCGTCTCTCTGCTTTCCCACTGTCTTCATCCAATCCTTTCTTACTCATTTCCATGGCAAGCTCGTGTAAGGTTTCACTGTTGTCAGCAGCTACCTCCCATCCGCGCAGTGAAAGCTAATGCACACACTCTGTCACAGTGCTGCCAATCACCGGTTTGGTTCCCTCCCCTACCGGAATAGAATAACTCTTTTGCGTCTGTCACTAACGCCCAGTAGGTTACAGGTTTGAAGCACGTCACAGTCATTCAATCATTGAATCCTACTCAGAATACCACAGACAAGGTTAGACCTTCCGGATTCTCTTGAATGCTGCCATCAGTTCTTGCCTATACCACGAAGACTCTGATCTCACGGAATGGCTGGCTCGTTTGTCAGGCGAGCACTCGGTTGTCAGGCGATCAACCATGCATCATGCAATCAGAAATCCAAGAGATATTCACTAAGCCTCGAATGCTTGTAGAACAAGAATGGTTGTCAGTCACCTTGTTCATAGGTGAGAATGATGATGAGTGTCAATCATCACCTTCATCATGTTGAAGAACAAGTGATATCTTGGATAAAGAACAAGCGGAATTGAATGGAAGAACAATAGTAATTGCATTAATACTCGAGGTACAGTAGAGCTCCACACCTTAATCTATGGTGTGTAGAAACTCCACCGTTGAAAATACATAAGAACAAGGTCTAGGCATGGCCGAATGGCCAGCCTCCCAAATGATCTAAGAACTAGATGTCCAAAGATGATCAAGGATCAAAACAATCCAAAGATGATCAAAGGATCAAAAATAATCCAAAGATTTCTAATACAATAGTAAAAGGTCCTACTTATAAGAAACTAGTAGCCTAAGGTGTACAGAAATGAGTAAATGACATAAAAATCCTCTTCCGGGCCCACTTGGTGTGTGCTTGGGCTGAGCAATGAAGCAAATTTCGTGTAGAGACTCTTCTTGGAGTTAAACGCCAGCCTTGGTGCCAGTTTGGGCGTTTAACTCCCATTTGGGTGCCAGTTCCAGCGTTTAACGCTGGGATTTCTTGAGGTGACTTTGAACGCCGGTTTGGGCCATCAAATATTGGGCAAAGTATGGACTATCATATATTGCTGGAAAGCCCAGGATGTCTACTTTCCAACTCCGTTGAGAGCGCGCCAATTGGGCTTCTGTAGCTCCAGAAAATCCGCTTCGAGTGCAGGGAGGTCAGAATCCAACAGCATCTGCAGTCCTTTTTGGTCTCTGGATCAGATTTTTGCTCAGGTCCCTCAATTTCAGCCAGAAAATACCTGAAATCACAGAAAAACACACAAACTCATAGTAAAGTCCAGAAAAGTGAATTTTAACTAAAAACTAATAAAAATATACTAAAAACTAACTAGATCATATCAAAAACATACTAAAAACAATGCCAAAAAGTATACAAATCATCCGCTCATCAGCAAGTCACGCGAACGCGTACTCCACGCGGCCACGTCGCTTGCGCCGCACAGCTCAATCCTAATTTGCCAAATATCTTATCTTTTCTTCCCCCAATCCTAACTTTTTCCCTCCCTCCTTTCTTACTCACTTCTTTCCCTTCTCATTCTTCTTATCTTTCATTTTATTTATTTGTATATTCCATTCATTGCATTTTAATTTAGTGTATATTCTTCCTTCTTTTCTAAATTCATTATTTTTTCTTTGATGTTGAATTTTCTTATTTAACTGTTGTGTCTTTTCTGGTATTATTTTGGTACTCAATGACTTGCTTTACACTGTTGGGTAATATTGTTTAAGTCAATGCTAATATTTTATGATATTTGTATTAATTTTGCATTGACATGAATTTATATTATCTTGCACTCTCTTTTCCATTGTTGCAAATTTTGCACTTTTGCTTTGCCATGTACTTCTACTGTTTTCTCACTTGCATGTTGTAGCTACCATGTAATTGAGACCCTTATTATATGGCATTAACACCCATATTTTATTTATTTTCTATCTTTATTTTTGGGTTACTTTTCTTCTTTTCCCTCTTCTTTCAGGATGGCCACCACGAAGGGAGAGGAAAAGCTTCTTAATGGGAAGACAAACAAGTCCACCTGCACAATCTTTGGAGAAAGGCATCAGTTGGAGCAGCCCATCCACTTGTACATCTTAGCATGCACCAAGGACGGTGCAATCTTTAAGTGTGGGGAGGTCGATACCGATCTCCATGGGTTAGTACTTTCTTGTCTCAACACCAATGTTTAAATTTTCTTTGTAGCTAGTGGTGGACGAAATTGTGATCCTTATTCTTTAAGTTGCACTCCTTGTAAAATTATGGAATTTGAAATTGGCACGAGTGAACACAACTCCGTTCAACTAACCAGCAAGTGTACTGGGTCGTCCAAGTAATAAACCTTACGTGAGTAAGGGTCGATCCCACAGAGATTGTTGGTATGAAGCAAGCTATGGTCACCTTGTAAATCTCAGTTAGGCAGATTAAATTGGTTTATGGTTTCGAAAATAGAAATAAGAAAATAGAAGAAATAATAAAAGGTATAGAATACTTATGCAGATTCATTGGTGGGAATTTCAGATAAGCGAATGGAGATACTGTATGGCTCAAGAACGCCTACTTTCCTACTGCTTCAACTCAATCCTTCTTACTCCTTTCCATGGCAAGCTGTGTATAGGGGTTCACCGTTCGACGATGGCTACTTTAAATCCTCTCGGGAAAATGGTCCTCTGCGGCTGTCACTCGCATGGCTAATCGTCTGGAGGCATCACCTGGCCGAAGGCTACATCCCATCCTCGCAGTGAAAACTACGCTCACGCGCTCTGTTACAGCACGGCTAATCACTGGTTGGTTCCCGCGCCTACTGGAATAGAATCCCTTGATTCTTTTGCGTCTGTCACTAACGCCCAGCACTTGCGAGTCTGAAGCACGTCACAGTCATTCATTACCGAAATCCTACTCGGAATACCACAGACAAGGTTAGACTTTCCGGATTCCCAGGATCCTACTCGGAATACCACAGACAAGGTGAGACTTTCCGGGTCCTCATAAATGCCGCCATCTATCTAGCTTATACCACGAAGATTCTGTTGGGGAATCTAAGAGATACACATTCAAGCTCGGTTGCATGTAGAACGAAGGTGGTTGTCAATCACGCGCGTTCATAGGTGAGAATGATGATGAGCGTCACATAATCATCACATTCATCATGTTCTTGGGTGCGAATGAATATCTTGGAATAAGAATAAGATAGAATTGAATAAAAAGTAATAGTAATTGCATTGAAACTTGAGGTACAGCAGAGCTCCACACCCTTAATCTATGGTGTGCAGAAACTCCACCGTTGAAAATACATAAGTAAAAGGTTCAGGCATGGCCGAATGGCCAGCCCCTCCCATAACGTGATCAATAGCCTCTTAGGATGAAGAATAAAACAAAGCTGAGACCAAAGATGTCTAATACAATAGTTAAATGTTATATTTATAATAAACTAGCTCCTAGGGTTTACATGAGTAAGTAATTGATGCATAAATCCACTTCCGGGGCCCACTTGGTGTATGCTTGGGCTGAGATTGATCAATCCACGAGTTGAGGCTTCTCTTGGAGTTGAACTCCAAGTTATGACGTGTTTTGGGTGTTCAACTCCGGATCATGACGTTTTTCTGGCGTTTAACTCCAGACTGCAGTATGTACTTGGCGTTCAACGCCAAGTTACGTCGTCAATTTCCAAATAAAGTATGGACTATTATATATTGCTGGAAAGCTCTGGATGTCTACTTTCCAACGCCGTTGAGAGCGCGCCAATTGGAGTTCTGTAGCTCCAGAAAATCCATTTCGAGTGTAGGGAGGTCAGATTCCAACAGCATCAGCAGTCCTTTTGTCAGCCTTTTTCAGAGTTTTGCTCAAGTCCCTCAATTTCAGCCAGAAATTACCTGAAATCACAGAAAAACACACAAACTCATAGTAAAGTCCAGAAATGTGAATTTAACATAAAAACTAATGAAAACATCCCTAAAAGTAGCTTGAACTTACTAAAAACTATCTAAAAACAATGCCAAAAAGCGTATAAATTATCCGCTCATCAGCTAGTTGTTGCATTTGCATATTTATTTGATTTTGTGCATATTTTACCACTTGGTTGAAGAAATATTTTCTTATTCAAGAAATTTTTATAGTATTTCACTAATTTAAATTGAAAATTTTGTGTTAAACTTGTTTTGAAGTTGTATTTGGAATATGATTTTTGAGCCAAAGAACACACAATCTGTGAGATTTTGAGCTTATTTATATGGTTACATTATTTAACCATAAATTTTTACTCTTGTGCGTTTTCTTCTCTATAATTGTAATCTTTGCTTTGTTCCATTCTATATGTCCAATATTTAATATATTTACATGCTTGCATATGATTGAGGCCATTGTTTGATTTTAGCTCACTTATCCCAAATAAGCCTACCCCTTAAATCACCCTTGTCAGCCACTTTGAGCCTTTTAATCCCCATTTGTTCTGTATTTTACCACATCACTAGCCTTAAGCAGAAAAACAAAAGTAATATCCCAATTGAATCTTTGGTTAGCTTAAGATAGAGATTGTGCATCAACTAAGTGTGGGGAAAACTGTGGGAACATGGGTTAATAAGGGAATGTATCATGTCTCTAATCTATTTGAATATTGGGAATTTGGGAACCTACTCATGAAAAACCAAATAGAAAAATAATGGAGAATCCATGTGCATTGATAAGTTATGTTTGCTTTTATGATTCAAAAAAAAAAGAGAAAAAGAAAAAAAATTAATATATATAATATAAATAAATAAATAAGGGGACAAAATTACCCCAATGTTAAGTTAATGAAAAATCAATGCACATGTGATAAATTAAAAAGAAAAAGTTGATACATGAGTATGTGATGTAAAAGTGCGAATTTTGGGTAGCTAGGCATGAACTAGAGTTATATAGAGTATATGTATGTTAGATGGAAGCCTAGGATAATTAAAGATTCAATTTATAAAACTCACTTGGCCATACATATATCCTTACCTTTACCTCAACCCCATTACAACCTTGAAAAGACCTCATGATATTTGTATTGGTACATTAAATATTTGTTGATTGGTTAGATGAAGAACAAGGTTTAGAAAGCATGACTAGAGAAGAGTAGAGTGAATAACCCTATACACTTGAGAGATTAGAGTGATATACACTTCCAGTGAGGGTTCAATGCTTGATTCTATGTTCCCTACTTTCATTAACTATCTTCTTACAAGTTTACTTGATTTTTATTCTGTGATTTGAATTAGTGGAATTTGATTCATATTTGTCTTGGAGAACTTATTTATTTTTAACCAAGTAGGTAGAAACATTTTGCATGTAGTTGCATTCATATAGATAGGTTGCATTTCATACATCCTACCATTCCTCTTCATCTTTATAGTTTCTCTTGAGCTTAGCATGAGGACATGCTAATGTTTAAGTGTGGGGAGGTTGATAAACCACTATTTTATGGTTTATCTTGTGCTCAATTGAGTGGTTTTTATTAGCTTTTCACCCACTTATTCATACTATTTGCATGAGTTTACGTTTTCCTTCCGGATTTTGTGCTATGATTGAAAATATGCTTCTTTGGTCTTATATTTGTTAATATTAATCCTCTTTTATTACCATTAGATGCCGTGATATGTGTGTTAAGTGATTTCAGGGATTACAGGGCATGAATGGCTCAGAGGATGGAAAGGAAGCATGCAAAAGTGGAAGGAATACAAGAAGTTGAAGAAATTGTTAAGCTGTCCAGCCTGACCTCTTCGCACTCAAACGACCATAACTTGAGCTACAGAGGTCCAAATGAGATGGTTCTAGTTGCGTTGAAAAGCTAACGTCCGGGGCTTCACAACGATATATAATTTACCATAGCTGCCCTGACGCAAGGTGACACGAACGCGTGGATCACGCGGCCGCGTGACCTGGCAGGAACACAACCCACGCTAACGCGTGGACGACGCCTCCGCGTCACTCTTCCGCGACCTGTACGGACTAGAAAGCGCTGGGAGTGATTTTTGGGCTGTTTTTGACCCAGTTTTTAACCCAGAACATACAGATTAGAGGCTATAAAGTTTGGGAATGCATCCATTCATAATCATGCTCTCATAATTCACTTTTCATGTTTTAGATGTAGTTTTTAGAGAGAGAGGTTCTCTCCTCTCTCTTAAAATTTAGGTAGGATTTTTAGAAATTAGGATTTAGGACTTCTCTTAGTTTTAGGAGTGACTCTCGATCCCAGGTTCAATGTTCTTTTACTTTATATTTATCTCTTATTCTTAGATACTTTAATGCTTATATTAGTTATGTTGCCTATTTGGCTTATGCCACACTCATGATAATTTTCTTATTTAATGTTATTTGAGGTATTTCAGTTTAATATTGCCTTCTTTTATTTATGCCATTGATTATTTCCAATCTGAAGATATTTTCATTTCAGTAGAATTAATTTACTTTTCCCTTTTTGGTCTTGGTTAAGAAATCAGTAACTCAGGAGTTATCTTAGCTCAACATAATTGATAACTGTTATCTTTGCTAATTGAACTGAACTTCAATAATCCCAACCTTTTCTTAGGAAATAAATAGGATTCGAAGGTCAAATTAATTAGTCCCTTGACTTTTCTTTGCTTTAGCAAAGGTTAACTAAGTGAAATTAAGATTCAACTTTCATTATTATTGATAAGAATAACTAAGTCTGGACTTCCAATTTCTCATACCTTGCCAAAAGTTTGCTTTACAGTATTTATTTATTTTAACTGCCATTTAAATTATTTGCCACATTCATTCCTCATTCTTAAAACCCCCAATTCACAAACTCATAACCAATAATAAGAACATACCTCCCTGCAATTCCTTGAGAAGACGACCCGAGGTTTAAATACTCGGTTATCAATTTATTTAGGGGTTTGTTACTTGTGACAACTAAAACGTTTGCACGAAAGTATTTTTGTTGGTTTAGAAACTATATTTACAACGCGACTATTTTTATAAAATTCTTTACTAGCAAAAATCCTAACGTCAAGGAGCCAAGGAATTGAGATTCAGTTTTTTTATTATTTGTCGTAAAAAAGTATTTGCATGCAGTAAAACAGATAAACAAAGTTTAATGCTCCTGAAAACTAAACGTCTTTGAAACCCATGACACTCTCATTCACTACTTTTTCTCAAACAATCACACATTCACTACTACCTCATTAGTACTCAAGCATTTTAAAGTTCTAGCAAGACACGATTCAGCCCCTTATCAGTCCAGATTCATTCTATTTAATTAGCAATTCAGTTTGATATTTGCTTGCTCAATCCTTTAATCCTCGTGGGAACGATATTCTCTTACTGTGGTATTACTTGAACGATCTGGTGTACTTGCTAGTACCCGTGAGCTCTAATTTTTGCTCATCAGGCTCCTCCGTCTTTCCTAGTATAGTCATTATGAACATGTCCATAACACTTACAAGTAGTGCACCAAAGATTCAGACTCTCATATTTAATCTAGTATATGTGTCCATCCACTATAACATCAGAAATCACTGGCAATCCTAGATCTATATGGACACATGCTCTTGCATATTTCCCTCTTTCTGCTTCCTTGGTTACAACGTCCACTTTAATGGGGTTGCCAATGACTGGTGCAATTTTTCGCATGGATCTCTCTGTAAAGTACATGATATTGAGACCCGCAATGCGAATCCAGACTAGAGTTTAGCCAAAGGTCTCTTCACAGTGTCTAAAACTTTATGTTCATGGCTTAATCGTAAGATAGAAGCCATCAATCATCCATGACCTACCCAGTAACACCCTGTCTCTATCTTCTTTCAGATCACACTTCACAAAAAAATATCCATATCCAACATCAAAGATCTCGTATCCCCCTCGCAACTTCCAAATGAATTTAAGGCGGTGCACTATCGTCATGTAGCTAACATATTTTCCAAGCATCTTTCCCACTATAGAGTCCAAGTAGGATTGAGCGAGAGCCTTCCTACCCTCCTCTATGAAGGTGACACAAGGTGGAGCCAATTTCCCCTGTTTCCCGGTTACAATCACAAGCCTATCCCTATTCAACTCTTCCTCCATCATAAAAGGCTTCGGAAAAGATTCTCCCACCATCTTGCTTAATATGAGACCTTAGCCGAAGAGCACCTTGTTGCCTTATTGATGGTCTTTCGACGATTATTAATCTTTCCTTCGTTATCTGTGGTAACCTCTCCTTTCTCCTTCGGTCCAGAAATAGCCTTACCCTCCATTCCACTTCTGCCTCCAACATCTCTCTCTCTCTCTCTCTCTCTCTCTCTCTCTCTCTCTCTCTCTCTCTCTCTCTCTCTCTCTCTCTCTCTCTCTCTCTCTCTCTCTCTCTCTCTCTCTCTCTCTCTCATTATTTGTTAAAAATGTTTGACTAAGATGGATAATAATTTGTAAACAATAAGAAATAGAATTTAAAGTTATCATTAGTGAAACTTTTTAAATTTTTTATTTTAATAAATCTATGTAAATGGATTAAAATTTTAAGTTTTGCATTTTTTATAAAAGCTTTTTAATTGATAACTTTATTATATGTTTTTAGAGAACTTTTTTTGTGAATCTTTACAGAACAAATTAACTATTAAAGTATTAAGTAATCGGTTATGGATATAAATATAAGAATTATTCTCCACATCTAAGCAATTTTAACATCTAAGTTCATCCAAGTGATTTAAAATCACGTGCTTCTTTTCCTTGCTTCTCCTCTCACGTCTTCTTCTTCTTCTTCTTGTTTCAAATTTACGCATGTGTTCTTCTTCATCATTATTGTCATCACCAACAACACCACCACCTCATCCTCCTTCTTTTTTCAATTGAATTTCTTCTTCTCCTTCCTTTTTCTTCTCTTCCTCCATCATCATCATGATCATGATCATCATTGTTATCATTATCATCATCTTCTTCTTATACATATCGTCATTATCGTTACCATCATTATTATTATTTGCTGAATTTTTTCCATGTTGATGATGTTGTCTAACCCAAAATTGATTTTTGATGTATTTTTGTTCATGATTCAGTCTTGTTTGTGTGATTTTTTTGAACTGAGTTAATTTGTGTAGCAATTATTATGTAATTTCAGTTCATTTTTGGGTTAATTGTGTCGCAATCCATTATGTAATCTCAGTTCATTTCTAAGTTAATTGTGTCGCAATCATTATATAATTTCGGTTCATTTCTAAGTGAATTAAGGTGCATTTGAACTCATTGTCCTACAAATTCAAAACTCTTTCTCCTCTTTCTCCTCATCTTTTACTGCTTTTTCTTCTTTTTTTATCTTTTTCTTCTTCATCTTCACCTTCTTATTTTATTTTCTCAAAATTCTTTTTGATTTATTCTCTTGAGTGGAATAAAACTAAGAAAAAGAGAAGAAAATATCAAACAAAAAAGAAGAAAAAACATATTAGTGACATTGTCTGATCCAAAATTGATTTTGGATGTATTTTTGTTCATGATTCAGTCTTGTTTGTGTGCTTGTTTTCAAACTGAGTTTATCATTGCAATCATTATGGTAAATTTTGGTTCATTTCTGAGTTAATTGTGTCACAATTGTAATGTAATTTCAGTTCATTTATGAGTGAATTAAGGTGCGTTTGGACTCATTGTCCTGCACAATTCAAAACTCTTTCTCCTCTTCCTCCTCAACTTCTACTCTTTCTTCTTCTTCTTTTTCATCTTTTTCTTCTTCATCTTCTCCTTCTTATTTCATTTTCTCAAAATTCTTCTTGATTTACTCAAATTTAACACAATTTTTGAGTTCTGCAGATTCTTTCACATTGTTCTCTGCTTCTCTTTCTTTTGTGTTAATTGTGCCGTAATCATTATGTAATTTCAATTCATTTCTGAATTATGTAATTTCGGTTCATTTTTGAATTAATTGTGTCGCAATTGTAATGTAATTTTGGTTCATTTCTGAGTGAATTAAGGTGCATTTGGACTCGTTGTCTTGCGCAATTCAAAACTCTTTCTCCTCTTCCTCCTCTACTTCTACTGCTTCTTCTTTTTCATCTTTTTCTTTTTCATCTTCTCCTTATTTCATTTTCTCAAAATTCTTCTTGATTTACTCAAATTTACACAATTTTTTAGTTCTGCAGATTCTTTACCATTGTTCTCTACTTCTCTTTCTTTCTGAGTTAATTGTGTCGCAATCATTATATAATTTCAATCTATTTCTGAGTTAATTGTGTTGTAATCATTATATAATTTTGGTTTATTTCTGAGTGAATTAAACTGTATTTGGACTCATTGTCCTGCTCAATTCAAAACTCTTTCTCCTCACCTTCTACTGCAATAACAGCAGTAACAAAAAAATGACGATGAGGAGAAAATATGCGAAGAAGAAGGAGAAGAAGAAGGAGGAGGATGAGAAAGAGAAGAAGAAGGAGAAGGAAAAGGAGCAGGAGGAGACGGAGGAGGAGGAATGCGAAGAAGAAGACGATGACGACAATAATTTAAAGCCCCGTGAACGTAAATGACTTGGTTAGAAGAATGATATGTGCGCGTGTAATCATGCTCTTTTTAATGAGAGTGATTTTTGTTGGTGTTGGGTCTACTTGGTTAAACTTGAATGGCAATATTACTTGAATGTGTAGCAGACTGTAAATATAATTTTGTAATTGTAGAGTTAATTACATAAACAGAGTAGTGTTTGGTAGGGGTGTACATGGTCCGATCCGACTCGAAGACTCAGCTCAGTTCCGAACATTATAGTGGTTAGTTTGGTGTGATTTCACCGGGTATAAAGTCAGGTATGGGTCTCAAAAATAGACTCAGTTATTATTTAGGACCAGGTCTAGGTCAAGGCAAATCCGACTTCACCCGACCCATGTGCACCCAAAGAAAATTAAAAAAATGTATATATGTTTAAATTAATTCTAATATTCTGTTATATTAATTATAAGCTTATTGTTATATTTTTAATCACACTTGTTGAATTAGAAAATAGATAAAAGAAGTATCAAATTAGGATTTATAGACAAATTCAAATTCAAATATGGATATCAACTTCTCAGTTACAAGTTTCTTCTTTATAAATAAGTGCATCATAAATAAGTCTTTTTATAAATTATTGTTAAAGCTTTAAAGGTCTGGTTTTCACTCGATTTGAACCCGGTATAATTATGGTCCGAAAATATTTAGGTTTCATCGAGTTTATAACCAGGTGAGAGTCTAAAAAATAGACCTAATGTATATTTAGAATCGAAATTAAGTTAAGACAAACTCGATTTTACTCGACCGATGTACACTCCTAGTGTTTGGTTAAAAAAAAAAAGAAAATCCTGATTTATGCGGTAGTTTTTTATATATTTGTTTGCTGAAGTATTTAATGTTTTTAACGTTTAATTAATCCGAACATCTCTATAATCTTACCAAATTGTTAAATATATCTCTATACTTAAAAATGTCGTAGTCGAATCTTTATAATATTTTACAACTAGTCTCTATCGTTACAAGAAAAAAAATAAAAACAACGAAACATTTCTAGGTATATTCTTGTATGGATTTAACTGAACATTTATAAACAATAAGGAGTTGATTATAAATAAAAATAAATTACAATTGGATAAATTGAAAATACTTTTAAGATATTGTTCAATTAATATTGTAAAAAAAATGAGAAAACGTTTTTCTATAATCTTTATTTTTTTATAATATTGATTGAATAATATATTAAAGATAATATATTTAATTTTATATTTTTTAAATGAATATGTTATTGTTTGTTATAAATTTACATAACATAATTATAAAACATTTGTCCCCAACTTTATTACTATTAAAAATGATTGTATTCTCTTATATTTTTTTAAAAGGACAACGAATGAACAATCAAAGCTTCTTTAATAAAAAAAATAAAAAATACTTTCATATATGTAATTTTTAGTTAAGTCCTTATTAGTCCTTGTATATATATATATATATATATATATATATATATATATATATATATATATATATATATTTTTGTTACTTTTTTTAACTATAAATTCCTAATAATTATAATTTTTTATAAAAGATAAGAAATCTAAGGGATAAGTACGATTTTGGTCTCTAACGTTGAGGGTCAGAATCGAAATCATCCCTCTTCTAATTTTCGATTTAGAATCGTCCTTAACGTTTTTCTTCGTATTAAAATCGTTTTTTTTTTTTACAAGAATACCCTCACCACTACCAACATAATTACCTCTTCACCACCACCACCACCAACTGCCACTCCACCATCATTATCAGCATCATCATCATCATCAACAACACCCACTGCCACTCCACCACCACCAACACCACCACCAACGCCACTGCAGTCCCCCTCCCCCCTTTCCCCCTCCCCCTCCCCCTCCCCCCCACCTAGCTTCCCCACCTGTCCCCTCCCCCTCCCCGTATTCCCTTCTCCCACCCCCAATAAATCAACAAGCAGAAACAATAATATTCCACAACAAATCAACAAATCAACAAGTAGAAAATAATAAATCAACAAATCAGCAACAATAATATTCCACAACAAAAGAAGAAGAAATCCAGAAATTCACAGAATTCACAGAAGAAGAAGAAGAAGAAGAAACGGGCGGCGGTGCAGCGGCGGGAAGAATAAGCGGCGGGCGGCGGAGCGGCGGCGGGAAGAAGAAGAAGAAATGGGCAGCGGTGCGGTGGCAGGAAGAAGAAGAAGCAGCGGGCGGCGGTGCGGTGGCGGTGCGACGGCATAGCGTCTCCCTTCTCTCCCCCCTCCACCCTCCCCCACCCCCTTTCTCGGCCCCCCTCTTCCCTTTCTTTCTTTCTCTCCCCAATTTCCACCCACCCCGCTTCTTTGATCCCTTTCTTTCGTTTTTTTATTTTATATTTATTTTATTTTAAAATTTTATTTTATTTATTAAAATAGGGGTAGTTTAGGAATTAAATTAAAAATTTTATTTAAAAGGACGATTTTAATACGAAAAAAAATGTTAAGGACGATTTTAAATCCAAAATTACAAGAGGGATGATTTCGATTCTGACCCTCAACGTTAGGGACCAAAACAATACTTATCCTAACTATAAAATTTTAAAATTTATTAAAATTAGAAAAATAACTATACATTTTTTTCAGTGATTCTAGCAAATAATCAAAATATATATATACAGTATATTGAATTTTAATGAAGTAAAGTAGCACAGGATAGAGGAGATTTTATATATATATATATATATATATATATATATATATATATATATATATTTAACTACGAAAGATTTATGAAAAAAAAATAATATTATATCCATAAAAGATAGATTTCAGTTGACAAAATTAATCAAACCTAAAAAACTATTTAAATTTTTTAAATTATCCATTTTTTACCAAATCCAATTTTATAACTTCTCTTCCTCTTCTTCTTTCACCATTGCACTCACCTTCAACTTGACAAGTCTAGCTTTATTGTCCTCCATCAACTCACCCACCATCCCTCCCACCTTCATCGCCTCCATCTTCTACTCCAGCAACTCTCTCATTATCTGGTTCGTCGCCAACGCCATCCTCATCGACTCTAGAGCCTCCCTCCGCTTCCTATCCTCCACCACTCATCGCGGCGACAGAGTTTATCGGTTCAGGTACAGCTGCGCAATCACTTCGAATGACTTTCCTGAAGGAGCTCTACAATGGACAGTGATTTAGTTTGTTGATTCTGAGCGCAAAGAATTTGCGGACCTTAAAACTTTTCTGGTGCTTTAGTGATTGGGTCATGCTATTCCAAATCATCGCGGAGCACTCCACAGGCAACAACGATGCTCCTAGCATTGTAGAAATTCAACTCGAGATGCTTTAGATTAGTGATGTTGGCTTACAAGCAATTTCTAATTGTTTGAATTTGGAGATTTTGCACCTTGTTAAAATCCATAAGTGCACCGATGTAGAGTTAATTTCTGTTTTTGAGATATAGAAGCTTAATATAGATGGTTGGAAGGCTAATCAAATTGGTAATTGATAATGATGGCTTAATTGGTGTTGCTAATAGTTGTCCTAATTTGTAGAAATTGGTGCTTATTGGTGTTAACCCCACAAAATTAAGTTTAGAGATGTTGGCTTCAAATTGCTTGAATTTAGAGAGGTTGGCTTTGTGTGGGAGTGATAAAATTGGTGACCCTGAGATATCTTGCATTGCTGTGAATTTTGAGATTTTGAGGAGATGGAGGCATGGAAGGAGGATAGGAAGTGGATGGAGGCTTTGGAGTGGATGGTGGTGGCGTTGGCAGTGAACCAAATATGAGGGAGTTCCCGAAATAGTAGATGAATTCTATGAAGGAGGGAGGGGTGGTAGGTGAGTTGATGGAGGACGATAAAGCTAGGCTTGTCAAGTTGAAGGTGAGTGCGGTAGTGGAAAAGGAAGAGAAAAAGAAAGAGAAGTTGTGAAATTGGATTTGGTAAAAAAAATGGGTAATTTAGAAATTGTGAATAGTTTTTAAGTTTTGCTTAGTTTTGTTAAGTGAAATCTATCTTTCATGGATAGAGCATTAGTTTTGTTTTTTCAGAGATAGAGTTATCAACGATTAAATATTTCATGGTTAGAAATGATTATTGACTATATATATATAACTAGGGGTGGCAAATGGGTCTAAACCCGCCGGACTGGCTCGTCTAACCCGGAAAAAAAGACGGGCCGGGTTGAAAATTTGGAACCGCCAAAGAACAAAAGTTTGTCTAATCCGCATCGCTTAAACCGCGGGTTTTGGCAGGCTTTGGCGGAGCGGGGCGGGCTTCCCTGCCAAGCTTAGTTTTTTTTTTTGCAAGAGGGTATTTTTGTAATTTTTTAGCCAAAACTCAACTTCCCTCAACCCAACTTACAAGAGTATGAAGATGAAAATTGAGTGTTTTGGATTATGTTTATGTTGTTTTGGATTATGTTTATTTTTCTTTGGAGACAATATTTATAATTATGTTTTGGATGAAAACTGGGTTTATAATTATGTTTATTAAATATTTATAGTTACAAATAATTTAATGTTTGTGAATATAAAAAATATAATTTTTTATGCCTTTAGAAATTATAAATTTATTAACATGGTTGTGAAATTATATATATTATTTAGTAGTTAATAGTAAAAAAAAGAGGAGCTTTGGCGGGCTTAGCCCGCTAGCCTGCAATTAGGTGAAACAGGGTGGGATTCTAGGACCGCCTCACTAGGTGGAGCGGGGCGAGCTTCCCCGCTATATTTCCATCCCGTTTGTAAAACATTAGATGATTAATATTTTTGAGTAAACTGACAATTAGGTTTCTGAGAATTTTGCGTTTAAACAATTTAGTCCCCAAAAAAATGACAATTACATCCTTCAGAAAAGAAAATGTGGACACGTTATAACCTTTTGTTAGTTCCTAATGTAAAGACTAACGGCTCTTTTGATGTGCATTGTTAACGTGAATGAGGTGTCCATTAAATGTCACATGGGATTTACTAAAAATGATGAGGACAAATTGGTCCTTCAATGTTATTTGATTTTAACATGTCCTAAACTCTAACTGTGGAGAATCTCCAATTATTCATCCTAAAACTCTGCTACATAATCCTAATACAGCACATAATAAATAGCACTGGAAGCACAAGAAGCACGAGTTGCCAAAGAAAAAGGAATGAAGGGAGCGGTTGAAATTATAGGAGCAACTTAACATACAAAAGAAAGTTTAGCAATAAAATTGCTCTCAGGTGTAACTGTCAGCTATATGTAACAACATACAAGTCTGGAATAGTAGAGAATCCAAATAGTTGTTCTTAAAGTACCCAAATTATAGGATAATTGCTAATTCAATTTATGTTTTGAGTTTAGAGTATTCCATTGAATTGAAATTCATATATGTCATTCATGGTAATTTTTTTTCTTATTACAGGATAATTTGCTAATATCAGGACTCTCTTCATTAGCAACTTTCTTTCCTTTTGAAGAATGGTTACTGTCTGTAGTCTTTTTCTTTTTCTTCTCTCTTGCATGATCCTCTTTGATATCAGTGTCTAATTCTCCAAAACCAGTAGATGGGGGCTTGTACAGCCCATCTTCAATGCTCTCGTAACAATCATCATCAGTGTTATCATTAGAAATAGAAAGATTATCAGCTTCATCACAGTCTATAGCATCTTTACCACTAAAAATATGATGCTCAAAATATATATAGAACTCCTCACACTCCTTATTTTGCATTTTGTGCTTCCTTAAAGCATTGATCTCTGAGTTTTCAAAAATAGGATGTAAACCGGCTTCTAAATTAATAGCATTCAGATCAAACTACATCATTACTTTGTAAGCATCGTATCCCAAGTTTTTGAACAATTCCTTCAAGTCATAGAAGTTGATAAGGTCCATATCCATCTTTGGAAATCTCTCAACTAATCCATCTCGGTAACTCAACTCTTTCTGTTTGTTTCTCACAAATTTTCTCCTATGGTTGAACATACGAACAACAAATTCCTCTATCTGCTAAGTAGAAACACAATTATTGTTTGAATATATTGGGACAATAGTTAACTAAAGAATCAAGAACATGTTTGTATTTTTTTTTATTGTGACACAAATAATACCAAAGGTAATACTAGTCTTTATGCTAATCACTACTTTCAGTAATCATAAACAAATAAGCAGAAGCCCCAAAAAAATACAAGAAATGCATAAAAAATAATGTGACAAAATGTGTCATACTCAATAAAATAAGTTGAAAACTATGTTTTGCAGAATATTGAATGATTTGTTTAAAACATTGGAAACACTATGAAAGAAACAGACAGAGATACAATAGTTGACAAAAATATCAACATTTTTTACCTAAGTAGAGAATGTTTCCACTAATACAGATTTTCTTGACGATGTCTTCTTCCTTGCTGGTACGTTGAAGGAAGAATCGTTATTTTTATTATTGCACTGAGCCAAAATTCTTTTACTTCAACTTCTCCTTTAGGATTAATGGATAAAAACAAAGGATAACAGGAGAGATTAAGAGCCAAAATGAAACAAAAATAAAAAGGGGAATGCTAGGGGGACAATAACTTTATTGAACAATATGAACAACCACCAATCAAATAAAAACACACTACACCTCCAAATTAACCTTCTAAATTTTAATATTAAAATAATCATCCGTACACTAGTAAAATGAACATCCGATATATCTATTGTTTACATTGTTTAATATTTACATTGTTCACCTATACTTTTCCAAATAAAAAAAAGGAAAATTTGGAAACGACATCGTCCAACGGAAAATGTGGCAGAAGATGTGGCAAAAACAAACACGACAATTCACGTAACAGAAGTGGGAGATTTAATTGTCACTTTTTTTTTAAGGCTAAATTGTTCAAATGCAAAATCTTGAACGACCTAATTATTATTTGATGCACATTTTTTTATTTTCTATTTAAACTAATGCTATCCAACTTTTGACCTTTTTACCCTAAAAAAATTAATCTTTTTTTCTCATTTATATTCCACCCATAAAAAACTAAACCCTCGTCAAAAAAAATTCGTATCCAATTCCTCGGGATGGAATATGAAAAAAAACAAAAAAACAAAAAAACAAAACAAAAGTAAGATAGATAATCTCAATCCGCTAATAACCATCTTATGGATGGAAGATAAATACACGAACACACATCATATATTTTTACCTTCCATTGAATCTAGGGAAGACTTTCATTAAGCTAATCAGTACATGGAATAATTATTATACAGCTAGAACTTTCAAATATACACTTAACTAATCAGCATAGTGAATTAAGGATTACATATATATGCCTTAAATTAAAAACTTATACCCCATCACCCGCTTAAAATCTTCAAGGCATGGAGCAGCTACTTGACCAAGTTTTTTTTCTTTTAATACTTTTAACTATATATTATATATTATAGCTACCATGATTCCACCTAGACTGACTTAGGGAGCATAGCAATTTACAACCTCCTTTAGGCTGCTTAGCTGACCAAATTTATGACTGAAATTGGGCGGCCTCCTTCTCGAATTTCGGCGGCAAAGTGGTGGTCTTGATGGGAGCCCAGATATCTGCACCATTGCTCTCAGCAACTCCAATTGTTAGTGAGACAGGAACAAGACATAACCCTCTGCTCCTCAGGCTGCATGGCTCCAGACCCTAAAGAAGAAATCACAAATTCTGTTATAACCATATTTGAGATGCCGGAATCGTTCGTTGTATGTGTGACTGACCAAGTGTTCCTGTTATGCTTACCGGATCCTTGGTTGCCGCCGAACTCTCGAGGTACGGGGCACTAAGAAGCTGTTTAAAAGGAAGAAAATTTATTTGCATAAGATCACAATTCACAAGTCATGTTCCGAGTTTGCAACGGAAATTGTGTCCGAAATGTCACTAGATATGACATGCAATGGTCACAGATTCACTGAATGAAAAATATCTTTGCTGAATGCTGAAACATGTTTTTGAAGTATGTGATCAAGAAATTTACATCAGAAACAGAAACTTCACAACTTAATTTAGGTCTTAATAATGTATGGCATGCATGTAGGTTGTGCATGAAATAATTGCCAATATACTATGAAGATAATAATTTCAGAACAATTTAGAAAGAATGTCCAAACCTTAACTTGTTTATGAAGGAAACGTATGTATTGCATTGCTTCCTCTAAGACAGAAGATGTATCTGTCTGCAGTGAAAATTATGGATACCTTTAGACTCGTAGAAACTTAGAACAATTGAATTTGTTGAAAACTTTAACAGGCATAATAATAATATCGAATAACTGAAAAAAAGTACTATTGCATTACTATTATTATTATTATTCTTGCATTACAAGGCAAATAAATAAGCATAATAAGCCTCATAAATATGCTACATAAAACATCAATGAAGCTTCAAACATGTATACCTTGCCATATGGTGAAACAAGCTGCTGCAATGCAACAATTCGTTCACTAAGCTTCTCCTTCCTCTCCTATTCACAGAAACAATAGGAAACATAAAAAGGAAGTTCGGTAACAACGACAAAAACCATAGATATATCACTATAAACATCAAGGAATGAAATTGTTCAATGCATTTCTAATTTTCATACACTATGACCATTGTGGCTTCCCATTGAAAACTTCAAAATGTAAATTAGAGCTTCGATATTGTAAAGAGCAACAGAGAATAATACAATGATGCCAAGAGCTAAGAATAATAAAAGGATTAAAAAGAGAGAAAGAAAGAAACCTTTGTGGTGATTGATAAATCATTCGCCTTTTGCCTTTTAGATTCAATAGAAGTATAACTGCTTTGGTCAACAGAACATGGGCTCCTTTTGTGTCCCATCATCTTTCTAACATCTACCCCCTCTTCTCTCTGGTGGCATAATAATAATAATAATAATTTTGTATCAGAATCAATCACCATTGAAGAAATTGAAGACAAAAATTAAGTTTAAAAGGAACTATCAAATGCACATTGAGTTGCCCTGAAATATGTACAACACTACTTTTGGTTAGAAACAACTATGCAATTCTACTTGAACTCATAAATTAAGGAAATGATTTAAAAAAAATTAATAAATCAATATTAGTAATCCATGTCAATTGGTAGTATTGAAAGGATTAATTGCAATTCAGCCCCACACATTTCCACCATGAGCATGTTTTTACTCATAAATTTAAAAATATATGCAAAGTAATTCACTAAATCTTTCCAAATGTGCAAATCAACCATGTTAACATATTTTTTCATCAATTGTTAACAAAAATAACATATATTTAATCAAATCTAGGATTTCAAAGTTTCACATATAGAAAAACACATGGGCCAATTAGACATAACCTAAGCTCAAGGGAACACTTATTTTAGCTAAAATATACATGTAGAAAAATTCAAAAATTATCTTGCACATTCAAAAGAGATGAAAGTGGAAAAAGCATGAAGTGCATATCATGACTTTAAAAAGAAACAGAGCCAAATTAATGCCATAACATAATGGAAGTTTATCATTTTCCACCAATGGAGGGAACAAAATTCCCTACCATAGTTTATTTAAAAGGTTTTATTCAAATCCAGCATAGCATGCATGCAACAATAATAATAATAATAAGATCAAAGTCTCATATCTACAAATATATCATAAAAACATGCAATGTTTTTTTGGTCAGAATAACCCTCATTCCTCCCACTTTTCAAAGACAAACAATGTCATAATCGGTGCCCCCTTTTTCTTTTTCTTTCTTTTCTTTTCTTTCCGTTTCTTTTCAATAATAATAATAATAAAGCATTCATTAAATAGTTGATAAACTTGGAAACATTAGCAGGCAACAGCTACACCATACCCAAAAAATCAAAGTGGCCCCCATTGTCATGATGCTATAGAGAGTACTATAAGGCAACATAGAACAGCCAAAGAAAAAATGAAGCAGCCATGCATTCAATTCAAACCACACATGAAAAAACTCTTTTGAAAAGGGCCAAAGGGTCATCACACATCACCCAATTCACGATCACAAACATTGATCCACATAATTCAACGGCTCAGAAAACTACTCACAGCTTGCAATGAAGTTTGTCAAAGATCATAATAATTAATAATTGTAGTCACCAAACCAAAAAAGTTTATTATTATTGTTTATTTATATTTTAATTTTTTTTTAACTTTGTGTTGTTGCCAAGAAGAAGCTCAAATGTCAAAAACAATATGTGGTGGACCCACCATTTGTGATCTTTGACAAAAGAACTTTTTTATTTTTTGTTTTTTGATATTCTTGACAAAAGAACATTTGTGAATACTATTTTCCACTGTCACACACGTATACATTGCACAGACACATTACACAAATTAATGTGAACAAGTGAATCTAATGTTTGCGTATAAAATCATCCCAACTACTTTGTTTACTAATGTTAAAAGGATACTATATCTTCAATTGACACATGAGCAATTAAAATAAATCACACAATAAGACAAGGAGTATTCCAGAGAGAGAAAGCTCAGAGTTTGCGTTTAGCTTTTGGTGTTTGGGGGTGCAAAAATTTAAAAATAAAATAAATAAATAAATATAAAACCCAACCACTCATTTATTGCATGTGTACTTAGGAAAGAGAACAATTCTGATCATACATTCTTGAGTGATTCAAGTAGCTAGAACGATGAGTATTTAGATTTTAGAACCTTAAAAACAAAACACTCCAACATTGATTTTTGAACATAAAAATTTCTCAATATTTCCTAGAACAATAATGAGAAGCCCCACTTATTAACATGGTCTTTATCATGAAACAAAAGATAACAATAAAAATGCAAAAACAAAATAATAATAATAATAATAATATAAAATAATTTTATATTTGAAATGAAATTAAGAGCACGAGCTTACTGGAAACATAGAATCAGCATTGCAGAAGGAGCTGGCTATCATCTATGTATGTATGACTTTGAAAGAAAGAGCTTTCAGCAGAAAAATGGTTGCTTAAGAAGCCCAAAAAAAAAAAAAGAACAAAGCCTTTGATTCTGTTTCTTTTGTGAGTGATATGGCTCCAAATGCTTTGGTGGGTATCTTTAAAAGCTTGTAAAGCTTCAAACTTTAAGCAGTGTCCGTGATCAGTACTTCATTTCTAAGACTTTTGCACAAAAATTCCAAAAGCTAGAACAGAGAAAAAAAAATGTCACAGTTACTATGTCTCTATGTCTTCTAGCATAGGGGTAATATGGTAATAACAAAAAAAAGTAACAAAGTTAGCAACACTATGCTAAGAGCAGCTCTTAAATGGAAGAAAAGAAGAGAGTGATTACTGATTAGAAGAATAAGAAGACACAAAGAGTGTGTTGAAAGAAATGGAGTAAGGAAGAAGAGGAAGAGAGTAAGAACATGTCAAAGCGTGTGTCTTTATAAAGCTAAAATTGAAAGAAAATAAAATACTGATAAATAGTTACGTAAGATTATTATATTTTATATTGTCATAAATATACTTGTGACAGCTAATATCCAACCATGAGAGATAATACGTTTTTGTTTTTCGTTTTTTTTTTCCTTTGTTGAATTTTTTTTTCTGGGCTAGAATTCAGCACTTGTTATCTGCTTGAAAATACTCTTTGTAGGTTTTTGAATTTTTTATTTTTAATATTGGAGTGGTAGCGGTGTTTTTCGTAAATGTGGATTGTTGGGATGTTTTACTCAAATGTGGGATCGTTTAACTAGAGAAGCAGAAATCGGTGCGACCAATTTCTGAGAGGTACACAAATCGGTGCCACCGATTTCTGGGAGACACAAATCGGTGCCACCGATTTCTGGGAGGTATACAAATCGGTGCCACCGATTTCTGGGAGGTACACAAATCGGTGCCAGGGATTTGTGTTAAAAAAAAATTAAAAAATTTTAAGTACAGAAATCGGACCCAGCGATTTGTGTACTCCTACAATTTTGAAAAACACCAAAAATTACCATGTTAAAGTATATCACCACTTTTTTTTCCATAACAAAAAAAATTAGCCGTTTTTTTTTTGGGACTTTACTCTGTAGTAGTTTGTATGTATATCATTAACTTGTGTCTCTTACAAAATGCTTTTATTAAAATTAAAATTATTTATACTAAAAATATTCACAAGTTCTTTTTTATTATAAATACTTTATAAAAAACAAATGCTAATATTCTTAAAGTAAAGTAAGAAGTCTAATACTTTTTAGAAAATAATTTGTTATTAAGACAATAAATAACGTATTAAATTATAGGTTTTTAATCTTTTTGTTTTTTTAATATATATAGCTCATTTAAAAAATTTATCAAAAGACTATTAACTTAATTAGCAAGATGTTCATTTAAATACTAACCATTTATACAAAATAAAATAAAACAAAAGATTAAGATTTGTTTATAGAACTATTTAAAAATGAACCTTGTAAAAATATTAAAATTTTCATATTTTTTAATAAAATTCATTTAAATATCTTAACAATATTTCTTAAAACTCTAAAACATAACTATTAATTTTGGAACTTTTTTAGGACAATTATTCAAAACATTAAATTAAATTTTTTATAGAGAATATAAAATTTTGATATTAATTCTGTCTTTGTGGCTGCAAAGGAGAGTTTTTTCCTTAAAAATTTCACAAACATTATTTTCTCGAAACAAGATTAAATTAACATTGTCCACATCAGAAATCCCTCCCATTTCTGAGAAGACAAATATTTGTGACATAAACACGAGTATTCATTTATGAAACCCACTGTTATAACATAGTTTAACCTATGTGGAGTGGGGCATGCTCTAAATCTTTATGAAACCCACTGTTATAACATAGCTCATTAATATGTATATAAATAAAATGAAATAAAAGACATTCTTGTATAAGAAACTCTTATTGTATAGATTAATTTTGGTTATTAAACAATGTTGAGAGAAGAAAAAAAGAGAGAAAAAATTTTAGACAAAAGAAAAAATAGATGAAAAATATGGTGAAAAAAAAAAGGAATTTCTCATCAAATAAAGCAAATTCAATAAAAGAAAACATTATTTGTTTGTCAAAAGAGTATATGGAAATTTTTATGTGAAAAATGTGAATTTAACATTGTTTTCTTTTCTTTTAAATTTGAGGGAGAAGTTAGATGTATATACCTACAAATTATTTTTCAATGAATTAATTATTGAAGCCCTCACTTTTGGTTTGAAAGAGACACAGGTTTTCTACTTTTCTTTTTATAATAATATTATTGTAAGGATAATAAGTTGTCCTAATCATGATGAGTAATATTGGAATGTGTACGTTTGTTTCGTTCATAGTCTAACAAAAAAATCGTGCCCATTTGTCCATTTAGTCATTTAGACAAATTCATATGATCATAATATTTACAAAAAGATATTTAAAGTAACATCATAGAATTAAACAGGCTAATTTTTTTTTTTTATAGAAGTAAAAGTAGTGTATATTTTAATATTATAATTTTTGGTATTTTTTAAAACTGTGAAAAGTACATAAATTGGAAGGTCCGATTTTTATCAAATTTTTTAATTTTTTTAAACACAATTCGGACGGTCCGATTTGTGTATTTCTAAAAATCGGACGATCTAATTTCTATACTTCTAATAAATCGGACGGTACAATTTTTACTTCTCTAATTAAACAGTACCACATTTGCGAATAACACCCCAATAATCCATATTTTAAAAAAATACTACTACCATTCCAATATTAAAAATAAAAAGTTCAATTACAATGAGTCTTGTTATACATTCAAATATTTTTGACAATTAAAACTAATTAAATTAATTTAAATCTAATTAAAACTAATTTTATTAATGAAAACGTGTTTACACGCTCCAACTTTCTAGCCTCTTTACGTTATTTTTTACATTTTTCTTTTCGTTTTTTTTTCCGTGTTCTTTTTAGCATTCTTTCTTCTTTTTCACATATTTCTTTCACATTATCATTCTCTTATTGTTGTTATTATTATTGCGTTTTCTTTTTCTTTTCCTCCTTCCCTTCTTAGTAATTATACAGCATTATGTATTTTTTTATTTGACTTTTTTCTTATTTTTATTCTTGTTAAAAGAATAAACAAAAAGAATCATGAGAAAGTAAAATAAAAAGAAGATGAATAGAAAAAGAAAAAAAAGATGATAATGATGGAGAAGAAGAAGGAGGAGAAGGGGTTTTGAATTATGCAAAATTTATCAGAAAATAACACCAAAATTTTTAATTACATAGAAATTTCTCAATTTTCATATCAAAATTTTTTAACCGTGATACAAATTCTTGTTAAGACGGTGAAATAAGAATTATGAGCAACATATTGACGATTTTTCTAGATTTAAAATTTACATGCATGTGTTTTTGTGATTGATTGTGTCTTGTTTATGTGCTTGTTCTAAACTGAGTTTGTTTGTGTATCATCATCATTAAGTAATTTCGGTGCATTTTAGATTTAAATAAGGTGCACTTGGTCCGTGTTTATTCTGAACTGAGTTTATTTGTGTGTCGTCATTATTAAGTAATTTTGGTGCATTCTAAATTTAAATAGGCTGCACTTAGTCTCATTGACTTGGATTTGGTGTATTAGTTCACAAAAGATAGTTATAGTACTTCTAGTGATATTTAAGCCATATTGATCATTTTTTTGGATTTAAAATTTATATGCATGTCTTTTTATGAATGATTGAATCTAGTTTGTGCACTTATTTTAAACTGAGTTTGCTGTATGTCGTCATTATTAAGTAATTTCGATGTATTTTAAATTTAAATATGGTGCACATGGTCTGTGCTTGTTTTGAATTGAGTTTGTTTGTGTATCGTCATTACTAAATAATTTTGGTACATTTTGAAATTAAATAAGATGCACTTGATCTCATTGACTTGGATTCGGTGTAATTAGTTCGTGCAAGATAATTGTATTACTTCTAATATCATTTAAGCAATATTGATAACTTTTCTAGAATTAAAATTTATATGCATGTATTTTTGTGGATTATTGAATCTAGTTTGTATGCTTGTCTTGAATTGAATTTTCTTGTATGTTATTATCATTAAGTAAGATCGGTGCATTCTGAAATAAGGTGAATTTGGTTTGTATTTATTTTAAACTGAGTTTGTTTGTGTATCATCATTATTAAGTAATTTCAGTGCATTCTAGATTTGAACTGACGATGATGAAAATAACAAAACGATGATGATAATAATGATGATGACGATGATGATGATGATGGAAGAAGAGGAGAAAGAAAAAAAGAAGATCGAAAAAATTCAAATGAGAAAAGAAAAAGGAGGAGGAGATGGAGGTAGTGGTGTGGTAGTGGTGACAACGATGAAAACGAAAGAGAAACATAAAAAAAGGAGGAGAAGGAGGTGATGATGATGGTATGATGACGACGATGACAATAATAAAAAAGAAAGATGAATAAAAAGAAGGAGAAAAAATAGCAGTAATATATGTAAAAAAAAGAGCATTTGAAAAAAAAGAATATATGCGTGAAATATAAAATACGTTGACAACTTAATTGAAATTGATTAACTATTTTATTTAGTTGTAGAGTATTTTTGTAACACTCTAATTAGCCTAAGTCTAACCTCGCATCGTAAAGCAAAGGTTAATTAAAGGTTATGACAGTTTTAAGGTTATACATATATTATATAGAAGGAGATAATAATATCTAGAAGTCTGATGAAAGGTATAGCTCAAAATATGGATTTTTAAAAGCGTAAAACGTACTAACGAAGCTACTTACTTAAAGCATAATAAAACAAGTATAGGATAATAAAACATCATAATATAATATAGTATAATATCATAAGAAGCTAGCCACGACTCGTGGAGTTTAGACCGGCTAGCCAGATACAGACCATATATGAAACAAGACAGTAAAAATAGCTTATACAAATTTTGTTCTCTCAAACACAAGCCTCTAGGCAAAACAAAATACAGAAGTGAGAGACATATTCAAAATACATCAAAGACTCAAAAGAAATATCTGAATCCTCCGCTTCTGTCACCAACCAGACAACTCACCGAGGTGGGTTGCGACCTGCATCTAAAAAACACAACAAAAATATGGTATGAGAACCAAAGGTTCTTAGTATGGTAACAACATAGTTATCAGAACCGACCCGGCAATCGACCTGATCAGGTCACTGGGTCACTGGGTCACTGGTTCAACCGGTAGGTCATAGGTTCAACTGATTGACCCGGTCATAATTAATTAATTATATAAAATTTAATTTTTTATATCAAATTAATTTATTTTCTAATTCATTAATTAATTAGTATCTATTACATTATTTAAATATAGGTTAAAAAATATTAATATTAATAGATGTTATATAATTTTCAATAACAAAAATATGTTATTGATTAATAAAAATTTTTTGCGTATTTTTTTAATTTAAAGATATTTAACAAAGTTTAATTTTTATTTTAATAATTATATATAATTAAACAATAATTCTTTTTAAAAAAGTAAGTATAAAATAAAAAATAAAATAAATTAATATGCAAGTGATTAATTAGAATATGTCTAATAATTAATAATATATTTATTAAAACACACCATATAACACCAAAAGAGGACCCGCCCCAGTGGTTGCAAGGGCTTTTTTGCAACTTGAATTGACATATCTCTATGGAGATGTTGCCCTTCGGATCATGGTGTGGGAGCCCCCGACATATAGTGCTCGGATCACTATCTAGGGTTTTGCGCCTGTACGCTCTGATGATCCGAAGGGATGCAAGCGAGATCTATTGCCTCCGACCTCACATCTGAGTGCAAGCGGGACGAACCACCGCCCTTATGCCACCGCCGCTACCTCGACAGGCGGGATCCAACCTCGGCCCCTACCGAGCGCATAGCGTCTCATAATTTAAATAAAAAGTAGTACAGTGGTTTTCAAAACATTTTTAGCACAAGATGGATCCAACACTTCATTTAGAGTCTCCGACTCTTTTCAACTACTGTTCTTTCACATTTCATTTCCTTGCTTCCACATCTCGTTCATCAACCATTCATCACACATCATCAACCTCCCCAGTACAATAGAAACCTAGTACTCCGTTTGCTAACTCTTTTCAAATAATTGTGTCTAGAATCCTTAAACCATTTTCCATGTTTGAGCACCAAAAAATATGTCCAAAAGTCTTAAAAAGGTGTTATAGAAGCTTACAACCTCATCGGAAAGGTGAAATAGTTGAAAACAAAGCAAAATGTGAGAAACAGGGCATGTGTGTCCGCATAGGGGTGTGCGTACGCACGCCCAAGAAATTTTTAAAATTGTGCATACGCACAGGTGTCAATACATAAAAGGGTCTGTTCACTCGCACAACTTGTGCCAGCACCCCCAACAGACTGGCCTCCCCAACGTGTGCGTTGATGAGCGGATAATTTGTACGCTTTTTGGCATTGTTTTTAGTATGTTTTTAGTATCTTTTAGTTAGTTTTTAGTATATTTTCAGTAGTTTTTAGTTAAAATTCACTTTTCTGGACTTTACTATGAGTTTGTGTATTTTTCTGTGATTTCAGGTATTTTCTGGCTGAAATTGAGGGACCTGAGCAAAAATCTGATCCAGAGACTGAAAAGGACTGCAGATGCTGTTGGATTCTGACCTCCCTGCACTCAAAGTGGATTTTCTGGAGCTACAGAAGCCCAATTGGCGCGCTCTCAACGGCGTTGGAAAGTAGACATCCTGGGCTTTCCAGCAATATATGATAGTTCATACTTTGCCCAAGATTTGATGGCCCAAACCGGCGTTCAAAGTCACCCTCAGAATTCCCAGCGTTAAACGCCGGAACTGGCACCTAAATGGGAGTTAAACGCCCAAACTGGCATAAAAACTGGCGTTTAACTCCAAGAAGAGTCTCTACACGAAAATGCTTCATTGCTCAGCCCAAGCACACACCAAGTGGGCCCGGAAGTGGATTTTTATGTCATTTACTCATCTTTGTACACCCTAGGCTACTAGTTCTCTATATATAGGACCTTTTACTATTGTATTTTTCATCTTTGGACATCTAGTTCTTAGATCAGATCTTGGTTCTTCTGGTTCCCTCTCTGGGGCCGAAACCAATGATCACTCTTGTTCTTATGTATTTTCAACGGTGGAGTTTCTACACACCATAGATTAAGGTGTGGAGCTCTGCTGTACCTCGAGTATTAATGCAATTACTATTGTTCTTCTATTCAATTCTACTTGTTCTTGTTCCAAGATATTACTTGTTCTTCAACTTGATGAATGTGATGATCCGTGACACTCATCATCATTCTCACTTATGAACAAAGTGACTGACAACCACTCTTGTTCTACAAGCATACGAGGCTCTAGTGAATATCTCTTGGATTCTTTAACCGGAATCTTCGTGGTATAGGCGAGAACTGATGGCGGCATTCAAGAGAATCCGGAAGGTCTAACCTTGTCTGTGGTATTCTGAGTAGGATTCAATGATTGAATGACTGTGACGTGCTTCAAACTCCTAGCAGGCGGGGCGTTAGTGACAGACGCAAAAGAATCGCTGGATTCTATTCCAGCCTGACCGAGAACCGACAGCTGATTAGCCATATGCTGTGACAGAGCATAGGAACATTTTCACTGAGAGGATGGGAGGTAGCCACTGACAACGGTGAAACCCTTGCATAAGCTTGCCATGGAAAGGAGTAAGAAGGATTGGATGAAGACAGTAGGAAAGCAGAGAGACGGAAGGGAAGGCATCTTCATATGCTTATCTGAAGCTCTCACCAATGATATACATAAGTATCTCTATCTTTATCTTTATGCTTTATTCGTTTATCACTATACCCATTTGAGTCTGCCTGACTGAGATTTACAAGGTGACCATAGCTTGCTTCATACCAACAATCTCCGTGGGATCGACCCTTACTCACGTAAGGTATTACTTGGACGACCCAGTGCACTTGCTGGTTAGTTGTGCAAAGTTGTGTAGTGATCACAATTTCGCGCACCAAGTTTTTGGCGCCGTTGCCGGGGATTGTTTGTGTATGGACAACTGACGGTTCATCTTGTTGCTTAGATTAGGTATTATTTTTCTTCAGAGTTCTTAAGAATGAATTCTAGTGTTTCAAGGTGATGTTCTTATCATCACCAAAGCTGATTGATCATCATCAATTTAGCTCTTGAATGCAATGACCTGCTGAAGCTTAGCTAGCTATGTCTAATTCCTTTAGACTAAAGCTTTAGACTAACATTGCATGATTCCTGGAATTCTCATTAAGAATTTTGATACCTTTATTTTCTTCTTCCACTTAATTTTCGAAAAATCCAAAAAAATTACAAAATCATAAAAACAAAAAAAAAATATTTCTTGTTTAAGTCTAGTGTCTCATTTTAAGTTTGGTGTCAATTGCATGTTTCTGTTCTTCTTGCATTTTTCAAATTTATGCATGCGTCTTCATTTATCTTCAAGTTGTTCTTGATGATTTCCTTGTTTTGATCTTTGAATTCTATTGACTTGAGTGTTTTGTTATTTCTTATGTGCATTCTCATTTTGTTAGTGTCAATAGTATACAAACTGCTAAGTTTGGTGTCTTGCATGCATTGTTATTTGATTTTAGTTGCATTTTGATTATTCCTCATTATTAAAAATCCAAAAATATTTTTAATTTGTGTCTTTTCAAGTCAATAATACAGAGAATTAAAGATTCAGAACATACTGCAGAGGAATTATACAGAAAAAGCTGGGCATTCAAAAATGCCCAGTGAAGAAGACAGACTGGCGTTTAAACGCCAGCCAGGGTACCTGGCTGGGCGTTTAACGCCCAAAAGGGTAGAGTTTTGGGCGTTAAACGCCAGAATGTGCACCATTCTGGGCGTTTAACGCCAGGATGGCACAAGGGGGAGGATTTTGTTTTCAAAATCAATTTTTTTCAAGTTTTCAAAGTTTTTCAAAATCAAATCTTTTTCAAATCAAATCTTTTCAATCAAATGTTTTCAAAATCAATTTCTTTCCTTTTTCAAAGACACTTACTAACAATTAATGATTTGATTGAACATTTTAAGTATGTTGCCTTTTCTATTGAGAAAGGTTTAATGTTTGAATCATATCTTTTCTTGTTAGGCAAGTCATTAATTTTTAAAATCAAATCTTTTTAAAATTATTTTCAAAATCATATCTTTTCAATCATATCTTCTTTAAAACCATAACTTTTCAATCATATCTCTTTAATCACATCTTTTTCAAAATAGTTTTCAAATCATATCTTGTTGATTTCTAATTTCAAAAATCTTTTTCAAAAATTACTTGATTTCTTTCTCACTCTTGATTTTCGAAAATTAATTAATTTTTTTAAATGTTTTCAAAATATTTCACTTGATTTTCGAAAATTTCTTCCTCTCTTCTCACATCCTTCTATTTATGGACTAACACTATTCCTTAATGCAAAATTCGAACTCCATCTTCTTTGATAAGTTTGAATTTTCTACCTCTGTCTTCCATTTTTCTTTTCCTCTGACACCTCAAGGAATCTCTATACTGTGACATAGAGGATTCCATATTCTCTTGTTCTCTTCTCTTTCATATGAGCAGGAGCAGAGACAAAGGCATTCTTGTTGAAGCTGACCCTGAACCTGAAAGGACCTTGAAGCGAAAGCTAAGAGAAGCTAAGGCACAACTCTCTGTAGAGGACCTAACCGAATTCTTCAAAGAAGAAAAACACATGGCAGCCGAAAACAACAACAATGCCAACAATGCAAGGAAGGTGCTGGGTGACTTTACTGCACCTACTCCCGACTTCTATGGGAGAAGCATCTCTATCCCTGCCATTGGAGCAAACAACTTTGAGCTTAAGCCTCAATTAGTTTCTCTAATGCAACAGAATTGCAAGTTCCATGGACTTCCATTGGAAGATCCTCATCAGTTCTTAGCTGAATTCTTGCAAATATGTGACACTGTCAAGACTAATGGGGTTGACCCTGAGGTCTACAGATTTATGCTATTCCCTTTTGCTGTAAGAGACAGAGCTAGGACATGGTTGGACTCACAACCTAAAGAAAGCCTGGACTCTTAGGAAAAGCTAGTCAATGCCTTCTTGGCAAAGTTCTTTCCACCTCAAAAATTGAGTAAGCTTAGAGTGGAAGTCCAAACCTTCAGACAGAAGGATGGAGAATCCCTCTATGAAGCTTGGGAAAGATACAAACAATTGATCAGAAAATGTCCTTCTGACATGCTTTCTGAATGGAGTATCATAGGTATTTTCTATGATGGTCTCTCTGAACTATCCAAGATGTCTTTGGATAGCTCTGCTGGAGGATCTCTTCACCTGAAGAAGACGCCTACAGAAGCTCAAGAACTAATTGAAATGGTTGCAAATAACCAATTCATGTACACTTCTGAAAGGAATCCTGTGAACAATGGGACAAGTCAGAAGAAAGGAGTTCTTGAGATTGATGCTCTGAATGCCATACTGGCTCAGAACAAGATATTGACTCAACAAGTCAATTTGATTTCTCAAAGTCTGTCTGGAATGCAAAATGCACCAAGCAGTACTAAAGATGCTTCATCTGAAGAAGAAGCTTATGATCCTGAGAACCCTTTAATGGAAGAGGTAAATTACTTAGGAGAACCCTATGGAAACACCTATAATTCTTCATGGAGAAATCACCCAAATTTCTCATGGAAGAATCAAGAGAGACCTCAACAAGGTTTCAACAACAATAATGGTGGAAGAAACAGGTTTAGCAATGGCAAGCCTTTTCCATCATCTTCTCAGCAACAGACAGAGAATTCTAAGCAGAACCCCTCTGACTTAGCAACCATGGTCTCTGATCTAATCAAAACCACTCAAAGTTTCATGACTAAAACAAGGTCCTCCATTAGGAATTTGGAGGCACAAGTGGGACAGCTGAGTAAGAAAATTACTGAACTCCCTCCAAGAACTCTTCCAAGCAATACAGAAGAAAATCCAAAAGGAGAGTGCAAGGCCATAAACATGGCCGAATTTGGAGAGGAAGGAGAGGAAGTGAACGCCACTGAGGAAAACCTCAATGGGCGTGCACTGACCTCCACTGAGTTCCCCAATGAGGAACCATGGGAATCTGAGGCTCAAAATGAGACCATAGAGATTCCATTAGACTTACTTCTGCCTTTCATGAGCTCTGATGAGTATTCTTCCTCTGAAGAGGATGAGTATGTCACTGAAGAGCAAGTTGCTAAATATCTTGGAGCAATCATGAAGCTAAATGACAAGTTATTTAGAAATGAGACTTGGGAGAATGAACCTCCTTTGCTCACCAAAGAACTGGATGACTTGTCTAGGCAGAAATTACCTCAAAAGAGACAAGATCCTGGGAAGTTTTCAATACCTTGTACCATAGGCACCATGACCTTCAAGAAGGCTCTATGTGACTTAGGGTCAAGTGTAAACCTCATGCCTCTCTCTGTAATGGAGAAGCTAGGGATCTTTGAGGTGCAAGCTGCAAGAATCTCGTTAGAGATGGCAGACAACTCAAGAAAACAAGCTCATGGACTTGTAGAGGATGTTTTGGTGAAGATTGAGGACCATTACATCCCTACTGATTTCATAGTCCTAGAGACTGGGAAGTGCATGGATGAATCCATCATCCTTGGCAGACCCTTCCTAGCCACAGCAAAGGCTGTGATTGATGTTGATGGAGGTGAACTGATCATTCAAGTGAATGAAGAATCCTTTGTGTTTAAGGCTCAAGGATATCCCTCTGTCACCATGGAGAAGGAGCATGAAGAGCTTCTCTCAAATCAGAGTCAAACAGAGCCCCCACAGTCAAACTCTAAGTTTGGTGTTGGGAGGCCACAACCAAACTCTAAGTTTGGTGTTGAACCCCCACATTCAAACTCTAAGTTTGATGTTGGGAGGTTTCAACATTGCTCTGAGTATCTGTGAGGCTCCATGAGAGCCCTCTGTCAAGCTACTGACATTAAAGAAGCACTTGTTGGGAGGCAACCCAATGTTATATTTTATCTATTTCTCTTTGCTATTTTATGTTTTTTTGTAGGTTGATGATCATAAGAAGTCACAAAATCAATTGAAAAAGCAAAAACAGAATGAAAAACAGGAAGAAAAACAGCACACCCTGGAGGAAGAACTCACTGGCGTTTAAACGCCAGTGAGGCTAGCAGTTGGGCGTTTGACGCCCAGTCTGGCACCATTCTGGGCGTTTAACGCCAGAAAGGGGCACCAGACTGGCGTTAAACGCCAGGAAAGGGCAAGAACCTGGCGTTAAACGCCAGAAAGGGGCACCAGCCCGGCGTTTAACGCCAGGATTGGCTCAAAACACGTTTTTGCATGCCATTTGGTGCAGGGATGACTTTTCCTTGACACCTAAGGATCCGTGGACCTCACAGGATCCCCACCAACCCCACCACCCTCTCTCTTCTTCACCAAAAACCCCCCACCTATCAAATCCCACCATCATCTTCACTCCTTCATTTTCACACACCCTAAACACTACTTCTTCCCCTTTTGGCCGAACCACAAAGCCATCTCCCTCTCCTCCATTTCTTCTTCTTCTACTCTCTTCTTTCTTCTTTTGCTCGAGGACGAGCAAACCTTTTAAGTTTGGTGTGGTAAAAGCATTGCTTTTTGTTTTTCCATAACCATTTATGGCATCCAAAGCCGGTTCAACTGAGAAGGCATGACCTCAAGCCCATCACTAAGAAAAGGATGGAGCAAACAAGAGACCCCTCTCATCAAGAGATCCCTGAGATGCCTCAAGGGATGCACTTTCCTCCACAAGACTATTGGGAGCAACTAAACACCTCCCAAAGAGAATTGAGTTCCAACATGGGACAACTAAGGGTGGAGCACCAAGAACACTCCATTCTCCTCCATGAAATTAGAGAAGATCAAAGAATCATGAGAGAGGAGCAACAAAGACAAGGAAGAGACATTGAGGAGCTCAAGCTCTCCATAAGGCCTTCAAGAGGAAGAACAAGCCGCCATCACTGAGGTGGACCCGTTCTTTAATCTCCTTGTTCTTTATTTGCTTGTTTTTCGAATTTTCATGCTTGTGTTTATCTATGTTTGTGTCTTATGATCATTAGTGTCTTAGTGTCTATGCCTTAAAGCTATGAATATGAATCCATCACCTTTCTTAAATGAAAACTGTTTTTATTACAAAAGAACAAGAAGTACAGGATTTCAAATTCATCTTTAAAACTAGCTTAATTAGTTTGATATGGTGGCAACACTTTTGTTCTCTGAATGTATGCTTGAACAGTGCATATGTCTTTTGAATTTGTTGTTCATGAATGTTAAAAATTGTTGGCTCTTGAAAGAATGATGAAAAAGGAGACATGTTACTGAGGATCTGAAAAATCATAAAAATGATTCTTGAAGCAAGAAAAAGCAGTGAATACAAAAAAAAAAAGAAGAGAAAGAGAAAAACGAAAAAGAAAAAAAAAGGGGAGAAAGAAAAAGAAAAAGAAAGAAAAAGAAAGAAATAAAGTTGTGATCCAAGGCAAAAAGAGTGTGCTTAAGAACCCTGGACACCTCTAATTGGGGACTCTAGCAAAGCTGAGTCACAATCTGAAAAGGTTCACCCAATTATGTGTCTGTGGCATGTATGTATCCGGTGGTAATACTGGAAAACAGAGTGCTTTGGGCCACGGCCAAGACTCAACAAGTAGCTGTGTTCAAGAATCATCATACTTAACTAGGAGAATCAATAACACTATCTGGATTCTGAGTTCCTAAAGAAGCCAATCATTCTGAATTTCAAAGGATAGAGTGAGATGCCAAAACTGTTCGGAGGCAAAAAGCTACTAGTCCCGCTCATCTAATTTGGAGCTAAATTTCATTGATAATTTGGAGCCTATAGTATATTCTCTTCTTTTTATCTTATTTGATTTTCAGTTGCTTGAGGACAAGCAACAATTTAAGTTTGGTGTTGTGATGAGCGGATAATTTGTACGCTTTTTGGCATTGTTTTTAGTATGTTTTTAGTATCTTTTAGTTAGTTTTTAGTATATTTTCAGTAGTTTTTAGTTAAAATTCACTTTTCTGGACTTTACTATGAGTTTTTGTGTTTTTCTGTGATTTCAGGTATTTTCTGGCTGAAATTGAGGGACCTGAGCAAAAATCTGATCTAGAGACTGAAAAGGACTGCAGATGCTATTGGATTCTGACCTCCCTGCACTCAAAGTGGATTTTCTGGAGCTACAGAAGCCCAATTGGCGCGCTCTCAACGGTGTTGGAAAGTAGACATCCTGGGCTTTCCAGCAATATATGATAGTCCATACTTTGCCCAAGATTTGATGGCCCAAACCGGCGTTCAAAGTCACCCTCAGAATTCCCAGCGTTAAACGCCGGAACTGGCACCTAAATGGGAGTTAAACGCCCAAACTGGCATAAAAACTGGCGTTTAACTCCAAGAAGAGTCTCTACACGAAAATGCTTCATTGCTCAGCCCAAGCACACACCAAGTGGGCCCGGAAGTGGATTTTTATGTCATTTACTCATCTCTGTACACCCTAGGCTACTAGTTCTCTATATATAGGACCTTTTACTATTGTATTTTTCATCTTTGGACATCTAGTTCTTAGATCAGATCTTGGTTCTTCTGGTTCCCTCTCTGGGGCCGAAACCAATGATCACTCTTGTTCTTATGTATTTTCAACGGTGGAGTTTCTACACACCATAGATTAAGGTGTGGAGCTCTGCTGTACCTCGAGTATTAATGCAATTACTATTGTTCTTCTATTCAATTCTGCTTGTTCTTGTTCCAAGATATCACTTGTTCTTCAACTTGATGAATGTGATGATCCGTGACACTCATCATCATTCTCACTTATGAACAAAGTGACTGACAACCACTCTTGTTCTACAAGCATACGAGGCTCTAGTGAATATCTCTTGGATTCTTTAACCGGAATCTTCGTGGTATAGGCGAGAACTGATGGCGGCATTCAAGAGAATCCGGAAGGTCTAACCTTGTCTGTGGTATTCTGAGTAGGATTCAATGATTGAATGACTGTGACGTGCTTCAAACTCCTAGCAGGCGGGGCGTTAGTGACAGACGCAAAAGAATCGCTGGATTCTATTCCGGCCTGACCGAGAACCGACAGCTGATTAGCCATATGCTGTGACAGAGCATAGGAACATTTTCACTGAGAGGATGGGAGGTAGCCACTGACAACGGTGAAACCCTTGCATAAGCTTGCCATGGAAAGGAGTAAGAAGGATTGGATGAAGACAGTAGGAAAGCAGAGAGACGGAAGGGAAGGCATCTTCATACGCTTATCTGAAGCTCTCACCAATGATATACATAAGTATCTCTATCTTTATCTTTATGCTTTATTCGTTTATCACTATACCCATTTGAGTCTGCCTGACTGAGATTTACAAGGTGACCATAGCTTGCTTCATACCAACAATCTCCGTGGGATCGACCCTTACTCACGTAAGGTATTACTTGGACGACCCAGTGCACTTGCTGGTTAGTTGTGCAAAGTTGTGTAGTGATCACAATTTCGCGCACCATGCGTGCACATAGGTCTGTGCGTACGCACAGGTTGCAATTTTCCATTGGTGTGCGTACGCACAAGTTGTGCCAGTGCTGCAAGTAGACTGCCTGTCTCTGCGTGTACAGACACACAGGTCTGTGCGTGCGCACAGGTCACAATTTTTGCAGAGTGTGCGTGCGCACATACCAGAAAACTCAAAATTCTATAACTTTGCAAAATTTCAAAATTTCAACACCAACTTTGAATGATCATAACGTCCTCTACAAAATTCTAAATTTCTCAAACTTTATATCGATTTAAAGGTTTTTCAAAGATCTTTAATTCTAAACAAATCTTAACCAATTTTGAAAATCGAGGCAAAAGTTATGATCTGACAAAGTTTACCAAAAAATTAACTTTTACCCTAAACCACAATTTTTACAATTCTTTTCTAAAACAAAACCAAAATCAAACCAAACCATTCCAAACTCCAATTTTCATCAAAATCAACCCTCTATGTCATAATACACCAACAATACCCCATTTTCCTTCACACTTCACCAATGTCTAGCTTAAGATCCACAACTTATCCACTAGCTCTTCTTTCTTGATACTCCTCCAAGCAATTGTTAAAGACTTCCGACTCAAAGCGTCTGCTACCACATTCACCTTTCCAGGGTGATAACTCATTTTAAAATCGTAGTCCTTAAGCAACTCCATCCATCTTCTCTAACGCATATTAAAATCTTCCGAATCAAAGATGTCCTTGAGACTTTTATGATCCTAAAAGGACGCTAAACCTCACTTCATACAAGTAGTGCTTGACAAACCCCGTTTGGACGGTTTATCTTGTATTGATTTTAAGAGATTTTATCACCTTTTACCCACATTTATTCAATGAAATAGCATGGTTTTGTGATTGTCTCCTTATCTGTGCTTAGATGTGAAAACATGCTTTTTAGGCCTTTAATTTGATGATTTTTATCTCCCTTTGATTCCACTAGATGCCTTGATATGTTTGCTAGTGATTTCAGATTGAAAAGGCTAGGAATAGATCAAAGGAGTGAAGAGGGAAAGCATGCAAAGTGGAGAAATCATGAAAAGTCAAAGAAGTTGAACTCGTCCATGGATGCGCACGCGCACCTGGCGCTTGCGCGCACCTGCGAATCACCCCATGGACGCGTACGCGTGCTGTGCGCGTACGCGTCGGTGCTGATATATGATTTTTTAATGAATTCGCAACCAACGAATTCTGAAGGGTTGTGGGGCCCAAGCCCAACCAACTTTGGCGCCAAAGATGCTATTTAAAGCTAAGGATTGAAGAGAAAAGGGGATTCCAACTTATTAGTTCACACACACTCATTAGGAGTAGTTAGAGTTAGTTTCTAGAGAGAGAAGCTCTCACTTCTCTCTAGAATTAGGATTAGGGTTAGGATTAGCTCTTAGATCTAGGTTTTAATCCTTGTTTTCTTCCACTTCTACCTTTCAATTCTTTGTTGTTACATTCATCTTCCTCTATTCTTTTGTTGTAATTTCCTTTATGTTGTTCTTATACTTTGTGGTAGATCTACTTTTGTTTCTTCTACTCTCTTTCAATTCAATCAAGGTAATTCATAATAATTGTGTTCATTTGATTTGTTGTTGTTTAATTCCTTGTAATTGAGTAGTGTAGATTTACTTTTCTTGCAATTTTACTATGCTTTCCTTTTATGCCTTCCAAGTGTTTGATGAAATGCTTGGTTGGATTTTAGAGTAGGATTTTATACTCTTGGCTTGGAAAGGTAACTTAGGACCTCTTGAGTTACTAATGTCCAAGTAATTGATGATTGGGATCCATTGACTCTAGTTCTCACTAATTGAATTAGTGGAGAGTTAGGACTTATGGACTAGGATTGATATAGCTCATTTGACTTTCCTTTACTACTAGTTAGAGGATGATTTAATGAGATTAATCCTTGCCAATTCTCATATTGTGGTTAGTGATTAGGATAGAGATCCTTGACCACCAACCCTTGCCAAGACCTTTTTAGCCTTTTATAGTTGTTAGTTTATTTTCATTGCCATTTACTTTCATGCTTCTTGTCCAAAACCCCAAAACAACTCAAACCAATAACAAGACACTTTATTGTAATTTCTAGGGAGAACGACCCGAGGTTTGAATACTTCGGTTATTAATTTTAGGGGGTTTGTTACTTGTGACAAACAATCTTTTGTATGAAAGGATTATTGTTGGTTTAGAGACTATACTTGCAACGAGAATTCATTTGTGAAATTCTATACCATCAAAAATCTAATCATCATGCTTCCAAATCGTTAGCGCCAACACAAACGCTGCTAATTCCAAGTCATGAGTTGGGTAGTCCACCTCATGCGGTCTCAGCTGATGCCATGCGTAAGCCACCACATTCTTGTGTTGCATCAACACGCAATCTAAACCCTTTAGAGAAGCATTACAGTATACTTTGGACAGTTCATGCAGTTCCAACAAGATTAAAACAGGTGCTAACGTTAACTTCTGCTTCAACGTTTGAAAATTCTCTTCACACTCTGGCGTCCAAAAAGGCACTTCTTTCCTTATCAACTTCGCCATCGGTAGTGCAATCCAGGAAAATCCTTCAATGAATCTCCGGTAATACATGGCTAAACCCAAGAAGCTTCTGACTTCCGTCACTGTTTTTCAGTCTTTCCCATTCCATCACCGTTTCCACCTTAGAAGGATCTACGATTATTCCTCCTTTGCTCACCACGTGACCTAAGAACTTCACTTCCTCCTCCCAGAACTCACATGTCGACAACTTGGTGTACAACTTCTACTGCGTCACTCTAATTATCGTCATTAAGAATCCGAAAGTTTTCCTTAAACCAAATACCGATTTCGTAATATTTGTCAAAATCTTTAAAACAGCCTCAATCTAAATGAGTCCATTGTTGAAACCTTATCAAAAGAGTCAAAAACCGTTTAATTGTAAATTAAACATGTTAAAGCATGATTTGTCTAAATTCATCGAAACCTTTAAATCAAAACCTTTCCATTCGAATTCCTTTTGTTAAATTAAAATTAACAACCCAAAATCACAAGTGAACAAAATCTTAGGACTCACTTTTTTCCTTCTAAATTGTCTCATTTGATCAAAATTTCAAATCTTAGTTTGAAAACCAAATCATTCAAAACAGTTCATTCTAGACTAGGTCACTGTTGAATTTTCTAAAAGAAGTCAAAATAGTTTACTCGGAAGTTGCCTACTTCCAATCATGATTTTCTTAAATTAAAACTTTTCAAATTAAATCCCTTTCGACAAAAGAAATTGGAAACAAATTTTCACATTTAAACAAAGTTAGAGAACTCACTGTTTGTTTAAACCTTATCTCTTAAATCAAGAGTTCTGACTAGCTTTAAAAATGAATTATTTAAGCCAAAGTCCCAAACCAGAGTAGAAATCATTTTAAATCTTAAAACCGCAAATTCATAGTTAAAAACCGCAAAAGCGTCAGTCGGTACTTCCGTTGCCACTAGTGCTGAACCGCATCCATCACCTAGCGGGGAGCCGCCAAGACTTCCAGTCATACTTGTAAACCATTCTGGCATGTCCACTCTGATCGTTCGTCACCACAAGTCCGAAATCCTCGGCTACCGCCACTAGAATCCTCCTTTCCCATGGTTTACTCCCAGCAAAACCCTAAGCTCTTGTGACCCTAACGATGACTTTGCAAAAGATATAACCAAGCAATCTTTAGGTCTAGGCAATATAACACTCAAAGCATACGCTTATCTCTCATCGGAGGATCCAAACCCATCGCATCACGTGCATCCAAAGTACGCACATGGCCTGACTGTTGATTCTGATCCTTATCTCGGTTCCTCCCGCGGCGACAAAACTTAGATATATGTCCAGGTTTCCCACAATTATAGCATTGACCATTTTCTTTCACCTGATGAAACTGAGCATTGTTGCCCCTTCTGAAGTTCCCTTGACCTTGTAGATACTGGGGAGTATGTCCATCTTTCTTGAAGTTCTGTCCCCTTGGTCCGAGGTGATCATCGAGTTCCCTTCTAGAATTTTCTCCATGAGTGTTCCTTGACGGGGCTACTGTCCTTGCATTTTCTTCAACAAACCTCGCCGTGTCTACTAATTCCGAAAATCTCCTCATCATCAGTGGAGCCACAGCACGCCTGATATCCTCTCTCAACCCTACTTCGTATCCGATGTATTTCCATTCCTCATAAGACTTAGGAGTACCCTGACTTATCCTCGAGAACCTACAGAGTCCCTCAAACTTGCTGGTGTATTCTGCTATAGTCATGGACCCTTGCTTCAGCTGTAAGAGCTCCAATTCTCTAGCCTCCCTTAATGACTTATGAAAGTATTTCCTGTAGAAAGCTTCCCCGAATAACGCCCAGGTAATGTTCACGTTCTGTTGGTGTCGCAGTCGGCGCTCTCCTTGCCACCATTGTTGAGCTTCTCCCACTAGTTGATAAGTCGCATATTCCACGAACTTGTCATACGGTACATGTTGAGTTAGCAATGCACGCTCCACAGCCTGTACCCAGTCGTCTGCTTCAGTATGGTTTGTCGAACCATTGAAAACCAGCGGGCCAGCTTTCCAAAAAGCAGCTAGAGTCCTCGGGACACCACTCAAGCTATCCTCAGCACCTTCTCCATTTTCGTTCCCGCTTCCGGCTGGTTGGATTGACCTCCGCACAACTTGCAGAGTCGCAGTAGTATTCGCTTCCATGGTGTTCGCCAGGTTCTCCATCACCGCCATGAACCTGGCATGGTTATCAGCCGGTTGCTTATTCCTACTCTCTCGTGAACGTGCTCGAGCTCGTCCGTGAGTGGCCATTGGGTTTCCTGTCTACACCAAATAATTGATATCGAGGTGATCAGTCCCAATATCAAAAGCCTAGTGTTTCAATTATCCCAAACTGGCACTCACAAACAAGCATGCTATGAAATATCAAGTAGATAACCTAATAGCATCAAAGAAAAGACACACATAGTATGCAATGAAGCACAATCGGTCCATTCCTCAGGCTCATGAGGATGAACCGCTCTGATACCACTAAATGTAACACCCTAATTAGTCTAAGCCTTACCTCACGTCGTAAAGCAAAGGTTAATCAAAGGTTACGACAGTTCTAAGGTTATACAAATATTATATAGAAGGAGATAATAATATCTAGAAGCCTGATGAAAGGTATAGCTCAAAATATGAGCTTGGGAAGATTGAGGTGATTAGGGTTTTCTTCTTCCTCTCCTCCCTTTCTCAACTCAACAGCGCCCCCTCCTCCAAATGAGGGTGGAATGAGCTGAAAACCTCATTTAATGAGGGTTATATATATTGGACTTGGACCCACTTGGGCCCGGTCCAACCTGCTAAGTGTTTTTGATCTGTTTGGTCCACTTTGGGCCAAAACCTTTAACATTAACGCCCGGTTTTCCATCTCTAATATTTTTCTAAGGTTTTTGACTGTTTTTGCTTTTTCTCGTGTGGTACCGGACAGACTTAAACCGGTTCAACCAATTCAACTACCGGTTCACGGTTTTTCACAATTTTTCGCAGAAAACACGTTTTCGAAATCATATTTAAATCCCCAAATTCTCATCCTAACTTTTCGAAATTTAATTTGGGTATTTAAATAATTTTATCCGTGAAAATCCAGTTCTTACAATTTCTCGTTAAGTATTTACATGAAAATCTTTACACTATGTACCAACATGAATAATTACTAAGATCATATTTCATTTGATTTATGAAAGTTATAAGTTTTTTTCCCTAAAGTTATAAGCTTCTAATTGAATGTCCTTGAAAATTTAATATAAGTACGAATTCTCAATCGTCTATATATTTAATGTTAAATAAAATCCATTGCACTGTTTATTTATAACAACAATTTAAAATAACATTTAAATAAACTACTTTACATATCACATTTCTGTTAAATTCCACCTAGTTTTAAAATCTTAATTTTCATTTAATTAGTGTTATTAAAAATGATTATTATATTAAAATAAACTACTATTTTTATGTATGAATATTTAGAATTCTGATAAAATTATCTATAAAAAAAGAAAACTTAGGTTGTACTAATAAAAAATAAATTTTACTTAACAAAAATATTTAGACATCAAATTTTTATTAATTCTATTAAAATTTAACATTAAATTTTTAAAATAGGTTTCTTTTATTATCTTCAACCTATAAAAATTCTCATATTTACTAACACAGTACAGAAAAAACAATGAAACATCTTTTATTATTTTCAACCTATTTCTTTTTCATTATTTTTACCTCAATCAAATATCAAGTCACAAAAATTTAAACTTATAATGTTAATTCAACCCATAATAAAAACTGACAAATAAAAAGTATAATCATTCTTATAATTTATTGAAGCAAAGAAAAAAAAAAAGATAACAAAAACAACAACATGAAATCAAAATTCACATAATACTAAGGGTGTGTTTAGAAGGCACTTATGTCATCCTCATTATTACCACATTATAAAGAAATAATCCTACCACAACCATAAGAGCAAGTCTAATGGGCAGTATATTGAGGTCCTGCTTCTGACACATGAGAGACGGGACCATTGGAGAAAAGAAGAAATGAGTTATTGCACAAATCTCAAGATGAGTGAGTCCCTCTAAACAGAGACTCAAATTAACTAATAATATAAAATCTAAAATAATTAAATAATTATATTAAATAATTAAATAATAATTAAGTTAATAATAATTATAATAAATAATTATATTAAATAATTATATTTTTATTTAATTAATAATTTATATTAATTATTTAAATAATAATTAATTAAATAATTAAATTATAATTAATTTATTAGTAATTTTAATAATTAATTAGAGTTTAATTAAACACATATGTTAATTTTATAATACTTGTAAAGCTTAATTATGTTTTTTTTATATCAAGTAATTTTACAAATTAGTGTAATTCTGAATTATATATTGTGTATTATTGTTATATATGAATTTATTTAATATTAATATCTTTTAATAGTGAATTATTTTTAAATTTATAAATTTAAATAATATTATTAAAAAACTGAATTACATTAATTTTAAATATTTTAATTAATTAATTAAGTGAGACCATAATAGAAACTAAAGTTAGTTCATTTTAATGGAGAAGAGAGAGATGTTTTGAATTCCTATTTACTGTTTATGACGCAAAAACTAATGTGGAGTTATTTTTTATGATAGGTGGGCCATAAATAAGGACTGAGATGAGTTCCCTATTAAAGATGGTCTAATCTCTATCTCCATCATCCTTCTCAATATTCTTCTGACATTCTATTTTTTGTATTTACCTTTTGGTACTATCACAATGAGCTCGTTATCTACAAACACAACCTTAATCTTGTTAAGCTTTGTCATGATGAATTTCATTGTCTTCTATTTTCTATCTCCTTTTTTTTACGTCTAAATTTTTTGATTTTTTTGTTATTTAGATTTTTTCTTTAAATTTTCAAAGGATATGAGATCTAACTTTTTCTTTTAAACTAATCCTATCCTACTCCATCTTCAAAAATCTTAAATTTGATATGTTCATTCATAAAGTAAGAAAATAAAATAAAAATATTATAAAAATACATAAAAAAAGAGGAGAAGAACTTTTGAAAGGTTTCCATTCTTAATTTTCATTGTCATTGATGAATATATTTTTGATATCGTGGTAATCGTTATGTTGCAATACCGATAAGGCTAAGTAAAAAAATACGATAACGGGTGGTTGTTACTATGGGTTTAGGGATTTGAGCATAAGTACTATTATCGGACAAGAAGAAAACACTGTATTGAACACTAAAAAAAGGTCAAGATGTTAAAAAAGAATTTTTTTTCTCTCAACTATATTTTGATTTTGATGATGAGGAGATAGATAGAAAGATAGTTTGAGACAGGAGTGTAAGCGAGTACAAGTAATCCGATTAAATCCAACCTAACCCGATTATATTAGGTATTATACCCGACAGATAATCGAGTCTAATTGAAAAAGTTTGATTATACCTGACATTAATTAGTTCGGGTACAGATTTGAGTTTGTAGAACTCGAATCGATCTGATAATTCAGTTATTTAATATATTATATTAAAAAGATAAAAAATATAATATTTGTTTAACTTTTACTAACCCTAACTTTGCTTTAGTCATACTACTTTCCATTTCTCTCTTTAACATATTTTTTTTTCTAATTTTACGTAAATTTTTTTCTTTTTTTTTTCCGTTGTTTTTCTCTTTTTTTTTTAACTTTTTTTTACAAATTTAATTTTAATTGGTTACTTGATTACCCAAACCAAACCAATTCAATTCGAATTTAATTAGTTTATGTGCAATCACAAAGATACAGACTAATTTGATAAAACTTTAACCAATCAAATTTAATTAGTTCGATTATTAAATTCACCAGAACCTAACCCAACTCAATTCGATTACACTCCTAGTTTGAAAATAGTTGATAAATAATAAGATTTTAAAATTTGTTAGTGTTAACGGTTATTAGTGAATTTTTTAGTCTGGAAATGGTGTTAAGGAAAATGAAGAGGCAAAAGTTAAAGATGATAAAAGAAGGATATTTTGGAAATTCAATGTTAAATTTTAACAAAGTCAACGAAAATTTAATATTTGGTAATTCTTGTCAATTCAAAACTCATTTTTCATAGATACAATTTTAATTTTATTTTTTGTGAGTAATTTTATTAACATTTTAAATATTCGTGAATATTGAGTAGAAATAATAGTCTATTCTATATTAGAGCCAAAACTTTATATTACAATTCAATAAGTGTTTTTAATATTGTATTCATCCATTATATATTAACAAAGTCATAATTCGACTTTATTTGTGTTAATATCATCATTCATTTCAAGCTTGTAACTGATAATTGTAATTACACTTATCAATCTAATACTTATATAGAGCACTTTTTACCTCTTTCAAAAAATGGAGAATTCTATTAAATTATAGCATTGTTATGGAGATGCTAACATAAATTCTTTGCAAGATTAACTCCTGCAAATAAGAAAAATGGGCTTTTAGTAAAAAATGATTCAATGAAATAGTGGTAGAGGTACATGTAAATGACTCTAACAATCAAGTAAAGGTCCAAAAGGTGAGTGTTAGCATTAGATTGCATACTTAGGACAAATTGTGAAAAGTGAGTGATGAGTCAAAAACTTGAAATGGCCGAATATTAGCAAGTGTATCAAATCACTCCAAGTAATACTATGATGGGTGGATATCGTTCTCACGAGAATTAAAGGACTGAGTAAGAAATTTTAATTAATTTTTTAATTAGATCAATCAAACATTTACAAAAAGAAGAATGTGAATTTTGAAATAATAAAGAACAGTGAAGGAGTGTGTTTGACGTGAATGAATACTTATGAAGTTAAAGAAAGAAATAGTAAATAAGAATTTTAAAGGCTTTAGAGATGTTTAATTTTTAGAAAAGAAAATCCTCGTGTTTATTTACTTTGATTCATGCAAGATACTTTCACGACAAATCATATAGAATCAAATTTTAATTTTTTGGTAATTCAATTATTTAATCACCAATTCCTTAGTCAATTAATTAAAAAAAAAGAGATTAAGCAAATTTCCGATTTAACATCGCACAACTTTCAAAATATTATTCCTAGTCAAGTTGAAAAATGATGAGAAAGAATTTCAAGTTAATTCTGATATTAAATTTTCCAAAGTAATAACAGAATCCAAGATAGAATTAGAATATTTATCAATACTTCTAACTATTATAAATAAAGAACGAGATTTAATCTTGAAAATATATCAATGCATAACTCAAAATAAAAGAAACAATCACATTACCAGTCCATGAAAATTCAAACAGAGCTCCTAACCCTTAATAAATGAGGTTTAGTTACTCATGATAAAGAAGAAAACTAAACTAATGAATAAGATGCTGGATGAATGATTATCTAGTGATGCGATATCTTCTGTAAACCATCGTTCACTTATTTATATCTTAAATCCTATCCTAAAATTTAAATTCAAAAACTAAATCTAATCTTATATATCTTTTGGAATGATAAGATAACTAAAACAATAATTCAAATCTAACTTAAAACAAAATCTTAACTTTTTGGAAGAAGTTAATGAACAATTAATCATTCAAATCTTGAATCTTCAGGCTGAATTAGAGCTTCCTTGGGGAGGATCATGGGCTTGGCGTTGGGCTTGAGTCATTGGCACTAGACTTCACTGTGTTTTTGGATCCCTGGGTGTGAAAATTCGTTTGAAGTTAGGCGCCGGTTTCGTGCGATGGGTGCCCATGTTGTGGTCTTCATTGATCGCTAGGGTGCCAGCCCTTGTAGCCTTGTCGAAGGCGTTGGGTGCCTAAATGGGCACTAGACTTCCTCGTAGGGAGCTAGACTTGGCTCCCTTGGGTGTTGAGTTTGAATTGCTAGAGCTGGACTTTAGATCCTTGAAGTCAGGCACTGGCTTATTTTTCTTTTCTTGGGAGTTCATTTTGTATTTATTTGTTTTCTTTTCTTTTTTTGATTACTTTCAAAATTAATCTTAAAAACACAATAATTCTAAAATAACTCCAACTATATAATTAGTTAAAAATAACTTCACTAAAAACATAAGAACTTTAAATAAAGCCTAAGAAAACTACTAAAAAAGATATATAAAAATCATTAAAGATATCTAGGCATCATAACACCAAACTTAAAATTTTACTTGTTCTCAAGTAAAAAAAAGATTAAACTGAGTTTTATCTTAGTGATAACAATCGAAGAGTTTGTGAATTTAAATCCAAGTTAAAGTAAAAAGTAGGATTTATGATAGTCCCTGTAATTACATGTGGACTTTTCTTGATGAATATTGCATAGTTAACAATTAAGAATATTCAAAAATTCTAATTCATATTATATTATGAGAATCTTTTTTTATAATTTATGACCTTAGAAGCAATTTACTTTTTAAAAAGACTTAACAATTTCTTTTATACGAGGAGAATACTTGAAATTTTCACTTAGTGTTTTGTCTAAAGGCAACTTTTTAATATAGATTTTTGATCAATAATCCCGAGCCAGATGGCTCAAGTTAACGGGTGATAAAGCACCCCTCGAATCTAATTAGCCAAGCCTCTCCTTAAGACAATCAACATCTGATAAACTACTATTTTATGATTTATTTTGTGCTCAATTCAGTAGATTTTACCCATTATTCTCACACTTATTCATTGAATTTGCAAGTTTTACATTTTCCTTCCTAATTTGATGCTATGATTAAAACATGCTTCTTTGGCCCTAAATTTGCTAATTTTAATCCTCTCTTATTACCATTCGATACTTTGATGTGTGTGTTAAGTGATTTCAGGGTTTATAGGGTAGGAACGGTTTAGAGGATAGAAAGGAAGCATGCAAAAGTGAAAGGAATACAAGAAGTTGAAGGAATTGCTAAGCTGTCAACCCTGACCTCTTCGCACTCAATCGATCATAACTTAAGCTACAGAGATCCAAATGAAGCGGTTTTAGTTGCGTTGGAAAGCTAACATCTGGGGCTTCAAAATGATATAAAATTTTTCATAGTTGCTTTGCTGTTAGGCAACGTGTACGCGTGCATGACGCGTACACATGACGGAGCCACGTGCTATACGTATCAGAAATCGCTGGGGGCAATTTCTGGACTATTTTTGGCCCAGTTTCAAGCTCAAAAATACTGATTAGAGGCTGCAGAGTGGAGCAGAAAGGGGAGAATTCAATCATTGTTCACTTTTGATAATTTTAGATTTTAGATGTAGTTTTCTAGAGAGAGAGGCTCTCTCCTCTCTCTAGGTTTTAGGGTTTTTAGCTTTATTTCTTCTCAATTTTAGAATTCTACCTTACTTCAATCTAGGTTTCTTCTAATTTAATTGTTCTAGTACTTTGGTTTATTTATTTCTCTTATTAAGTTATTTATTTCCCCAATTTGGTTTATGAATTCCCCATGTTAGATTCAATTTTCTTATTAATGCAAGTTAAGGTATTTTATGTTTTATGCTCTTTCCTTCATTTGTTTTCATTGATGTTGCAATTGGTCATTTAGATTTAATATTCTCTCATTAATTTTCTATGTTTTTATTTTATGCCTTCCAAGTGTTTGATGAAATGCTTGGGAGGATTTTAATTTAGACTTTTATGTTCTTGGCTTGGGATGGTAACTTAGGAACTCTTGAGTTACTAATGTCCAAGTAATTGATGATTGGAGCCATTAACTCTAGTTCTCACTAATTGAATTAGTGGAGAGCTAGGACTTGCGGACTTGGATTGATATAGCTCATTTGACTTTCCTTTACTAAGTTAGAGGATGATTTAATGGGATTGATCCTTGCAATTATCATGTTGTGGTTAGTGATAACGATAGAGATCCTTAACCACCAAACCTTGCCAAGACCTCTTTTTGTCATTTGATTTCCTTTGTAATTTGCTTTTCCTATTCTCTTATTCAAAACCCCAAAATATACAACTCATAACCAATAACAAGAATATTTTCCTGCAATTCCTTGAGAGACGACCCGAGGTTTGAATATTTCGGTTATTACTTTTAAGAGTTTTGTTACTTGTGACAACCAAATTTTTACATGAGAGGATTCTTTGTTGGTCTAGAAGCTATACTTGCAACGAGAATTTATTCTAAAATTCTAGACCACACAAAAGTCCGTTCATCAACATCACAAGCACATAATTAGAAAATCTTTTCATTCATCCAGACATAGGTGCCCAGAGTCTCTTTAGACTCTAAATGCTTCGTCTCAAGACAACTCTTAATATAGGTTTTCAATCAATAATCCCAAGCCAGTTAGCTCAAGTTATCAGGTGATGAGGTACGCCTCGGATTTACTTATCCAAGTCTCTCTTTGATACAAAGAGCACCACAGGCACATAACTGGGTTCTATTTATTGGTGCTTAGAGCCTTATTGCTCTTCTATTTTTTGATCTTCCCTTTTTATTTGTTTTATATAAGTACCACTGCTTCAACAGTTGGACGTTGGATTCTTATAATATTTCTCTAGAATTTTATTTTTGGAGATTCTCTCTCCTTCTCCGCAAGATTCATCCATATATCTTGGGTCCATTAATGTAATCACATACTTCTACGAATCACCCACTTTTATTTTAATCTCTTTTTTATTTTTTAATTCTTCTCATTCAAATACTCCCTTTTTACACAAGCAGTTTACTCGGAGGAACAAGCAAACAAGTTTTAAGCAACTAAAATAACTAAAGAAAACAGAAAACACAATGACAAAGAAAAAAAAAAGAAAAAGAAAAAGAAGAAAAAGAAAAAAATAACTAACCACCAGAAAAACAAAATTACCATATTTCACTTATCATCATCCTTGGTTTCCATCTCGACTTTCACCTCTGGGCTTCGAGGATGCCACATTCTTTGTCTTTCTCGTGCTTGCTGCCATTGCCTTTGAGCTTCCTCCTCCTTCCTATTGTATTCCCAGATTTTATCCATTTATTCGAGCGGTGGAACTTGTAGTGGGTGTGTCCAGTGGGCAGAAACATAGAATATTTCATTCTTTCAGTTATGTCCAACTGAAATTATTGAAATTCTCGATAAAATTATTGCACATCAATTTCTTGACGATTACTAGTTCCCGCTTTAAGCTCAAGTGTGGAAGGCGGAGGAGGCTGCTATTATGGCTCATCTCCTTGGGCTTCTCTATGGTACCTTCTTACTGATCTTTCTATTACTGCTACAAAGATTGACCTTGAAATTTTAATAGGGGTTCCTTTCTCAATGGACACTCCAGCAGCTTGAGAAAGATGGTGGATGATACCTGGGAATCTGAGTTTTGCTCTTGAATCTGCACTTGGAGCCATGGCTCGAATGTGTGTAGGGATGAGATTTTTCACTCTAACTTCTTTCCCAGTTATGATAGAGTAGTTTAGGATGGCTCTGTCTACCGTCACTTCAGAATGATTGGAGGTACAGACAATTGAGTGTTAGATAAAATTCAACCATCCTTTGGTGACAGGGATGAGGTTCGTCCTCTTTAATTGATTTCATTCTCCCTTAGCATCAAACTTCCATTGTGCCCACTTGACATAAATATTACGGAGCACCTTATACTCCCTTTTGGCATTCATCATCCTAACTTTATAATCATAATAATCAGAATTGGAGGAGCAACATAGAAGAGGAAGACAGAGAACCCTTCAGATGTTCCGAGGTCCAAAGTCAATAGGTTGACCTTGGACATAGCTCATGAAAGTGGACTCATCGGGTTTTTGGCTTTCTCCTTAAAGGTAATTCAAGAATTGGCATAAGATTTATGAACCACTGTGAGCCCCTTCCTTCTTGGTGGATTGGCCAAGATGCTCCATCACTTTCTTCAGGATAATTTGGATTGAATACCCAGATATTCATATAGTTTCAATTCGAACCTCACATCGAGAATGACTAATTTTTCTATCGTCCACATGCTATATTGGTCTTCATGTACCTTGGAATGGAACCAATTTGTGTCATATGACAGAGTGGCCGATTCCTTGATGGTGTGAATGGTGTGCATGTGTATAGAGAAAATACATCTGAAACAAAAGCTACATCTGAAACAAAAGTTAAATACTAATATTAAAAACCTTGAAAGTTGAAAAACTGATGCATAGAGGTAACATGTGATTGCATGCTTGCATGCATGTGAATTATGACAAAGGCGAATTGGAAAGAATAATTCATGCTCGATGTTTGCAAGAAGTGACTTAAAATAAGTTAGGCAAGACGACTTAAGATAAGTTAGGCAAGACAACTTAAGATAAGTTAAATTGTAAGTTTGGTGCATGTTTTGTGGTTTTAGTTAAATACCTTGTGTGTTGAGGATGGATGGTGGGTTGTGTAACTGAATTAAATGTTTAAATGGTTGGAATGTACAAGTATGCTAATGTTTAGTAGTTTTGATGGAATTATGGAGTTTGTTATAGAAATGTGTTAAAAATTATTGAGTGAATTGATGAGATTTTATGTATTGAGAATGAGTTGAGAAATGATGATTTTGTTGGTTGTTGATGTTGAAGTAATGTGAGGATAATGTTTTATGATGAAGTTGTGTGGTATGATCTTGGGTGTTTGGAGTGGAAGTCAATATAAGTGAGTAATTGTGTTGTATGGAAGTAATGGAAATGACATAGAATAGTTTTAAGCATGTTTGGTGTTGTTTTAAGATATGAAATCATTGGTTTTGAAAAAGAAGTTTGGAAAATAGAGGTTTTGAACTTTTGGGTAAAAATAGATTTTTAACAAACTTCGGCGATCCATAACATGAGACTCAGAATTTGGATTTGAATGAAATCTATTTAAAATTAAAGATCATTTCAAGAGCTTTAAAACGGTATAACGTTTGTGAAAATTAAAATTTTGTAGAAGAAGTTATAGACGTCGAAAATTTTGTACAAAAAGCTGATTTTTCCAAGTTATAGCAAAACCAAAATTTCTGGTTTGTGTGCACACGCACACTGTTGTGCGCATGCTCCGAGCAGGGGCCATGTTTTCATTTGTGCGTACGCACACTGGTGTGTGCATATACACACAGGGATATGCCTACTGCTGAGAGCATTCGTGCGCGTAGACTTGCGTACGAACACTAGGGTGCATACGCACACGTATAGACATGCTTACTGTTGGGTGCGTCCGCACCTCCTGGTGTGTACGCACCTCTATGAACAATTGCACATGTGTGCATACGTACACACTCTGTTTCTCAGCAATATTTATTTTCTGATTTGAACATGGTTTTAAACTTCTAAACCTCTATTTTCACTTTTTTTAACCCCTAGATCTTAGTGGTATACCTAGTAATGAGATGAAGCTAGGAAGAAAAGGTGGCTTGGAGGCAAAATAAGCTTGGAAAATGACAAATTATGTATGAAACGTGCAAAGATATGACATATATGTGATGCCATGACCATAATGAATGATTATTCGATAATTATGAATGAATTTAAAGGAGTAATAATGACGAATTTGAGAATGAATAGACATGATGATGGTATGGATGTGTTGGATGTGGGGAAGGCGGTAGAACGTTAATCCCTTGATTCTTTCCCCCGCATTCATTGTGATTGTATTTTGTGGGATGTGAAGAATGTGGTAGGACACTAATTCCTCAACCAGTATGGCACGACTTCACTAGGGGAAGGTGGTAGGGCACTAATCCTCCGATTTATTTTTCCCTGGTGTATGCCTCCAGGAGAAGGTAGTAAAGCACTAATCCCCCGATTTTATGCCTCCTGGAGATGCGTAGTCGAGAGACGGGATCTGGGTTAGCTACCAGGTGTGTCAGATTCTGGCAGTTAACCGACACGTGAGCTCACGGCCAGTAAGAAAGACATTCATCATATGCATTTGTATGATTATGTTTGATTGTGGATTAATTGGGCTTTCCTACGTGATTATTTTGCTTACTTGCTAAATTGTTACCTGCTGTATCTATATTCTACCTGTGCTTGTGTTGCCTGTTTGTTTGTCTGTAGTTCTACTGAAGTTTAGAGGATTGGAGGAAGGCATAGAATTGAGGGTTTTGATTAGAGTTTGGTTAAGTTTAAGAACCTTAGAGAACCACCTCATTTATGGTTTACTATTTCAAATCTTTAAGTTTTATAATCTAAGTATCGGAGCTCTAGGATTGTCTCTGGCTTCCCGGGACCTTATATCTTATGTATGTGGCACCTTTACCATGCTGAGAACCCACCAGTTCTCATTTCATATGGATATTTGTGTTTTTCATATGTAGGTCGAGAGACACCTCGCTAGGCATCTGGAGTTCTCTGTAGCGAAGTAGGCTTTTTGGGATTCTATTTTTGTTCTATTTTGATATATCTATATGTATAGACTCTCCTTATGTATATATGTTTCACTTTTGCACCTCACAGAGGTTTATGGAGAACTAGGTGTATATATATATGTTTATGTACCTTAGCTTTCTTTGTACGCAAGCAATCCTTATTCCTGAGCGTTGCGCTTTTAATTTTACGATTTTGCATTACTTATTCTTCAAGGCTCCTAGTATACTATGTTCTTTCAATTATTATACGTATATATATATATATATATTATTTTAGAGGTCGTAATATCACACTACCTCTGTTTTACGACTTAAGCGTAAAGCTCTGTGTGGTAGGGTGTTGTATTATGGTATGAGAGCAGTTCGTTCCTGTAGAGCCTGAGGGATGGACTGACTATACTTCTGGGCATACTCTGAGTGTTTATACATGCTAAATTAGGTTATCTAACTAATGTATATGGCATGAATGTCCATGAGCATCAGAGCATTGATGACCGGAAATCACTCCCCATATAAAATGAATCCATTCTTTGGCAAGCGCACCGAATTATCGTCAAGTAATAACCTACAGTCGAGTGGGGTTGAATCCACAAAGATTGATTGATTGAGCAACTTTAGTTAATGAGTGAATTTAGTTAAGCTAATCAATATAGAGAGTGTTGATTGCAAAAAATTAAATAGCAGAAATGTAAATGACTTAAAAGTAAAAGAAAGCAGTAAAGTGCAGAAAAGTAAATAGCACGAATGTAAAGAACTGAAACATAAATGACTGAATTGTAAATGAAAATGGGGAATAACAGAAATTTAAGAAAGCTATAAAGAATATGGAAGTAAGAATAAGGGGGAATTCATTGGGATTAGGAGATGTTGTTCTCTTTGGATTAAATCCAGCTCATCTTATCTTCAATCATGCAACTCATTGACCTCTTGGCAATCATGATTGATTGAACCCCAATCCCTTGGTGATTCAATCCCTCAAATCTTGATAATCAGCCAATTCCTTGGTCTAATTGCTCATGAAGAGAGATATGCTTAGTCCCTGATTATACCACACATCCTCATAGATCCAAATAGTGGGTGAATTTCATGTCACCATATTTAATCCCAAAACCCAGATCTACTTAAGTGTGGAAAGGGATTTCAAGCATGGTTTCATGTTTCCTTTTCCAAAGTTCCCATGAAACCCATTTTGCATTCAACCTCTTTCACAAGATAATTGAACACTAGCATTAAGAATGAATTTCCTTCTAGTAAATCAAAGAGAAGATGAAGAGAAGAAAAAATTCACTATCATTAATTCATCAAGTACAACAGAGCTCCCTTTCCAATGAAAAGGAGTTTAGCTACTCATATATTAGAGAAAAGTACAAGAGATGGAAGAGATGAAGTGAAGTAAAACTAAAACTTAACCAATCAAGCTAACTACTAGCCAATCCCTCTTTTCAATACTCTTAGGGGGGTATATATACTACTCTTCTTACTAGAATTAAGAAAATACAAAAGAGAAAAGAAAATTACAGCTGAAAGGAAAAGGAAAAACTCAAAAAGTGAACCATGTGCCTGGCTTGTGATTGGCGTTTGAGTGGCGTGCCACGCCTGGCTCTCAGCTTGGCTTGGCGCGCCATGCCTGGCTCCCCAAGTGGCACGCCTTCTTCATCATCTAACCTGGCGTGCCATACCTTCGAGCTTAAGTGGCATGCCCATCACCTCTCTTTTGCTTAGTTAGCCTGGCGTGCCATGCCTTCAAACTCAAGTGGCACGCCCAGGCTCTCCCCTTTGCTCCTCTTCCCTGGAATCTTAAACTAGCGTGACATGCTGAGGTCTAGCGTGCCACGCCCATAGTAAGCACTTCACCCTTTATCTCTGGCAAACAACACTAGTGTGCCACGCCCTTGATAAGGCCTCAACCTTCCTCTCTGGAAAACCATACTGGCGTGCCACTCCCACTAGGTGGCGTGCCACGCTCTTAATAAAGCTTCCTCATTCTTCTCTGGAAAATAACACTGGCGTGCCACGCCCTTGATAAGGCTTCATCATTCCTTTTTGGAAAATAATACTGGCGTGCCATGCCATTGATAAAGCTTGAATGAGTCCCCTGCTCCAGTGACTGGCGTTCCATGCCCAGCATTCAAGTGGCACGCCCATAGTTATCTTGTCTTGGCATGCCACGCCTTAAGTCTCAAGTGGCACACCCTGTCTTTTTCTTCCTTGGGTGCTAGAGTTGGCGTGCCACGCCTACGACATCAAGTGGCACGCCCAGTGTTGGTACTTAAGCTCTGCAAGCATTGGCGTGCTTTGCCTTCGAGTTCAAGTGGCACGCTCTTGTTGGTGTGAGCTCCTTCAAGCTTGGCGTGCCACGCCTAGAACCCAAGTGGCATGCCCAAGACATGAGTAGAGTTGGTGTGCCACGCCTTCGAGCCCAAGTGGCACGCCCTATGTTGAATCTTCTAGTCCCCTTTCTGGACCAATGAACTAGCGTGCCACGCCTTCGAACCCAAGTGGCACGCCCAATGTTGACTAGGGGGTTGGCGTGCCACGCCTAGCCTGGCGTGCCACGTCCCCTCTATGGTCTTCAAAAGTGCTCTCTGGAAAGTATAGTTGGCGTGCCACGCCCATATTAAAGCTCTAAGAATGCTCTTCTAGAAAGTATAATTGGCGTGCCACGCCTGGTCCTGGCGTGCCACGCCCATACTAAAGCTCCATGGATCCTCTTCTGGAATTGTCAACTGGCGTGCCATGCCCTATGCTAGCGTGCCACGCCCATACTATTTGGTGGTGTCTGTACCAGCTTTGCACGCCCAGCTTCGCACGCCTAGCTTCGCATGCCCAGCTTTTTTTTCTTGTTTCCTACTTCTTTTGTTGCTCCTTTCACCTGAAATTCAACACAAACTCATTTCAAAGTAATGCACCATATTTTTCACCATTAACTCATGAAATTGCATTGATTGAATGAGATTACACTTCTTTTATGGTCCTTTTAGATAAGAAAAAGAGGTAGATGATGAAGTCATCGCAACACCAAACTTAAGCTTTGCTTGTCTCCAAGAAAATCAATGTGAGTTATTCTTAGTTGATTGAGACTTGACCTTAAAGAGATTATATTCATAACTAAAGATGAGGGTTAAGTATCAACTCATGCATGAACCTTATTGTTTTCATATCATAATGAACTCCTAGTCCTTTGAGGATTCTTTTAAGCGCTTGCCTTAGGAGCCCCTTTCTATTGATTGTCACCTTGAAGTAGCAAGACTTGTTCTTATTTTCCTTTTGATTTTTCTTTTGTTATTTTTGATTGACCACGACTATAAGTGTTTTGTCTCAAGACGACCTTTTAGGTTAGGCTTTCAATTAGCACTCCAAAACCAGTTGGTTTTAGGGTACTAGGTGTTGAAACACCCCTAAGAATTTACTTGCCCAGGTCTCTCTTCTTGACACATCTTCACCACAAGAATCTACTAGGATCTTGGCTCTTTGAGCTATTTGTTTCTTTCTTTTTTTTTTCTAGTAGTTGATGCTCAGAGTCTTGGGTCTTTTACTTACTACTTCTTGGTTCTATGGATATTCAAGGGCCATCCTTAGCATCTACTTGTTATATTTCCTAAGTCTAGTTACTTCATTAAGACTTATTCACTTCCAAATATTCATTTATGGTCCCATACTTGGTTCCTCATTTCTTAGCCTTGAATCATCTCACTTGGTCTTAGTCTCTTTACTCTTGTTTTTGCACAAACTCATCATTGATTCTTATGAAAACAAACTACTTTTATTGATTGTAATGAAACTTAGACAAACATTTTCTTTCTCAAACATAAAGGACTCATAAAGAAACTTCTAAAACATAAGAAAACTAAACAATATCCAATTAAACTACCAAGCAGAAATTCAGAAATGAAATTCAAACATGGGACTCAACAACCTTGGATTCTTAGAGCAACTTCAATTCATAGGCCCTTTTCCCTTATCCTTTTTCTTTGAGGAGGAGTCATCACCATCCTTCTTGGTGGATCCTTCTTGTGCTTTGGTGTCCTTGGGCTTCCAAAAGCCTAGCCTTCTCATATAGGTTCTTTCATCCTCTTTGTGCTTGGCTAGTATCTCTTCTGGTCTAGGAGTCAGCTCCTCCATTCCTTGCATGAATGTTGGATAACCGGGGTTCAAGGTGGCTATAGTATTGCACAAGTGATTCAGTTTTGCTTGTGTGTTGAAATCATATTGCCTTCTTAATGTGGTCCTCACCTCATATAGATTCCTAAACTCATCAAGATTCCTCTGCTGTACTCGATTCTATTCCATGATTGTGTTGAGGCTGCCCTTTATCTTTTTCCAGTGGAATTGGCCTTGTTGCTCCTTCATGTACTCCATGCTCCTTTGGAGTTGCTGAATGCTCTCTTACATTTGGTCCCATTGCTTTTTCTGCTCTCTTAGTTGGCTTACACCCTCTCTCAAGTGGTGTATGTCTCCTTGCATTTGGTAGATATCTCCTTACATTTGCTCCCAGTTGAAACCTTCAAGAAATTGTGGATATGGTGGTGAAAGTGGTAGATATTGTGGTTGAACAAAGGCTTCCTCATGTTGTGGTGACTCTTGTGGTTCTTGAACATGAGCTCTCTGCCCTGTTGCCCTTTATTGTAGTGGGTTGATGGCCATTACTTTCTCCATCTTTTTGGCAGTGATAGGCTTGTCTTGATCCAATAGAGTTTAATCAATCACCTTCTCTACCCCAGCTTCATCACAAAGCCTTTGGATGATGATTAGGAAGGCCAATCTTGTGCTATCTTTGGTGCTTTTCGGCACCCTATGAATGTTGTTGGCAATCATCTCCCCAACGTTGACATTCTCCCCCTTCATGATGCTGTATATGAGCACAGCTCTCTCCAAAGTGACCTCCAAAATGTTGGAGGTGGGGTTAAGGGATCTCCTCACAAAATCTAGCCACCATCTAGCTTCGGGGCTGACGAACAGATTTTTGCTAGTAAAGAATTTTATAAAAAATATAATCGTGTTGTAAGTATAGCTTCTAAACCAACAGAAAATACTTTCGTACAAATGTTTGGTTGTCACAAGTAACAAACCCCTTTGGAATTGATAACCGAAGTATTTAAACCTCGGGTCGTCTTCTCAAGAAATTGTAGGGAAGTATGAATTATTATTGGTTATGCAAAGGTGTATTTCGGGGTTTTGAAAATGGTTTTGAACAAGAGAAATAATTGCAAGAATTAATAAATTAATAACTAATAAAACTCTTGGAAAGATATGAAAACTGGAAGTCCTATCCTAGTTATCCTTATCAATGGTGATGAGAATTATATTTTTGCTACCACTAAGTCAACCTCTAACTATGAAGGTCAGTTAAGTGGACAAATCAATTTAATACCTAAAGTCCAAGTCAACTCCTTACGGAAAGACTAGAGTTATAGGAATCTAAATTAATCAGCAAAGATAGTAATTATCAATCACGATGAGTTTGACAACTCAAGAGTTACCAATTAATCAACCAAAGCCAAAAGGAAAAAATATAAATTATTTATATAATAAATAGAAGAAAGCAATCATGAGTCTGAAATACCTCAAATTATATTAATTTAAGAAAATTCTAACATGAAAAGTTCATAAACAAATAAAAGAGAAAATAAATAAAAAGAACATTGAACCTGTGATGAAGAAGTAGAAATCCTAATCCTAATCCTAAATCCTAAGAGAGAGGAGAGAGGAGAGAATCTCTCTCTCTAAAAACTACATCTAAAACCTAAAATTGTGAGTAATGATTGAATGAATGATTCTGCCCCACTCCCAGCCTCTAATATGTGTTTTTTGGGCCGAGAACTGGGTTAAAATGCGGCCCAGAATCTGTGCCAACGACTTCTGTAATTCTGCAGATCGTGCACGTCATGCGGCCGCGTCGTCTACGCGTTCACGTCACTCAGCATTTTTTGTACCACGCGTGCGCGTCGTCCATGCATTCGCGTCGTTCGTGCAGCTTCCAATCAGCGTGGTCGCATCAGGCACGCGAGCGCGTCACTGTGATTTCTTCCATTTCGCGCGGTCGCGTGAGCCATGCGACCGCGTGACTTCTCCTGGTCATCTCCTCAATTTCTTGTGTTTCTTCCACTTTTGCACGCTTCTTCTTCATTCCTTACGCAATTCCTGCCCTTTGAAGTCTGAAACACTTAGCACACAGATCACAGCATCAAATGGTACGAAGGAAAATAAAAATATATAACTAAAAGGTCTTTAGAAAGTAAGTTTTCAATCATAGAATATTTTTAGGAAGGAATTGTAAATACATACAAATCATATGAATAAGTGGGTGAAGACTTGATAAAAACCACTCAATTAAGCACAAGATAAACCATAAAATAGTGGTTTATCAACCTCCCCACACTTAAACATTAGCATGTCCTCATGCTAAGCTCAAGAGAAGCTATAAGGGAGTGAAGAGGAATAATAGAATGTATGAAATGCAACCTATCTATATGAATGCAACTACATGCAAAGATGATTCTACCTACTTTGTTAAAAAGTAAATAAATCTTTCAAGAACAAATATGAACTGGATTTTGCTAATTCAAATCACAAAATACGATACAAATAACTTGCAAGAAGAAGATAGCTCATGAAAGCAGGGAACATAGAATTAATCGCTGAACCCTTACTGGTAGTGTATATCATTCTAACTCTCAAGTGTCTAGGGTTCAATTCTCTCAATTCTCTACTAATCTTTCTTTCTATAGCTTGCTCTTCATCTAACAATCAACAAAAATTTAATGCACCAATACACAAATCAAGAGGTCTTTTAAGGGTTGTAATGGGGTTAGGGTCAAGGTAGGATTGTATTTGGCCAAGTGGACTAAAATCTGAATCCTTAATTAACATAAACTTTCCACCTAACTTAAGACAATCCATTTAATTAAAATACAAAATCTAACTTCCCATTAACTGTGTTTTCCACATATTCATGCATCCTAAATTTGAGTTCAGTACATATGCATTGATACCAACACTTACTTTAGGGCATTTTGTCCCCTTTTATTATTTGCTTTTTTTTCTTTTCTTTTTCACTTTTTTATTATTATTTTTCTTTTATTCTTCTCAATGCATATGATTAAAGTATTGAATGCAATAATATGTGCTCAACTATTATTTTGCACATTTTCACTAAAATATACAACACCCAATTACTCAAACCAAATATTTTCAAATCCAACTTCTCCACACTTAAATCATGAGCACTTTTACTAGTCTAAGCTAACCAAGGATTCAAACTAAAGACATTATTGTTTTTCGCTTAGAGTTAGTAATGAGCTAAAGTAAAGAACAAATGGGTAAAATAGGCTCAAATTGGTTTGCAAAGGATAATGGAAGGGTAAGGCCATATGAGTATGTAAGCTTAGTGAAACAAGGCATCAATCATATAAGTGCATGCATACATCAAACAATGGAAATATAGAATTAAGCAAGATAAAGATTACAATTTTAGAGAGAATAACACACAAAAATAAAATATATTGGTTGATAAAATGCAACCAATCAAATAGGCTCAAAATCTTATTGGTTTTGTGTGTTCGAGCTCTAAACCATGTTCCAATATAATATTTCTTCAAACAAGTTTTTCAAAAAGTTTAATTCAAATTACTGAAATTCTATAAAAATTTTCTTGAAAAAGAAAATGTTACTTCAACCAAGTGGTAAAATATGCACAAAATCAAAAAAATATGCAATCAAACATGCAAATGCAACAACTAATTTAACAAAGAGAATTTAAACATTGGTGTTGAGAAGAGGATAACTAACCCATGGAGATCGGTATCGACCTCCCCACACTTAAAGATTGCACCATCCTCGGTGCATGCGAAGATGTGCAGGTGGACGGGCTGCTCCAACTGATGCCTTTTCTCTACAGATTGTGCAGATTGACTCGCATGTCTCCCCATTAAGAAGCTTTTCCTCTCCCTTCGTGGTGGCCATCCTGAAAGAAGAGGGAAAAGAAGAAAAAGTAACCCAAAAATAAAGATAAGAACATAAATAAAATATGGGTGTTAATGCCAAATAATAAAGGTCTCAATTACATGGTAGCTACAACATGCAAGTGAGAAAATAGTGGAACAAATGGCATATCAATAGTGCTAAAGTTGCAACAATGGGGAAGGGTAATGTAAGAAAGTGTAAGTGCATATCAATGCGAAAGGAATATCAGTATTATAAAAATTAGCATTGACTTAAGAATAATACCCAATCAGAATAAAACAAGTCATGAAGCACCAGAATAATTCAAGAAAAGATGCAATAGTTGAAAAAGAGAATTTTAACTCCAATGAAAAAGAAAAAGAAAGTAAGAAAGGAGGAAGAAAGAAGAAAAGATAGAAGAAATTAGGATTAGAAAAGAAAAGATAAGATAATTGGCGCTGGTATGGATAAGTTGTGCGTCGCATATGACGCGGACGCGTGGTGCACGCGATTGCGTGGGGTGTGATAAATTCAAGTGACGCAGACGTGTGGGGCACGCGGACACGTGACTCGATTTGTGCTAGTGGCGCAAGAGTAGCCTCGCGTACGCACAACTCTCTGTTTAAATGCATTTTTGCCAAAAATCTACGGTGACGCGTTCGCGTGGGTGACACGATCGCGTGAATGGCCATATTTCGAAAAACGACGCGAACGCATGGGGCACGCGTTCGCGTGGTAGGGCTTGTGCTTCTAGCACGATTCCAGCCCCATTTCATCATAAATTGCTGCCATACACCCTCTTTACGTCAATTTTTAGGGCACGCGTGGGTGACGCGGACGCATGGGAGGCATTTTTCCCACATGATGCGGATGCGTCGGGGACGCGGTCGAGTGGATCATTTTGTGCCAAAGGCACGCCTCCAGCCGCGCTTTCGCGTGACTCTCTGTTTCTTTTCTTCTCGTGTCCAAGGCACCTATGACGCGGACGCATCATCGACGCTGTCGCGTCGCGTGCTCCTTTTTTTTATAATGCAGTATGCAGAATGCAATGCTTAATATGAATGCTATGCATGATTCCAGGTTCAATGAAAACTCAAAAACAGACTAAAATTAAAACTGAAAAAGGAACGATCATACCATGGTGGGTTGTCTCCCACCTAGCACTTTTAGTTATAGTCCTTAAGTTGGACATTTGGCGAGCTCCTTGTTATGGTGGCTTATGCTTGTACTGATCCAGGAATCCCCACCAGTGTTTGGAATTCCCACAGCCTCCGGGATCCCAAACTAGGCACAAAAATCCTTCAAGTAAGTTAAAGCAAGTGACAAGGCCCCAAGAGTGTTGATTGCCAGAATGAATTCCGGAGTCCCAAACCTTGCTTTTGTACCTGTCTTCTTGTTGATCATTATGATTTCATTCGGCTAGCAAGCACTCTGAATTCTCACCAAAGCGGCCAAACAACATCCTAGACCCATTCAGTTGAGCTTTGCACCAACCCTTGTATTTAAACTCAAAGCTTCCAACCATAATGAACCTTGCAGGACAATTCTTACCACTGACCATCTTCCTCTTACTCTTAATGACACAAAGAGCTCCAAGTTGGCCATCCGTCTCCAGTAGCCCATATTCAAGTGGGATTAGAAAGCGAAGGGATATGAATTTTACCCACTTGAATGTTGTGAAGGATGATGGCAACTTAGGGGGAGGGGTTTCTAATGAACTTGCAAGCTTCATTCCTTTTTGTTCTTCTTTGACATCTTCCACCTCTTTGCAAGCTTCTTCAATTTTAACCTCTTCCTCTTGGTAGCTATCTTTTGATTCAATCTCTGCTTCATTGTTCACCAAGGGCATGGGAGGTTATGCTTCTTCTTCTTTCATCTCCATGTCAAGTCCAATGGGAGAGGATACAAATATAGATAAGAATTCATCGATGATCGAATCCATCTCTTGACTATCCCTTTCAAAGTCTTCAATTATGAGATGCCTTGGAGGTTGTACACCCTCCTCAACATCAATTGCAAACGTCTTAGAAAGAGGCTCTACGACTTGAGTTTCCCATGGAGGTTCTGCATCTCCTAAGTCTTCAACCACTTCTTCATCTTCAATGGCAGGCGTAGCTTCTTCCAATTGTTCCAATACAAAGCCGTGCTGCTCACTGTTCACTAGAGTTTCCAACTTCTCCTTCATGCCACATTCTTCAGTAGATATGATTTTGAAAAAGGATAAGATAAGATTTTTGAAAAAGATAAGATAAGATTTTGAAAAAGATATGATTTTTTTAAAAAAGATTTGAAATTTGAAATTTAATTTCGAAATAAGATAAGATAAAAATTTTAAAATAAAAATCTGAAATTTTTTTTGAAAAATATTTACAATAACCAATAATAAGAGACACATTTGCAGGGAGGTGTTCTTATTATTGGTTATGCAAAGGTATATTTTGGGGTTTTCAAAAGAGTTGAACAAGTAATGTAAAATAACAAGTCGTCAAAATAATAACTAATAAAGCTCCTGGCAAGGTATGAGAACTGGAAGTCCTATCCCAGTTATCCTTATCAATTGTGATGAGAATTGGATTTTTCTCCCACTAAGTCAACCTCTAACTATGAAGGTAAGTCAAGTGGATGAATTAATTTTGATTCCTCAGGTCCTAGTCTTTTCTTGGAAAAGGCTAGAGTTATTGGAACTCGAATTAATTCTTGAAGAATTCCAATTTTCAGTCAACAATGAGTTTGATAACTCAAGAGTCACCAATTAATCAACCAGAGCCAAAAGTTAGAAAATCTAAATTATCTATATAAATAAAGGAAAGAAATCATAAATCTGAAATACCTCGAATTATATTAAATAGAAAGTTAGATTGAACATGGAAATCCATAAGCCAAATTGGCAACATCAAGTAATCAACTAAAGTAGTAAATAAAAGTAGAAAATAAATCAAAAGAACATTGAACCTGTGATGAAGAAGTTGAAATCCTAATCCTAATCCTAATCCTAAATCCTAAGAGAGAGGAGAGAACCTCTCCCTCTAAAAACTACATCTAATCCTAAAACTATGTATGAATGAATGATTATTGTATGAAGTCTATTGTGAATGAATGGATTCCCCCACTTTATAGCCTCTAATTTGTGCTTTCTGGGCAGAAAACTGGGTCAGAAATAGCCCAGAAATCGCTAATTTTGAAATATGGTACGTACGGGTTGCGGGAAAGTGACGCGAAAGCGTCGTCCATGCGTTTGCGTGGATTGGAATTTTGCAGATGCGACGCGGGCGCGTCATCCACGCGTTCGCGTTGCCTAACTTTGGAGAAGCTATAGCATATTATATATCGTTGCGAAGCCCCGGACGTTAGCTTTCAAATGCAACTAAAACCATCTCATTTGGACATCTATAGCTCAAGTTATAACCGTTTGAGTGCAAAAAGGTCAGGCTGGACAGCTTAGCAATTTCTTCAACTTATTGTATTCCTTCCACTTTTGCATGCTTCATTTCCATCCTCTGAGCCATTCCTGTCCTGTAATCTCTGAAAACACTTAACACACATATCAAGGCATCGAATGGTAATAAGAGAGGATTAAACATGGCAAAATTAAAGCGCAAAGAAGCATGTTTTCAATCATAGCACAAAATCAGGAAGGAAAACGTAAACTCATGCAATTAGTATGAATAAGTGTATGAAAGATCAATAAAATCCACTCAATTGAGTACAAGATAAACCATAAAATAGTGGTTTATCAGGTGTTAATGCCAAATAATAAAGATCTCAATTACATGGTAGCTATAACATGCAAGTGAGAAAATAGTGGAAGCAAATGGCATATTGAAGAACTGAAGATTGACGGTTTAGAAGTTATAGTAAACTCTCGTTGTAAGTATAGTTACTAAACCAAGCAATCAACCTTTCTTACAAACGTTTTGGTTGTCACAAGTAACAAACCCTTTTAAAATTGATAACCGAGTATTCAAACCTCGGGTCGTCTTCTCAAGGAATTGCAGGGAGGTATGTTCTTATTATTGGTTATGGGTTTTGTAAATTGGGGTTTTGAAAGTGAGGAACAAGTAAATTAAATGACAAATAAAATAAATAATTAATTATAAAATAAAATCTTGGCAAGATATGAAAATTCGGAAGTCCTATCCTAGTTACTCCTATAAGAATGGAAGTTAATCCTACTTAGTTAACCTTTACGTAAGCAAGGGAAAGTCAAGTGAACTAATTGGTTAGATTTTCCAAGTCCTAGCCAAATCCTAAGGAAAGACTAGAGTTAGTGGAATTCCAGTTAATTAGCCGACATAACAATCAATCATGAATAGTTGATAACTCAAGAGCTTCCAGTTAATCAATTAAAGCCAATAATGTGGAAAGCTAAATTGAAATCATAAATATCTGGAATACCTCAAGTAACATTCATTCAAAGCAGTAAAATCTAACATGGAAAAGTTCATAAGCCAATTGGGCAACATAAATCAAATACAAATAAAAGCATTAAAGTATCTCAAAGTAGAAGAGAAGTCAAAATAAAGGAATATTGAACCTGATATGAAGATGAGATAAATCCTAATTTCTAAAAATCCTAATTCTAAATCCTAAGAGAGAGGAGAGAGCCTCTCCCTCTAAAAACTACATCTAAAACCTAAAATTGTGAATTATGAAAGCATAATTATGAATGGATGCATTTCCCCACATTATAGCCTCTAATCTGTGTTCTCTGGGCCGAAAACTGGGTCAGAAATAGCCCAGAAGTCGCTGATTATGAAATCTGGTCCGTACAGGTCGCGGCAAAGTGACGCGGAGGCGTCGTCCACGCGTCCGCGCGGAATGAGATTTGCAGATGCGACGCGTCCGCGTGGAGCGCACGTTCGCGTCACCTATCTGTACAGTCACTATGACAAATTATATATCAAATCGAAGCCCCAGACATTAGCTTTCCAACGCAAGTGGAACCGCATCATTTGGATCTCTGTAGCTAAAGTTATAGCCGTTTGAGTGGGAAGAGATCAGGCTGGACAGCCTAGTAGTTTCTCCAACTTCTTGTATTCCTTCCACTTTTGCATGCTTCCTTTCCATCCTCTAGGCCATTCCTGCCCTGTAGTTCCTGAAATCACTTAACACACATATCAAGGCATCTATTGGTAATAAGAGAGGATTAAATAAAAGGAAATAAAAGCCAAAGAAGCATGTTTTTTAATCATAGCACAGAATCAGGAAGGAAAATATAAAACATGCAAATCATAGGAATAAGTGGGTAAAGAGTTGATAAAAACCACTCAATTGAGCACAAGATAAACCATAAAATAGTGGTTTATCACATATCAATAGTACAAAAGTTGCAACAATGGGGAAGAGAGTGTGGGTAATGCAAGGAAGTGTAAGTGCATACCAATGCAAAAGGAATCACTACAACAAACAAGGCTTTTCGCAATGGTCAAAAACCGTTACCGTAGATTGAAAAACCGTTCCCTAAACTTTAGGCAACGCTTTGGCAACGGTTTTTGACCTGTGGTATATGCGGCCGTTGCCAATGCTCAAAGGCAACGGTTTTTGACCTAAAGCAACGGTAACCAAAAAACCGTTGCCAAAGTTATTGGTATAGGCAACGGTTTTGAAAAAAAATTTTAAACAACGGTTTCAAACCGTTACTCGAAACGCAACGGTTTTAAACCGTTCTTTTTCATGATACAACGGTTTAAAACCGTACATGGATAGGCAACGGTTTTAAACTGTGGTAGTTTTGTTATCCACAACAGCAACAGTTTTAAAGCATTACCGTTGGTACCTTTTTTGGTAACGGTTTTTGAACCGTTGCTATTTTATAGTTGTCTAAAACAACGGTTTAAAAGCGTTGCTATTGGTTTTTTGGCAACAGTTTTAAAACCATTGCCATTTTATAGTCATCTAAGACAACGATTTTAAAGCGTTACCGTTGGTGTCATTTTTTGGCAACGGTTTTAACACCGTTGTCTTTTGTAACTGTTGACAACGGTTTTTTGTAATATATAATTTATTTCCAATAGTAGTTTTCTCGTGAATGAAATTAATTTCATTTTTTTTAATTATTTAGAGTCAATAAATAATCTAAAGTATTTGAATAAAGTCACTAAAGAAAAATAATTGAACATTTTCCATCAAATTTGTCTTATAAAAATTATTGGAAGATCGACAATCACATTCAAAATACCACAAGATATATACTATCATGACAACCTCGAACTATCATCTAATGTTGCAAAAAATATAACAAAGAAGAGTTGAAATAGCTAAGTAGCAAATATAATTATCATGTCCGATCCACAAGTTCATGACTTTTACTCTGGAACATTTGCTCTTAAAAGTTTGACCTTAATCAAGTTCGATTTCCCCTTCAACATAGTTTTCCTGTAAAAAAAAGAAAAAAAAATCAAATATAAAACTACACATCTTTAATACTAATAATGTCTACTAAAAATGTTTGAGAGAGAGAGAAGAAATATATATATATCATAACATTCTTCTATTTAGATACACAAAACAATTGAATCAACATCAACATAATCAACCATTATTTAAGATATGATAACATATAGAAACTTTAACAATAAATAATACCTCCTCATGTACATCATTGTTCGGATTGCCTAAAGTGCTTCCTAGTTGAGCAGCTAACATCTCAAGGTCCACTCCTGACTTTTTCGGCAGCATTCTGGCAGTAAATAGGGCATTTCTGAATTTAAACAAACAGCGAAATCAACCCATATGAACTCACTAGAATCAAATCAGCACTAAAATCAAACGACAGCAAGCGAAAATGACAATCAGCAGCAATATAAAAATTAGCATAATAAGGCCATCATCATCATTGCTCAATAAAAACAAGGCATGAAATCAGCCATTAACAAGGATAAAACAGCACTATACAATTTGAAATCGTTCATTCCAAGCATCAGCAGCAACCAAAAAGTTCAACCTAAATCCACTACAAATCAGATATAACTTCCTAACCACCTATAATCCACTAAGCATGCATAACTAAACTGACTAATTTAACAAAAACTGTACAAACTAATTAAACTAAGAAAATGTAAACAGGAAAAAAATTGAGAACCTGCAAATAGTTTACCTTTCAAAGTATTGTCTATGTTCTCAGCCTCAGTTGGATTAATATAATCCTGGTCCTACTCCTCTATAATATCTCCTTCATTCTCATCCAATTTCTCTTCACCATCAGGCTCATTGTTAAGTTTAAGAAATGTATCAATCGGCATTGAAGCAAATTGACGTGTTTTTCCCTTCTTAGTTGGCCTTTCTTGCAAGCTGCCACACTCTTCAATATCATCTTCAATTGTGGTCTCTTTTCTCTTCAAATCTTGACTCATTCTAGAATCTACTTCTGTAGTATTCTTGTGAGACATAGCAGTAGATTTAGAAGGAAGTTCTTTTTCTTGTCTACATGTTGATCCTTGTGAGTGAGTCATACTTACTTCCATCTTAGACATAGAAAATATTTAACCCCAACCAAACATATCACAAGTACATTATGTACTAGAGAACAAAATAGCAACCACTTTGAAAAGTTCAAAAAACAAAGGAAAAGAAAACACACAAACTTCTAAACAATATTGAAAGGAAACAACATTCACTAAAGCACTCAACAACCCAATCAAAGATATTAGTTTCAAATTAGAGAGCAAAAGACAGCTGTTTGTTACTGCTACAAATCATGACTTGAGAAACTTGGCTTCCCTTTGGAACCAACTTTGTAGGAAAATATAATGTAAGGAAATCAATCAAGTTTAGCAATACAAATTTGAACAATGTACAAATTAATGAACAATGCACAAACAGTTTTTGAACAATACAAATTTGAACAATGTACAAATGGCCAAATACAAATTTCCCTTTCTATCTAATTAGCCAAATAAAACCTCAAAAAAGTTTTTGAACAATGCACAAAATAGTCAATGCAATGAATAATTAAAAAAAATATCTTAACTCTTTTATTCAATATTTTTAGAACATTTTTTAGCTGAATCCATTAGTCAGGGTTAGTGTTAATCAACATAGTAATCAAGAAAGTGCTTGTGCTTCTGGTGCCAGCACTGATAACCTTTTTTATTAAATGCAAAGTAAAAGGGATTATTAATTCTCACTAATGACATGGTTGACAAAATTCTTTGCTGTGTTTTGAATTAAATTGTTGATCTTTTGATTGAATGCATGCCACGTCATTGATATTATTTTCTTTATGTTAACACTTTAGACTTTTTGCCTAATCTATCATAATTGTTATTGCAGAACTAAATATTGTTTTAAAATTGTGCTTCTTGTTGTTGTTATTATTGTTATTTAGATAACCATTCTTCTAGAGGATTCATTGAAACATTCAGTTACTCTTTAGCATATGTTGGGTAATTTAGACAGCACATACATATAATTAATTTTATTTCTTCTTGTGGTCTAAATAAAAATAAAGTGGAATTATATTTCTATCTAATCTTATAATCTTCATATACAGATAGTGATATATTATAGTTTTAGATGGAAATAAATTTGCTACAGGGAAAGCTAAATGTGGCAGAAGATTAGGAACTCATGATGAGTTTTGCTAACTTCATATCCCCAAGAAAAAATCAAAAACAATTAGTACAATGATGAGTTTTGCTAACTAGAACTCAAATTAATGAACAATGCACAAACGGCCAAATACAAATTTCCCTTTCTATCTAATTAGCCAAATAAAGCCTCAAAACAGTTTTAGAATAGCACTACCAAAAAGTATTTCAATTGAAACTCTTCTCAAATGCCTTCTATAATTGCTAGAAATTGATGAAAAATTGAATTCAACAGTAACACTTTAAAAAACCGTTGTCTAAACCTATCTAAGAGAACGGTTTTAAGGCGTTGCAAAATTTGGCGTTGCTAAAGGCCATATTTGTTGTAGTGAATATCAGTATTATAAAAATTAGCGTTGACTTCCAATCAGAATAAAACAAGTCATGAAGCATCAGAATAATTCAAAAAAAGATGCAATAGTTAAAAAAGAGAATTTTAACACCAATGAAAAAGAAAAAGAAAGTAAGAAAGGAGGAAGAAAGAAATAAGAAGGGAAAGAAGAATTAGGATTGGGGAAGAAAAGATAAGATATTTGGCTGATTTGGATAAGCTGTGCGCCGCTTGTGACGCGGACACGTGAGTGACGCGTTTGCGCGGATAACGCTGTTATGAAATGACACGGACGCGTCATCCATGCGGTCGCGTGGATCGATTTGTGCCATTAGCGCGAGGGCAGCATCGCGGTCGCGCAACTCTTTGTTTGAAATTCATATTGCCAAATCTTTGGGTGACGCGGTCGCGTGGTTGACGCGATCGCGTGGATGGCCTAAATTTGAAAACGGTGCGGATGCGTGAGGCACGCGTTCGCGTGGTAGGGCTTGTGGTACTAGCACGAGTTCAACCCAATTCCAGCTCAACTTTCGGCCATACACCATTTTTACATCGATTTTGAGGCACGCGTTCGCGTGGGAGCATTTTGCCCACATGATGCGGATGCGTCAGCGACGTGGTCGTGTGGACCAATTTGTGCCAAAGGCACGCCTCCAGCGGCGCTCTCGCGTGGCTCTCTGTTCGATCTTGTTTTCTTCCCAAGGCACCTATGACGCGGACACGTCGGTAACGCTGTCGCGTCGCGTGCGAAATTTTTTTTTGTGATGCATTATGCAGAATGCAATGAATGTTATGCAAAATTCCAGGTTCAATCAAAACTCAAAAACAGAATAAAATTTAAACTGAAAAAAAAACGATCATACCATGGTGGGTTGTCTCCCACCTAGCACTTTTAGTTAAAGTCCTTAAGTTGGACATTCTGGTGAGCTCCTTGTTATGGTGACTTATGCTTGTATTCATCCAAGAATCTCCACCAGTGTTTGGAATTCCCACAGCCTCCGGGATCCCAAACTAGGCGCAAAAAGCCTTCAAGCAAGCTAAAGCAAGTGACAAGGCCCTAAGAGTATTGATTTCTAGATTGAATTCTGGGGTCCCAAACCTTGCTTTTGTACCCGTATTCTTGTTGATCATTATGATTCCATCCGGGTAGCAAGCAGTCTGAATTCTCACTGAAGCAGCCAAACAACTTCCTAGACCCATTCAGTTGAGCTCTACACCAACCTTTGCGTTTAAACTTAAAGCTTCTAACCATAATGAACCTTGCAGGGTAATTCTTACCACTGACCATCTTCCTCTTACTCTTGATGGCACAGAGAGCTCTAAGTTGACCATCCGTCTCCAGTAGCCCATATTTAAGTGGGAAAGTAAAGGTCAAGGATAAGAATTTTACCCACTTGAATGTTGTGTTGGACGGTAATGGCCTTGAGAGAGGTGTTTCTAATGATCTTGCAAGCTCCACTCCCTTGTGCTCTTCTTTGACAACATCCACCTCTTTGCAATCTTCTTCAATATTAACCTCTTCCTCTTGGTGGATTTTTTCCAATTCAATCTCTTCTTCATTGTGCACCAAGGGCAGGGGAGGTTGTGCTTCTTCTTCTTTCATCTCCATGTCAAGTCCAATGGGAGAGGACACAAATGTAGATAAGAATTCATCAATGATCGAATCCATCTCATGACCATCCCTTTCAAAGTCTTCAATCATGAGATGCCTTGGAGGTTGTACACCTTCCTCAACATCAATTTCAAATGTCTTTGAAGGAGGCTTTATAACTTGACTTTTCCATGGAGGTTCAGCATCTCCTAAGTCTTGAACCACTTCTTCCTCTTCAATGGCAGGCGTAGCTTCTTCCAATTGTTCCAATACAAAGTCGTGCTGCTCACTGTGCACTGGGGTTTCCAACTTCTCCTTCATGCCACGTTCTTCATTAGATTTTGCATATGAAGCCATGGGGGTTCCTTGAATGTCGGAATGTTGGAAAGGTAATCGATTTATCACTTGATCCAGGTGTTTAAGTATGAAATCGTATTCCTCCTTGATGGCTTCTTTTCTATGATAACTCCCTTTAACTACTCCTTTATCTGCAAAGGTCTCTTCTACCTTCACCTTTAGTGCCTCCTCTAGCTCTTTATGAAATATGGATTTGCAAAGATGATCCCTTCTCTCTTGTTCCATGTCATTAGCATCAGTGGGATCATGTTGCTCTTCGATTGATAGATGTTGGTGCTCTTCCATGGATGGTGGTGATGGGATGGGGAGATCATTCTGTGGTTGAGATGGAAGTGCACTGGAGCTTGAGGGTTGAACATTGGAGGTAGAGGGTTGGTCCATGCGGGATATAAGATTTTGGAGTGTAGAGGTGAGACTAGTGAGAGAAGTAAGTGTGTTCTCCATGGAGGTTTGGGGTGGATAGGAGGGTTCAGTATTTTGGAAAACAGATTCATAATACGGAGCTGGTTCTTTTTGATAAGGATATGGAGATGGTGAATATTGATGTGGTGGTTCTGGGTAAGGTTCATATGGTGGTTAGTGTGGTGGATATAGATTAGGGTCATCTGGAGGTGAATGACGGAAGAGGTCTTGTGAGTATGGTGGTCCAAAGTCATGTTGAGGAGGGGGTTCATAGGCATATGGTGGTGGTTGTTGATAATCAAAAGAGCGTTCACCATAGCCATTGCCTTGATATGCATCACAGAATGGTTGTTGATAGTCCATTGGAGGTGGTTGTCGCCATGAGGGTTGATCAAATCCTTGTGGCTCCTCCCATCTTTGATTGTTCCAACCTTGATGCCTGTTCTCACTGTAGTCTCCTCTTCCTGCAACATAGTTGTAACCAGACTCATAGCCAAATGGGTGAGAGTTCATAATAGTAGAAAAAAAATAAAAACAAAAATTAACAAAAAGAAAATATTTTGAAAAAAAAAATGATTTTTGAAAAAAGATAAGATAAGATTTTGAAAAAGATATGATTTTTGAAAAAGGATAAGATAAGATTTTGAAAAAGATAAGATAAGATTTTGAAAAAGATATGATGATGATTTTTTTTTTTGAAAAAGATTTGAATTTGAAATTTGATTTTGAAATAAGATAAGATAAGATAAAAATTTTAAAATAAAAATCTAATTTTTTTTTTGAAAAATATTTACAATAACCAATAATAAGGCACACGTTTGCAATTCCCCGGCAACGGCGCCATTTTGACGAACAGATTTTTGCTAGTAAAGAATTTTATAAAAAATATAATCGCGTTGTAAGTATAGCTTCTAAACCAACAGAAAATCTTTTTGTACAAACGTTTGGTTGTCACAAGTAACAAACCCCTTTGGAATTGATAACCGAAGTATTTAAACCTCGGGTCGTCTTCTCAAGGAATTACAGGGAAGTGTGAATTATTATTGGTTATGCAAAGGTGTATTTCGGGGTTTTGAAAACAGTTTTGAACAAGAGAAATAATTACAGGAATTAATAAATTAATAACTAATAAAACTCTTGACAGGATATAAAAACTGGAAGTCCTATCCTAGTTATCCTTATCAATGGTGATGAGAATTATATTTTTGCTACCACTAAGTCAACCTCTAACTATGAAGGTCAGTTAAGTAGACAAATCAATTTAACACCTAAAGTCCTAGTCAACTCCTTACGGAAAGACTAGAGTTATAGGAATCTAAATTAATCAATAAGATAGTAATTATCAATCACGACGAGTTTAACAATTCAAGAGTTACCAATTAATCAACCAAAGACAAAAGGGAAAAATCTAAATTATTTATATAATAAAGAGAAGAAAGCAATCATGAGTCTGAAATACCTCAAATTATATTAATTTAAGAAAATCCTAAAATGAAAAGTTCATAAACAAATAAAAGAGAAAATAAATAAAAAGAACATTGAACCTGTGATGAAGAAGTAGAAATCCTAATCCTAATCCTAAATCCTAAGAGAGAGGAGAGAGGAGAGAACCTCTCTCTCTAAAAATTACATCTAAAACCTAAAATTGTGAGTAATGATTGAATGAATGATTCTGCTCCACTCCCAGCCTCTAATCTATGTTTTCTGGGCCAAGAACTGGGTTAAAATGCGGCCCAGAATCTATGTGGTGCACGAAATTGTGATCATCAATGGCGCCATCAACATGGTACGCTCAATTGCAATCTCAACTCTTTATCACAACTTCGCACAACTAACCAGCAAGTGCACTGGGTCGTCCAAGTAATAAACCTTACGCGAGTAAGGGTCGATCCCACGGAGATTATTGGTATGAAGCAAGCTATGGTCATCTTGTAAATCTCAGTCAGGCAGATTCAAATGGTTATGGATGATTTATGAATAAAGCATAAAATAAAGAGAGAGATACTTATGTAATTCATTGGTGAGAATTTCAGATAAGCGTATGGAGATGCTTTATCCCTTCCGTCTCTCAGCTTTCCTACTGTCTTCATCCAATCCTTCTTACTCCTTTCCATGGCAAGCTGTATGTTGGGCATCACCGTTGTCAGTGGCTACAGTCCCGTCCTCTCAGTGAAAATGTTCAACGCGCTCTGTCACAGCACGGCTAATCATCTGTCGGTTCTCAATCAGGTTGGAATAGAATCCAGTGATTCTTTTGCGTTTGTCACTAACGCCCAGCCTTCAGGAGTTTGAAGCTCGTCACAGTCATTCAATCATTGAATCCTACTCAGAATACCACAGACAAGGTTTAGACCTTCCGGATTCTCTTGAATGCCGCCATCAATTCTAGCTTATACCACGAAGATTCTGATTAAGGAATCCAAGAGATATCCACTCAATCTAAGGTAGAACGGAGGTGGTTGTCAGGCACACGTTCATAGGTGAGAATGATGATGAGTGTCACGGATCATCACATTCATCAAGTTGAGGAACAAGTGATATCTTAGAACAAGAATAAGCCGAATTGAATAGAAGAACAATAGTAATTGCATTGATACTCGAGGTACAGCAGAGCTCCACACCTTAATCTATGGTGTGTAGAAACTCCACCGTTGAAAATACATAAGAACAAGGTATAGGCATGGCCGTGAGGCCAGCCCCCAAAACGTGATCAAAAGATTCAAAGATCTAAAGATTCAAAAAAACAATAGCAAAAGGTCCTATTTGTAGAGAACTAGTAGCCTAGGGTTTACAAAGATGAGTAAATGACATAAAAATCCACTTCCGGGCCCACTTGGTGTGTGCTTGGGCTGAGCATTGAAGCTTTCATGTGTAGAGAATTTTCTTGGAGTTAAACGCCAGCTTTTGTGCCAGTTTGGGCGTTTAACTCCCATTCTTGTGCCAGTTCCGGCGTTTTACGCCAGAATTCTTGAGCTGACTTGGAACGCCTATTTGGGCCATCAAATCTCGGGAAAAGTATAAACTATTATATATTGCTGGAAAGCCTAGGATGTCTACTTTCCAACGCAGTTGAGAGTGCGCCAATTAGGCTTCTGTAGCTCCAGAAAATCCACTTCGAGTGCAGGGAGGTCAGAATCCAACAGCATCTGCAGTCCTTTTCAGCCTCTGAATCAGATTTTTGCTTAGGTCCCTCAATTTCAGCCAGAAAATATCTGAAATCACAAAAAAACACACAAACTCATAGTAAAGTCCAGAAAAGTGAATTTTAACTAAAAACTAATAAAAATATAATAAAAACTAACTAAAACATACTAAAAATATACTAAAAATAATGCCAAAAAGTGTATAAATTATCTGCTCATCACAACACCAAACTTAAATTGTTGCTTGTCCCCAAGCAACTGAAAATCAAATAAGATAAAAATAAGAGAATATGCAATGAATTCCAAAAATATCTATGAAGATCAGTATTAATTAGATGAGCGGGGCTTTTAGCTTTTTGCCTCTGAACAGTTTTAGCATCTCACTCTATCCTTTGAAATTCAGAATGATTGGCTTCTATAGGAACTCAGAATCCAGATAGTGTTATTGATTCTCCTAGTTAAGTATGATGATTCTTGAACACAGCTACTTTATGAGTCTTGGCCGTGGCCTAAAGCACTCTGTCTTCCAGTATTACCACCGGATACATACATGCCACAGACACATAATTGGGTGAATCTTTTCAGATTGTGACTAAGCTTTGCTAGAGTCCCCAATTAGAGGTGTCCAGGGTTCTTAAGCACACTCTTTTTGCCTTGGATCACGACTTTATTTTTTTCTTTTTCTTTTTCTTTTCGTTTTTTTGTATTCACTGCTTTTTCTTGCTTCAAGAATCATTTTTATGATTTTTCAGATCCTCAGTAACATGTCTCATTTTTCATCATTCTTTCAAGAGCCAACATTCATGAACAACAAATTCAAAAGACATATGCACTGTTCAAGCATACATTCAGAAACAAAAAGTATTGCCACCACATCAAAATAATTAATCTGTTATAAAATTCAAAATTCATGCAATTCTTCTCTTTTTCAATTAAGAACATTTTTCATTTAAGAAAGGTGATGGATTCATAGGTCATTCATAACTTTAAGGCATAGACACTAAGACACTAATGATCATAAGACACAAACATAGATAAACATAAGCATGAAAATTCGAAAAACAGAAAAAATAAAGAACAAGGAGATTAAAGAACGGGTCTACCTTAGTGATGGCGACTTGTTCTTCCTCTTGAAGATCTTATGGAGTGCTTGAGCTCCTCAATGTCTCTTCCTTGCTTTTGTTGCTCCTCTCTCATGATTCTTTGATCTTCTCTAATTTCATGGAGGATGATGGAAACTCAAGAAAAGATTGGTCCAAGAAGCTAGATGATGCATTTCAGGCCTATAGAACAGCTTTCAAGACACCTATTGGCATGTCTCCATACCAATTGGTGTTTAGAAAGGCTTGTCATCTACTAGTGGAGCTTGAACATAGAGCATTCTGGGCTCTAAAGATGTTAAAGTTTGATAATCAAGCTGCTGGGGAAAGAAGACTACTACAACTCAATGAGCTAGAAGAATTCAGATCTTAAGCTTATGAGAATGCCAAGATTTACAAGGGGAAAACAAAGAAATGGCATGATCAAAAGCTGACAAGAAGAGAGTTCGTAGAAGGTCAAAAAGTGTTGCTGTACAATTCAAGGCTCAAGTTCTTCCCATGGAAGCTAAAGTCAAGATGGTCGGGACCCTTCACAATCCTTAAAGTCTCTCCCTATGGTCATGTAGAGCTTATGGAGGATAAAACACAGAGGACTTTTACTGTCAATGGTCACAGGCTTAAGCACTACTTGGGGGACTTATTGGATGAGCAAAGAGTGAACTACACCCTCAGCTGAAGAGAGAGAATCGACAAGCTAATGACGTTAAAGAAGCGCTAGTTGGAAGGCATCCCAACACTCATATCCTTTCAATTTCATGCTTTCTAGTGTAGTTTATGTTTAGTCACTTAGATTGCTTAATTTTCAATTTCAGTTATTTATTAGTTGATAGTCCTTTGATTTGTTTTTGCTCATAGTTCCCTAGTTAATTGGGATTGTAAAGTTGCATGTTACTCTATTTGAGGTTGGTTTATTGGGTTGAGAAACTAGCTAAGGAGCTATGTTTGGTATGGCCACTAACCTACTTAATTTGAGCTTACATCAAACTAATTGGATTAACCTTGGGAGTAAGCCCAAAATTAAGTTTGGTGTGGCCACCATCATAAGAAATTCATATGAGCAGCCCAATTTATTTAGATTTGAATGCAATTAGTAATTTGGTGGGTGTATAAATGACCACTTTATTATGTACGTACGAATTGGAAGTGGTCCTTCCTTGTGGCCTCATTGAGCTTCCTATAATCTATGCATATGCGCCATCCAGTCACTATTTTTGTTGGTATCAATTCATTTCTTTCATTTGGCACAACATTGACTCCTCCTTTCTTAGGGAACACTTGAACAGGGCTCACCCAAGGGCTGTCTGAGATGGGGTAAATCACCCCTGCTTGCCATAACTTCAGCACTTCTTTTTGCACTACTTCTTGCATTGATGGGTTCAACCTTCTTTGTGGCTGCCTTGAGGGTTTGGCATCTTCCTCAATGAGGATTTTATGCATACACATTGAAGGACTAATTCCTTTTAAATCTGAAAGTGTCCATCCTATGGCATCCTTGTGTTGTCTCAGCACCTTCATAAGCTCCTCTTCTTGCTCTTCCCTCAGGCTTGAATTAATGATAACTGGATATGTGTTATTGTCACCCAAGTAAGCATACTTCAAGCTTGGAGGCAGAGTTTTCAGTTCTAACTTTGGTGCCTCCACTTCCCTTTTGCTTGCCTTGTCTAGCATGATTGAGCCTTCTATGCTCTCTCGTGGTAGTTCACCACATGATGCTTATTGATCTTGCTCCATTATTTCTTCACATTGTTCTTCTTCTAAAACTTCTTGAACTAGCTTTTCCATTGTGTCCACCATCATGCATTCACTAATGGATTCCTTGGGGTAGCTCATTGCTTTGAAGACATTGAAGACCATCTTCTTTTCATGCAGTCTCAAGTCTAACTCTCTTTTATGAACATCAATTATAGCTCCAGCAGTAGCTAGAAATGGTCTTCCTAGAATGATTGATGTGTTAGCCTCTTCCTCCATATCAAGTACAACAAAATTAGCTGGGAAGATGAACTCTCCCACTTTAACCAACAAGTCCTCCACTACTCCATGAGGGAACTTGAATGTTCTATCAGCAAATTGAAGAGCCATTCTTATTGGTTTGGCCTCTTCAATCCTCATTCTCTTCATCATGGCCAAGGACATAAGGTTGATGCTAGCTCCCAGATCACATAATGCCTTTACAATGTTGATATCCCCTATAATGCAGGGGATTTGGAAGCTCCCAGGGTCCTTCATCTTTTAAGGAAGCTTCTTTTGTATGATGGCACTACATTCCTCTATGAGCACCATAGTTTCCTTTTCTCCCCAGTTTCTTTTCTTGGTTATAAGCTCATTTAGGAACTTGGCATAGAGGGGCATTTGCTCTAATGTCTCAGCAAAAGGTATGTTGATTTGGAGCCGCTTAAAGATATCCAAGAACCTAGAAAACTGACTGTCCTTCCCATCCTTTCTCAACCTCTGTGGGTAGGGTGTCTTTGGAACATAAGGCTTCAAAGTTTGCTTGGGTGGAGCTAGGGTAAATGTATCTTCTTCTTTGTTGATTTCTGGGTCACTTGCAGCTTCTTCTTCTTGCTTGTTGTAACTTGAGGATGCTTCATTCACTACCTTTCCACTTCTTAGTGTGATTGTCTTGCATTCTCCTCTTGGGTTGACCATTGTATCACTTGGAAAGGTAGTTGTAGATATTGGTATTTTTTTAGACAAGCTCTCTAGTTGTGACTCCAATTTTGAAATTGTTGTCCCTTGGTTTCTCATGTTGGATCTGGCCTCCTCTTGGATTGCATCTATCTTCTTCTCAGCTTACAATTGTCTCTCTGCAACAGTCGCAATACTCCCTGCCAATTGTGACATAGCAGCCTCCAATCTTGCAAAGTTGTTACTGTTATCACATGGTTGTGGGGTTGAAGAAGATACATCTTGAAAATGGTTGTTGTATGGTTGTTGATTGGGGTGGTAGGGTATATTATGTGAGTTGTGGTAGGGTATATTGTTGTTTGATTGATGGTTAGGATTGTGGTTGTTATATTGTTTAGAGTGGTATGGTTTGTGATCTTAGTTGTGGTTTTGTTGGTTTCTCCACCCAAAATTAGGGTTGTTCTTCTAACCTTGGTTGTATGTTTTGGCATTGGGGTCATATGGTTCAACTTCTGGGGTAGCTTCTTCTTGTGGAGGTGCTTCAACTTGCATAGTTGGGACTTGGTTATTCTCCATCTGCTTAGTTAGGGCTGCTAGTTGAGCTATGATCAACTTGTTCTGAGCTAACAGAGTATCCATGGAATTGAGCTCCATTACTCCTCTTTTTTGAGTTTTATCAGAGGCATAGAAATACTTATTGTTGACAACAGTTTCTATGACATCCATGGCCTCTTCAATTGTCTTCTTTTTGTTGAGGGAGCCCCCTGAAGAGTGATCTAGGGCCTTTTTGATTCATATGATAGCCCTTCATAGAAAATGTGCAGCTGTACCCATTTATTAGACATGTCCAAAGGACACTTTCTTGTCAAGTCCTTGTATCTCTCCCATGCTTCATAGAAAGTTTTCCCATCTCGTTGTCTAAATATTTGCACCTTAGCTCTCAACCTATTGATTCTTTGTGGAGGGTAAAATCTTGCTAAGAACTTGTTAACAACATCCTCCCAAATGGTAAGGCTTTCTTTAGGGAATGATTCCAGCCACTTTGATGCCTTGTCCCTAAGAGAGAAGGAAAACAAGAGCAGTTTGTAAGTGTCTGGATGAACACCATTTACCCTCACAGTATCACAAATCCTCAAGAATGTGGTTAGATTTTGGTTGGGAACTTCTTGAGCATTTCCTCCAAAGGAACAATTATTCTGAACAAGAGTGATTAGCTTTGGTTTGAGCTCAAAATTATGGGCATGTATATTGGGTCTCAAAATACTACTCCCATAATTCTCAGGATTGGAATTTATGTAAGAGCCTAGCACTCTCCTTTCTTGTGGAGCATGGTTGCCAACTGCTTCTTCATGGTGATTGTGTGCTTCTCCTTCCATGGTTTGAGTTGGATTTTTTCTTCTTCTTCACCAACCATCCTTTTGTCTCTTGCCACTGCTTCTCTTTTCAATATTAAGAATGTTCTCTCTGGTTCAGAATCGTATGAGGTTACAGCTCCTCTTCTCCCTATCATACACAACACAAAACACACTCTAAACAAGAGATTAGCACCCAAATAAGTCCATATTTTTCGATATATTTTGGCTTGATTTGAATGAATTTTAGTATATGAACTCGCACTTAAGCACCAAAATAGCACACTTTTGTGTTTGATCCTTAATTTGATCCTAAATGTGAAAACATGCAATTTTGTGCTTTAATAGAGCAAATTAATTCCACTTTTATGTCATTCGATGCCGTGATATGGTTTGTGAGTGATTTTAGGCCTTGAAGGCAAGAATGGATGGCCAAAAGTGGAAGGAAGCATGTACAAGGGAGAAAACATGAAGAAAACGAGAAAAAGCACACACAGCGAGGCGTGCGTGCGCACGAGCATCTGTGCGTATGCACAGGAGGATTTTCAACCGATTGTGTGGACGCACAGACCCAACACGTGATTTCATTAATGAAACATGTGCAGCACGTTTTCTGAGGCCTTTTGGTCCATTTTGGAAGGCTTGAAGGCTGAATTCGAGTGCTATATGAAGGGGGATTCAACACAACTCAAGAGAGCTCACTTAGATAGTTTTAGATAGTAATTAGGAGTAGGAGTAGGAGTAGTGTAGCATTACTCTCTTAGGGTTTTATTTCAGTTTCCATTTCAATTGTAGCATTTTAAAGCAAGCTTTGATCTTTGATTTTGCCTCTTTAATTGTAAGTACTTTCAATTTCCTCTTTAATTATAGCACATTTACTTTCATTTGCCTAGGTTCAAGTTACTTGTTTATAATTACAATTTTGAGTTCTTGAAGTTTCGATTAATGAATTTACTATTTTATGCTCTCTTTATGTTTGATTGCTTGTTTATGTTCTGTTTTGTTGATAGTTGGTTATAGTTTTCCATATTCCTTTACAATTTCCCATGTTTTACTTTTATGCACACAAGGTGTTTGTGAAAATGCCAACCTTAGATTTTGAGTAGATTTTTATACCTTGGCTTGTGGGTTGAATTCCTAGGATACTAGATTCATAATGTCTGACATTTAGTGGTAATTCTTGGGTAGTTAGTTGACTCTTGTTTCCATTGACGCTAGCCTTTTATCAACTAATTTGGTAAGTTGGTTAGGACTTATGGATTAAAGTCAATTATGCTTGCTTGACTTACTCCTCGATGGTTGGGGTTGACTAGGAGAGATTGACTCATCATAATTATCATAGTTGTGGTTATGGCGATGATAGGATCCCTTGGATTCTGATGCGCATAAACTTGTTATGCTACGATTTTAGGAAATTGCACAAACGGCAAAATTCCTTCCGGCAAGTGCACCGGTTATCGTCAAGTAAAAACTCACAATAGAGTGAGGTCGAATCCCACAAGGATTGGTTGAATGAGCAATTCGAATTAGAAGTTTGATTAGTTGAGCGGAATCAACTTTTAGATGTGAATTGCATAAAGTAAATGTGGCAGGAAACGTAAATTGCAAGGAATTGAAATTGCATAAACTTAAATTGCGAGAATTAAGGTGCGAGAAAGTAAATTGCTGAAATCAAAAGGGATGTGGGTGATTGCATGAAATTAATGGCAGAATGTAAAAGAAAGTGTAGATCAGAAATGGGGAGTTCATTGGGTGTTAGGAGATATTGAGATCTCCGAATCAAAACATTTTTATCTCTTCCTCAACCAATGCATTCATTGAATTTTGCTTGGCAATCTTATATGATTGGATCCCAATCCCTTGGCTCACCAATTCTCTCTAAAAACAAACAAATTCCCAATCCCTTGGTTTAAATGTTCATAAGAAGAGATGATGCTCGATCACTGACTATACCACACAGTTTCATGAACCACAATTTGGTAGGATTACATGTCACAATATCCATCCAAACCCCAATTCAATTCACTGTGAGAAAGCTTCTCTAGCATGAATCCATCATTCCTTTCCCAAGGTTCCGAAGGATTCCAATTATGGGTAGTTTCTTTCCCAAGACAACTACCCAATGGAGTTAGATCGAGAAGCTTTCTAACAAAATTCAAGAGAAAAGATTGAAGAAGAAGATAAAACTATTATTGATTCATTGAATTACAATAGAGCTCCCTAACCCAATGAAAGGGGTTTAGTGAGTCATAGCTCTGAATTCAATTACAAAGATGAAAGAAAAGTTCCGAAGTGTAAAAAAGTTCCCAAATGTCCAAAAGTGTCAACTAACTTAAATTCTATCCTATTTATACACTTTCTGAATTGAGCTTCTGTTGTGTTCCTTGGGCTTTGAGGCCTTTCCTTGAATTCCTTTTGCTTTGGGTTTATGGTCCATAATCCTGATGAGGCTGTGATTCAAATCTGTAACATTTATTGAGCAAACTTAGTGATAAACAAGTAATGACACAAGACTCAACAAATGGATGCTCCAGACTCATCAATTCTTCAAGCCCAATCCCATAAACCATGATATTCAATTGGGTTTCATACCATAATACGTTTAAGTTAATAATTGTGCTCAAATGCTAACTTAAACTTCAATATATTTGGCCCAGAAACCCTTTCAAAGAGTGGTGTTTAAGTTGAAGTTTAAGTTTCAGTTTAAGGTTAAACTGAAACTTAAACTTGGAATTGGAAGAAAGCAACCCAGGAAGGTAATTAATCGAACACGTTTAAGCTTCAGTTTGAGGTCAAACTGAAGCTTAAACGTGGAAATGAAGATTGCAACCCTAGAGGCAATTCTGGTCGAACACGTTTAAGCTCCAGTTTGAGGTCAAACTGGAGCTTAAACGTGGAAATGAGAAGGCAACCCTGGAGGAGCAAAAACGCCGAACACGTTTAAGCTCCAGTTTGAGGTCAAACTGGAGCTTAAACGTGGGAATGAAGAAGGTAGCCCAGGAGTGTGAATGTCGAACACGTTTAAGCTCCAGTTTGAGGTCAAACTGGAGTTTAAACGTGGAAATGGCTTCCTGGTGCATAATATGGTTCGAACACGTTTAACCTCCAGTTTGAGGTTAAACTGGAGGTTAAACGTGGAAATGCTCCCTTTGTGCCATTCTCATTCTGGCGTTTAACCTTCAGTTTGAGGTTAAACTGGAGGTTAAACGCCAGTTTCCTCTTTTTCCAGCTTTCATGATTCTGGCGTTTAACCTTCAGTTTAACCTTAAACTGAAGGTTAAACGCCACTTTCAGCTTTGGTGCCCTTTCTTGTTCTGGCGTTTAACTTCCAGTTTAAGGTTAAACTGGAGGTTAAACGCCAGTTTCAGCATTATATGGCTTGGCACATGTGATCTTCAAGCTTCCTTTATTGATTTTGTTACTTCTTTGCTTAGCCTCTTCCTCTCTGAAATCATCCAAACAATTGCATCAAAGTCTTGCAAAATTTCATGAGAAATCTTCCATTCATAGCATTCAAGTAATATAACTAAAACTCATGGAATTTGCATCAAAATTATACTGCTTGGATGATTCATTACTTTGTTGTTCATTTAACCATTCTTGGTTACTTTAAGCTCAAGAAAATGCATAAAACAACTAAAACTAACATAAAAATGCTAGTGAAACTAGCCTAAGATGCCTTGGCATCACAACACCAAACTTAATACTTGCTTGTCCCTAAGCAAGTCCTGAGATATTTGAGAAGAAAGGATGAAACAGAAAGCAATTACATTGGCTATATTAGCAAGCATTTGAAGTTCATTAGAAGGGTTTTATGCAGAAAGTTGTAGCATCACTTTTTCATTCTTATCAGGGAGGATTATCACTTTTTCATTGCATCCATCAAACACTGCTATGGCCTCTTGTTATTCTTATGTCCTTGGCACTTTTTCCTTTCTTTGTTTTTCTTTTTCTTAGAGCTCCTTTGCTCCTTGTTTGCTCAGTGTCATGTGTTGCACAAGCCTTTGGCATTTTCTTTTTCTTATCAGTGCAGTACACATATCCACTACAGGCATTTTAGTTCACATTTCTTTTTGAGACATTGGTGCCCAGTACCTCTTTGTGTAACTAAATGTTTTGTAGCTAGGTTGCTCTTGATAATGGACTTTTGGTTGATAATCCCGGGTTAGTTAACCCAAGTTACCAAGTGTTGAAACACTCCACAGAACCTATTCATCCAAGCAGATCCTAGTACATAAACACCACAGGCATATGTCTCGAAAGTTCAAACCATTGGTGCCTAGCTTTATTTTCTTAATTCTTTTGCTTTTTTGGGTTGCCCTTTTTCAGTGGCTTTTCTTCTTCTTTTTCTTTCTTTTTCATGGCCAAAGACATTTATTCATCAAGATCCATAGACAGTATTCAACTTCTACACAAAAATTGATAATTCTCCACTCAATTTCCAGTGAGCTAACTAAACAATCAAGCATGCATACCACCACTTAATTCTCCTTGATTTGTCACTAATTAAGCCAAGTTACTTTTTGTTCAAACTTTTCTTTTAATTTTTGGAAACAGAACAAGCATGACAAGCATTTGTTTAAGAAGGTGGAGTTATATCCAAACATCTAGGTATTCACTTTATTCAAAGCAGTAAACAGACTAACATACTAAAAGCTTCACATTCCAGAAAGATTCAACAATTACAGTTTAAACCAGAACAAGCATGCTTTTGTTTGCCTTTTAAAGAATGGTCAAGGAGCAACACCACCTTGTGAAATTTCTTGTTTTCTCTTTGCTGCCAGGAAACAATTTGATTTCTCCTTCTTCTCCTAGTTGTTGCTTCATGTTCTTTCTAAGATCCTTGTTCCTTTCCTGCAAAGAGTGATGAAGTTGCTTGCTTCTCAAGCACTTGAGTGGTTAGCTCAACTATATATGGGCAAGTGTCTGAGTCTTAAGTTGGTGTGTGAACACCAAACTTAGTCTCCTACTCACTTCTCTGTTCTTTGAATCCTTGAGTTTTCCTTGGAATGAAGTTGCTGCTAAGGATTTTAAGCGTTTCTGTGATTGCTTAGAATGGTTGTTCCTTTCATATAATTCAAAGGTTGTTGTGTTCAGTTGATCTTTATGGTGGAACACCAAACTTAGAGTCACACATTCCCCTTTGAATTATTGATCCACAAATTCATTGTTTGGTGTGAAACACCAAACTTAATTCTTTGCAATGCACAGAAACTACTTTACCCTTTTTATTGAAACAATTAAAAGAGACAGCCAAGGAGTATTACCTCAGGTTGGGTTGCCTCCCAACAAGCGCTTCTTTAACATCACTAGCTTGACGGTTGTCCCTTGTTAGGGTGGATTGTAGTGCTTGATGTCCTCTCCTCTCACTATGGAAACATCCCCATTTGATTCCTTAATGATTTCCAAATGTTCCATAGAAAGAACTTTCTTGATTGTGAACACTTGAGGGAGCTGAGAAGGGATGGGTTTGAGGCCAGGTGGGATTGGCAGATAATGACTTGATATCACTTTATCTCCCGGAGAGAAACCTTCAGTGGGAATTTTCTTGTTTCTCCACCCTCTTGGCAATTTCTTTCCAATTCTTCCCTCTCTCTTGAGGATTTCATCATTGACCCTTATGCTAGGAGGGCCCTTTTGATCTGTTTCTATTGACTCTTGTGGCTTTAACTCTTGCAATTCTTGTTTGCCTTCAAAGGATTGTTTTAGAGTTTCAGCTGCTAGATTGCTTTCCTCCAAACACAGATGGCTACTATCATCCTTAGGCTTTTCAGGCTCTGGTTCAGGCTCAGATACAGGTTTGAGAACATGGAAAATGAGCTGTTCATCATGTATTCTCAAAATTAGCTCTCCTTGTTCTACATCTATGAGCGCTCTAGCAGTGGCTAGAAATGGCCTTCCCAGAATGATAGGGTGTAGGTAGCTTTCCTCCATGTCCAAAATGACAAAGTCTGTGGGGAAGAAATAATTTCCCACTTTCACCAGCACATTCTCAACTACCCCTTCAGCTTGCTTTTGCGTTTTGTCAGCCAGTTGTATGATTACATCAGTGGATCTCACCTCATTCAGTTGTAGCCTTCTCATAAGAGTCAAAGGCATCACATTTATGCTAGCTCCTAGATCACAGAATCCTCTGTCAATTTTTGTTTCCCCTATGATGCAGGGGATATGAAAACTACCTGGGTCTGTTTTCTTAGAGACCATATCCTTCTTGATGAGTGCACTGCATTCTTTGTTCATTATTACAGTTTGTCCTCCCTTCAAAACTCTTTTCTTGCTCAGCAATTCCTTCAAATACTTGATATGTGTAGGCATCTGCTGGAGGATCTCAAGAAAGGGAATATTGATGTGGAGAGACTTAAATGTCTCTAAGAACCTTGAATATGTTTTCCCTTTTTCACCTACTCCTAATCTCTGAGGAAATGGTGCTTTTGGTTGGTATGTTCCCAGCATGCCTTCCTTTTGCAATTCTTTGGCTTGCTCAGTTTCACTTTCCTGCTTAGCTTCTTCCACACCTTCTTTCAAGACTTCTAGCTTCTTTTCTAAGGGTCTGATTCCTTCCTCTTCTGAGACTTCTTTCAACATGGTGATGACCTTGCATTCTTCCCATCTCACTCCCTTTTGTTCCCCTTTAGGATTCTTTTCTGTGTCACTAGGGAACACTGCAGTGGACTTGGGGGCCTGTTGAGATAGCTCTCCTACCCGAGACTCCATCCTCTTGAGTTTTTCACCGTGGTCCCTTAAGGTAGCTCTCACATCATCCCTGAAGCTTTTCAACTCATTTATGTCCTGACCCATGTTTGCTAGTATTCCTTCTATCCTGTTTAATTGATCTTGAAATTGTTGGTTCGGATTAGATTGGGCAGGTTGGTTATTTTGGCCATGATATGGTGGTTGGGAGTAAGTGTTTTGTGTGGCTTGGTATGATCTTTGGTTGGAGTTTTGGTATGTGGAATTGTTATGTTGGTTGTGGTTGTAAGGTTTGTGGTTTTGTGGTTGTGTTTGCTGGTTTCCCCACCCAAAGTTTGGGTGGTTCTTCCATCCTGGGTTGTAAGTGTTGGAATGTGGATCATATGATTGCCTTTGTTGGTTTCCCACATAGTTGGCCTCTTCCCAATCACCTCCTTCAATGCTTGCTTCCTCTTGATCTTGTGTGTGTATTGCAGCCACTTGCTTTATGTCTAATTTCCTTGTGAGCTCTGCTAGTTGCTTGGCAAACACCTTGTTTTGGGCTAGAATTGTATCAACATGGTTCAGCTCCATGACTCCCTTAGTGTTGTGTCTCTCTGAAGCATAGTAGTACTCATTCTCAGCCACTGTTTCAATCACTTCAATGGCTTCTTCCACAGTCTTTTTCCTGTTCAATGAACCTCCTGATGAATGGTCTACAGCCTTCCTTGATTCATAAGAAAGTCCATCATAGAAAATATGCAATTGCACCCAGTCAGGGAACATGTTTGGTGGGCATTTCCTTGTCAATTCTTTGAACCTCTCCCATGCCTCGTAGAGCGTCTCACCTTCTTGTTGTCTAAAAGTCTGAACCTCAGATCGAAGCCTATTGACCTTTTGTGGGGGGTAGAAACGTGCCAGAAACTTGCTCTCCACCTCATCCCAGGTTGTTAGGCTGTCTCTTGGGAATGATTCCAGCCACTTAGCTGCCTTGTCCCTAAGGGAAAATGGGAACAAAAGCAGTTTATAGGCATCTTCTTGGACTCCATTGGACTTCACAGTGTCGCAAATTCTCAGGAATTTGGTGAGATGTTGGTTTGGATCTTCATTAGCACTCCCACCGAATGAACAATGGTCCTCTACCAGTGATATTAGCTGTGGTTTGAGTTCAAAATTATTGGCCTGAATGGGTGGTTTCTGAATGCTGCTACCACAATTCCCAGAGGTTGGGTTTATGTATGAACCAAGAACCCTCCTCTCAGGAATGGCATTGTTTCCATCAACCCTCTCATGGTTGTGAAAATCTCTATCCATGTTGAGATCTAGAGCTTCCTCAAAGTTGTCCTCAGATTCTCCTTCAGATTCTTCCTCTCTCAGTACTCTCTTCCCTCTTGCTTCCCTTCTATGTCTATGAAGGGTCCTCTCTGGTTCGGTATATGGAGGAGTTGATGTCTCTCCTCTTCTACCTGTCATACAAGAACACACCACAAGCAACAAACAAGTGGAATACTCTTGGTTAATGGAAGAGTATGGTTAGAGCAGTTGAGGAATTAATTCAAATAGTTAGTGGGTCAGTGAGTTACTTGCTTGAATTTAAAGGCATAAAGAAAGAAAGCACAGCTAACAGAGTGCAGAAATTAAAATTCAACAAGTAACTTGAACTAATTTAACAAAACAAGAAAAATGCTCAATCTAGTTAACTTCCAATTTGAGAATTGTCAATCGAAAACCAATCCCCGGCAACGGCGCCATAAACTTGATGCGCATAAACTTGTTATGCTACGATTTTAGGAAATTGCACAAACGCAAAATTCCTTCCGGCAAGTGCACCGGTTATCGTCAAGTAAAAACTCACAATAGAGTGAGGTCGAATCCCACAAGGATTGGTTGAATGAGCAATTCGAATTAGAAGTTTGATTAGTTGAGCGGAATCAACTTTTAGATGTGAATTGCATAAAGTAAATGTGGCAGGAAACGTAAATTGCAAGGAATTGAAATTGCATAAACTTAAATTGTGAGAATTAAGGTGCGAGAAAGTAAATTGCTGAAATCAAAAGGGATGGGGGTGATTGCATGAAATTAATGGCAGAATGTAAAAGAAAGTGTAGATCAGAAATGGGGAGTTCATTGGGTGTTAGGAGATATTGAGATCTCCGAATCAAAACATTTTTATCTCTTCCTCAACCAATGCATTCATTGAATTTTGCTTGGCAATCTTATATGATTGGATCCCAATCCCTTGGCTCACCAATTCTCTCTAAAAACAAACAAATTCCCAATCCCTTGGTTTAAATGTTCATAAGAAGAGATGATGCTCGATCACTGACTATACCACACAGTTTCATGAACCACAATTTGGTAGGATTACATGTCACAATATCCATCCAAACCCCAATTCAATTCACTGTGAGAAAGCTTCTCTAGCATGAATCCATCATTCCTTTCCCAAGGTTCCGAAGGATTCCAATTATGGGTAGTTTCTTTCCCAAGACAACTACCCAATGGAGTTAGATCGAGAAGCTTTCTAACAAAATTCAAGAGAAAAGATTGAAGAAGAAGATAAAACTATTATTGATTCATTGAATTACAATAGAGCTCCCTAACCCAATGAAAGGGGTTTAGTGAGTCATAGCTCTGAATTCAATTACAAAGATGAAAGAAAAGTTCCGAAGTGTAAAAAAGTTCCCAAATGTCCAAAAGTGTCAACTAACTTAAATTCTATCCTATTTATACACTTTCTAAATTGAGCTTCTGTTGTGTTCCTTGGGCTTTGAGGCCTTTCCTTGAATTCCTTTTGCTTTGGGTTTATGGTCCATAATCCTGATGAGGCTGTGATTCAAATCTGTAACATTTATTTAGCAAACTTAGTGATAAACAAGTAATGACACAAGACTCAACAAATGGATGCTCCAGACTCATCAATTCTTCAAGCCCAATCCCATAAACCGTGATATTCAATTGGGTTTCATACCATAATATGTTTAAGTTAATAATTGTGCTCAAATGCTAACTTAAACTTCAATATATTTGGCCCAGAAACCCTTTCAAAGAGTGGTGTTTAAGTTGAAGTTTAAGTTTCAGTTTAAGGTTAAACTGAAACTTAAACTTGGAATTGGAAGAAAGCAACCCAGGAAGGTAATTAATCGAACACGTTTAAGCTTCAGTTTGAGGTCAAACTGAAGCTTAAACGTGGAAATGAAGATTGCAACCCTGGAGGCAATTCTGGTCGAACACGTTTAAGCTCCAGTTTGAGGTCAAACTGGAGCTTAAACGTGGAAATGAGAAGGCAACCCTGGAGGAGCAAAAACGCCGAACACGTTTAAGCTCCAGTTTGAGGTCAAACTGGAGCTTAAACGTGGGAATGAAGAAGGTAGCCCAGGAGTGTGAATGTCGAACACGTTTAAGCTCCAGTTTGAGGTCAAACTGGAGTTTAAACGTGGAAATGGCTTCCTGGTGCATAATATGGTTCGAACACGTTTAACCTCCAGTTTGAGGTTAAACTGGAGGTTAAACGTGGAAATGCTCCCTTTGTGCCATTCTCATTCTGGCGTTTAACCTTCAGTTTGAGGTTAAACTGGAGGTTAAACGCCAGTTTCCTCTTTTCCCAGCTTTCATGATTCTGGCATTTAACCTTCAGTTTAATCTTAAACTGAAGGTTAAACGCCACTTTCAGCTTTGGTGCCCTTTCTTGTTCTGGCGTTTAACTTCCAGTTTAAGGTTAAACTGGAGGTTAAACGCCAGTTTCAGCATTATATGGCTTGGCACATGTGATCTTCAAGCTTCCTTTTTTGATTTTGTTGCTTTTTTGCTTAGCCTCTTCCTCTCTGAAATCATCCAAACAATTGCATCAAAGTCTTGCAAAATTTCATGAGAAATCTTCCATTCATAGCATTCAAGTAATATAACTAAAACTCATGGAATTTGCATCAAAATTATACTGCTTGGATGATTCATTACTTTGTTGTTCATTTAACCATTCTTGGTTACTTTAAGCTCAAGAAAATGCATAAAACAACTAAAACTAACATAAAAATGCTAGTGAAACTAGCCTAAGATGTCTTGGCATCAGATTCTTATTCCCAAGTCAAGGCTCTTTATTGCATATATTGCATTTTCGCTATTTTTGATCTTGCCTTCTCTTTAATTGCATTAATTCTAATTTTGATCATTTCTTAGTTCTTTTATTTCTTAAGTTCTTTTAATCTTTCATTTCTTGCTGAAAACCCCCCTTTTGCCTTAACAACCAAAGAAATAACACTTCAATTGCGTCCTAGGGAGAACGACCCGAGGTTTAAGTACTCTCGGTTTATATTGTGTTTTGAATTTTGACATTTGATTAAGAGAGTTCATTGTTGGTTTAGACTATACTACCAATGGATTGATTCTTGCTTTTGATCGATTCTAAACTATACGATAAATTCCTCTTCATCAAATTTGGCGCCGTTGCCGGGGATACAATCGGTGTTATGTTTTTGGTTGATTGTGAATATGTTAATAGTGTAATTAGCATTGTTTGGTTTTTTGTTTGCTTTTGTTAGTGGGTTTTTTTTGTTCATATCTTCTTAATGACTTTTTTACACTATCACCACAATGTACCCCAATGGAACCCAAACACTTATCTTTTTAATCACCAATCTTACACCACCATGCCTCACTACATACAAAACCCTCATCATCATGAGTTTGATAGTTAACTTTCATCACCTCAATCTTCATCTTCACATATGGATCAAGCCACACAAGAAGCATTTATCGTGCTTATTCAAGAACAAAAAGAGTTCTGGGAGAAGCGAGAGCAAGTCATATCTACCTTAGCAAAAGATTTGGATCATTTAGCTTAATCTCATTCATGCTACAAGCAAGAAGTTTTAGTGGATGAATGTGCGGAACCGAGTGAAAAATGTGGAATGGAAGAAGAATTACAAGGCTAAGAAGATGATGTTGAGTCAAGGAGACAAATGAAGAGTTGGTAGGAAGTGATCAAGAGGATTCTATCCTTCAAGATTTTTTGTCCGACTTGGTTAACCCCACCGATTACCTTCATGAATCTCCACTATTAGATTTGGAAGGAGAAGTTGATGTGGACTTCACTCAACCTCCAATTTTTGACTTGAGTGATGATGAAGAAGATTCAATAGATACTAAGGAAGACCTTAGTCACCAAGAAGTGAAAGCGTGTGTGCAAGAGCGAATTGAGTGGGTAGAGGCTTCTTCAATAAGTTTTCTAGGCCCACATCAATATGCCGTCTTGGAGACGGATTGCCAATTTCAAACCCTTCTGGGAGTGGTGGATGGTGATGAGAAGAATGTTAATTGGCATCGGAATGGAAAGTTTGTCAAAAGGGCCAATTTAATATTTAGAGCTCGAGTTTGGTGCAAGAATCAATCTAGCAGAATCCGGGGAGTGCACAAGAACGCCAATGGTGATAGAGGAACTCAAGTATGGGATCCAGGCATTGGTCTTATGAGTCAACACTTGAGGATCCTAATAGCTAGCTTGAAGTCTCTTAAGAGTTTGATGCAATTTATTTAGGACCCCGGAGGTCAAATCAACAGCAAACTTGGTTGGAGATTCAAGGAGGAGTGGAAGTGTAAACTGCCCTAACAAGGATCTCCTCACCAAGTCCAACTTAGGACAATAAACCAAAGTGTTAGGTGGGAGACACCCCACCATAGTAATATCCTTCTAACTTTCTCTCTTTTACTTTCCTGCTTATGAATAATTGGCTTTAATGCTTGGTTGGTTGTATTCATTTTCATGTGTGTTAAGCAATTCTCGTGAAATAATGTGTTTTTGGGAGTTTTGTGATGTTTTGAACTTGAAAACCTATTTTAGATGTTAAGTTGATGCCTTGAAGGCATAATTTTCATTGCAGGAACAGAGACCTGTGCGTCCGCACAACCTTGTGCGTGCGCACAGCTCCCCTGTTTTTCCGTTCCAGTGCGTCCGCACAGTCATGTACGCTCGCACACCCTTAAACACCCCCTCTGTTCCCAGCGCACGCACGAGGTGTGCGTGGGAACACCTCTCTTTTCCTCTTGTGCGACCACACACCAATGTGTGCGTCCGCACACAACCCCTCTTTTCAAAAAAAAAAAAAAAACCAAACCACATGTGCGAGCGCACACCCTTTGTGCACCTGCACAACCTAAGCACACCTCTTTGGTCGCAGTGAACGCACTCTCTGTGCGATCGCACGCCACCCCTTTTTCTTCTTCTGTGCGAGCGCACGTACCTTGTGCGTCCGCACAGGTCGCATTCCACCTTCTATTCTCAGCGTCCGCACGAGCTTGTGCGCACGCATACCTACTGATAAACCACTATTTCATGGTTTATCTTGTGCTCAATTGAGTGGTTTTTATCTACTCTTTACCCACTTATTCATACTATTTGCATGTTTTACATTTTCCTTCCTAATTATGTGCTTTGATTGAAAACATGTTTCTTTGGACTTATACTTGCTAATATTAATCCTCTCTTATTACCATTAGATGCATTGATATGTGTGTTAAGTATTTTCAGAGATTATAGGGCAGGAATGACTTAGAGGATGGAAAGGAAGCATGCAAAAGTAGAAGGAATACAATAAGTTGGAGAAACTGCTAAGCTGTCCAGCCTGACCTCTTTGCACTCAAACGGCTATAACTTTAGCTACAGAGATCCAAACGACGCGGTTCCAGTTGCGTTGGAAAGCTAACGTCCGGGGCTTCGATTTGATATATAATTTGCCATAACTACCCCAACGCCAGGCAACGCGAATGCGTGAGTCACGAGGACGCGTGACCTGGCAGGAATGCAACCCGCGCGGCCGCGTGAGCCATGCGGCCGCGTCACTTTTCCGTGACCTGTACGGACCAGAAAACGCTGGAAGTGATTTCTGGGTTGTTTCTGACCTAGTTTTCGGCCCAGAGGACACATATTAGAGGCTATAAAGTGGGGGAATGCATCCATTCATGAGGAGGCTCTAATAATTCACTTTTCATGATTTAGATCTAGTTTTGAGAGAGGTTATCTCCTCTCTCTCTTAGGATTAGGATTTAGAACTTCTCTTAGTTTTAGGAGTGACTCTCGATCCCAGGTTTTATATTCCTTTTACTTTATATTTTTCTTCCATTTGGGATACTCTAATGCTTTTATTTTATTACTTGAATTATTATTTATCTTTTCAATTTGGCTTATGCTACATTCATGTTATGATTTTCTTAATTAATATTATTTGAGGTACTTCAGATTTACTTTTGTCTTGCTTTATTTATACGAATGCTTTTAATTTAATTTAGATTTTTTCTCCCTTTTGGCTTGGGTTAAGTGATTGGTAACGCTTGAGCTGTCAAATAAAACAGTGGTTGAAATGGGCAGATTCTGATTGCATTAGGATTGCTCTAAAGCTAGCCTCTCCACAAGAGTTGACTAGGACTTGAGAATTAAGCTAATCAGTCCACTTAACCTTCCTTTGTTAGTAAAGGTTAACTAAGTGAGATTCAAACCCAATTCTCATCACAATTGATAAGGATAGGACTTCCAGTTCTTACACCTTGCCAAAAGTTTATTTTACAGTTATTTATTTATTTTTAATTACCATTTAAATTACTTGTCATACTTCTCCCTTATTTCTAAAACCCCTAATTTACAGGATTCATAACCAATAATAAGAACATACCTCCCTGGAGTTCCTTGAGAAGACGACCCGAGGTTTGAATACTCGGTTAACAATTTTTAAAAGGGTTTGTTACTTGTGACACCCAAACGTTTGTACGAAGGGATTTCTGTCAGTTTAGAGACTATATCTACAACGCGACAGTTTTTATAAACTTCTTTACTGGCAAAAATCACGACGTCACCTACCTTTTTCCCCTGTGTGCGTCCGTACACGACCTTGTGCGTCCGCACAGGTCACTTTTCGTAACGCTTCATTTTCCCTACTCACCCCAACCCCTTCCTTTCCATCTCTATGAACCCACAGCACCTCTCCACACCACGACCCTGATGATCGGATTTTTGACGGTTTAGAATTTCACAAATGGAATCTCGTTGCAAGTATAGTTTCTAAACCAACAATAATCCTTTCATACAAAAGATTTTTTGTCACAAGTAACAAACCCCTAAAATTTATAAACCGAAGTATTCAAACCTCGGGTCGTTCTTCCTAGGAATTGCAATAAAGTGTCTTGTTATTGGTTATGATTTATGTTTGGGGTTTTTGATAAGAGACATGAAAGATAAATGGCAAGGAAGTAAACTAATAGCTAAAAAGGTCTTGGCAAGGGTTGGTGGTCAAGGATCTCTATCTTAATCACTAACTACAACATGAGAATTGGCAAGGATCAATCCCATTAAATCATCCTCTAACTAGTGACTAGTAAAGGAAAGTCAAATGAGCTATATCAATCCAAGTCCATAAGTCCTAATTCTCCACTAATTCAATTAGTGAGAACTAGAGTCAATGGCTCCCAATCATCAATTACTTAGACATTAGTAACTCAAGAGTTCCTAAGTTACCTTCTCAAGCCAAGAACATAAAATTCTACTCTAAAATCTAACCAAGCATTTTGACAAACACTTGGAAGGCACAAAAAAAAAGCATAGTAAAATTGCAAGGAAAGTAAATCTACACTACTCAGTTGCAAGGAATTAAACAACAACAAATCAAAAGAAACACAATTATTATGAATTACCTCAAATTGAATTGAAAGAAAAGAGAAGGAACAAGAGTAGATCTATAACAAAGCATAGAAGCAACATAAAGGAAATTACAACAAAAGAATAGAAGAATGATGAATGTAACAACAAGGAATTGAGAAGTAGAAGTAGAAGAGAACATGAATTAAAACCTAGATCTAGAAATTCTAATCTAAACCTAATCCTAATTTTAGAGAGAAGTGAGAGCTTCTCTCTCTAAATTAACTAATCCTAATCCTAATGTGTGTAAAATGAGGGAATTCCCCTTTGCTCTACAATCCTTGGCCCTTTTAAAGCACTTTGGCGCCAAAGTTGGTTGCCAACTGGGCCCCAGAGCCTCACAGAATTTGCTGGGCGTGTTTTCACTTAAAAATCATGTGCTAGCATCGATGCGTACGTGTATAGTGCGCGTGCACGTCCCTTGAGTTCTCGAGATCCACGCGTGCGCGTCCAGTGCGCGTGCGCAGGGATAGATGCACCAAAATCTTTGGCTTTTTCCATGTGTTCTCCACTTTGCATGCTTTCCTCTTCACTCCTTCGATCCATTTGATAAACCACTATTTTATGGTTTATCTTGTGCTTAATTGAGTAGATTTTATCAACTCTTTACCCACTTATTCATACTATTTACATGGTTTTACATTTGCCTTCCTAATTATGTGCTTTGATTGAAAACATGATTCTTTGGCCTTAAGTTCCCTATGTTTAATCCTCTCTTATTACCATTAGATGCCTTGATATGTGTGTTAAGTGTTTTCAGATATTATAGGGCAGGAATGGCTCAGAGGATGGAAAGGAAGAATGCAAAAATGGAAGGAATACAATAAGTTGGAGAAACTGCTAAGCTGTCCAGCCTGACCTCTTCGCACTCAAACGGCTATAACTTTAGCTACAGAAGTCTAAACGATGCGGTTCTAGTTGCGTTGGAAAGATAACGTCCGGGGCTTCGATTTGATATATAATATGCCATAGTTGCTTTGACGCTAGGAAGCGCGAACGCGTGATTCATGCGGATGCGTCGCATCTGCGAACTTCAACCCGCGCGGCCACGTGGGCGACGCCTCCGCATCACTTGGCTACGACCTGTACGGACCAAAAAGCGCTGGAAGTGACTTCTGGGCTGTTTCTGACCCAGTTTTCGGTCCAGAGAATACAGATTAGAGGCTATAAAGTGGGGAAATGCATCCATTCATGATGAGGCCATCATAATTCACAATTTTAGTTTTAGATGTAGTTTTTAGAGAGAGAGGTTCTCTCCTCTCTCTTTAGGATTATGATTTAGGACTTCTCTTAGTCTTAGGAGTGACTCTCGATCCCAGGTTCAATGTTCTTTTACTTTATATTTATCTCTTATTCTCAGATACTTTAATGCTTATATTAGTTATGTTGCCTATTTGGCTTATGCCACATTCATGATGATTTTCTTATTTAATGTTATTTGAGGTATTTCAGTTTAATATTGCCTTCTTTTATTTATGCCATTGATTGTTCCCAATCTGAAGACATTTTCATTCCAGTAGAATTAATTTACTTGTCCCTTTTTGGTCTTGGTTTAGAAATCAGTAACTCAGGAGTTATCTTAGCTTAACATAATTAATAACTGTTATCTTTGCTAATTGAACTGAACTTCAATAATCCAACCTTTTCTTAGGAAATAAATAGGATTCGAAGGTCAAATTAATTAGTCCCTTGACTTTACAGTATTTATTTTATTTTAATTGCCATTTAAATTATTTGCCATATTTATTCCTCATTCTCAAAACCCCAATTTACAATCTCCATAACCAATAATAAGAACATACCTCCCTGCAATTCCTTGAGAAGACGACCCGAGGTTTAATACTCGGTTATCAATTTTAAAGGGGTTTGTTACTTGTGACAACCAAAACGTTTGTACGAAGGGATTTCTGTTGGTTTAGAATCTATATCTACAACGCGACTATTTTTATAAAATTCTTTATTAGCAGAAATCCTAACGTCAAAATGGCGCCGTTGCCGGGGAATTGCAAACGTGTCCCTTATTATTGGTTATTGTAAATATTTTTCAAATATATATATATATATATATTTTTTTTTCTTTTACTTGTTTATTTGTTTCTTTTTTTCCCTCTTATTTCTGATAGCTATTATGAATTCTCACCCCTCTCGCTTTAAGTTTGGTTCTAATTTTGTTGCAAGGAATGAAAGCTATAACATGAATATGCATCAAGGTCTAAGCAATCAAAGATGGATGGAGCCACAAGGATCTGATCACCCTTTTAGGCAACAACATCCTCTTAGATATCATGGACAAAGACCATTTTACAATGCATACCCAGTTGAAAGATTTGGTGGGCCGCCTAGTAGCTACCAACAAGCCCCACCCTGTGCTCAGAGACCATCCTCTCGACATAACTTCGAACCACCACACTCACAAGCTTTTTTCACCATTCACTACCACATGATCCTTATCCACCCCAACGCCAATCCAATTACTCCCAAGAACCATCACTCCTCTATACACCATGTCCATATCCATCAAGCCTAGAATCACAGGTTCGCCTCAAAGAATCAGTAAAACAATTTAATACAACCCTTCATCAACTGGAGCAAGTAATAAATCAATTATCTTCCAGACGTTCAGACACTCAACAGACTCCCGTGGCTTCATGTGGAGAATCTAATGAAGAACGCAGTATGAAGAAGACACTAGAGACTCCAGTGGACAGCATAGAGCATAACTTCGTACTAGAACAAGTAGAAGGCGCTGTCATTGCAGAAGAAGAAGAGTTGGTTGAAGATTTAGGAGATGCCGAACCGCCACCTGAATCCAGAGTTGTAGAGAACTCCGTCAAGGATGTTACAAGTGATGCTAAAGAGGATGTTGCGCAGCCCCCAATGCAGATATCTTATGAAGAACTAGACGGAATTACCTAAGATACATGTTTCCTTGATGATGATGATCACCAGTCAAGTCCTCCTAGTGATGAACTTGCACCCGCAAGTGAATTCTTTGAGACAGAAGAATCTTCCCCAAGTGAATACGAAGATGATGCAGAGGTCGACTTTTCTCAACCTCCTAATTATGACTCAAGTGATGAGGAAGACATGGAAGACTTTGACCAGGACATGGCTGGAATGGAAAAGGTTTGCAAGGAAGTGGAGGAATTCACTGAAGACCACAAGGGAATAGAGCTTGCAGAACCACTAAAAACATTGATCCCAAGGCCACTACCAACCAACACAGACTTCAAGTGGGTAAAATCCTTGACTCTTATCTTTATTTTTCCACTCGAATACGATTTACTTGAAACAGATGGCCAACTTAGAGCTCTCTGCGGCTTTAAGAGTAAGGGGGAAATGGTTCGTACTCAGAGCTGGTGCACAAGGTTCAATAAGGCTCCACGCTTCAACTCGAAGTGCAAGGATTGGTGTCATGCTCAATCGAATGGATCTCAAAAAACATTTGGTCATCTTGGTGAGAATCTAATTTCCAAACCGCCCGGATGGAAAAGAATAGATCAAAACGAAAGCGGATTTGGAACCAAAGTTTGGGATCCTGGAATATATTCTGATATCTATCACCTTGGGAGCCTGAAAATCTGTTTGAAGCTGCTCAGAAGCTTCACATGCCTAGTTTGGGACCCCGGAGGCTACTGGAACTCCAAACATTGGTGGAGATTTCTGGATGAGTTCAAGCACAAGCCGCCATAATAGGAAGCTCCTCAATTGTCCAACTTAAGGACTTTAACTAAAAGTGCTAGGTGGGAGACAACCCACCATGGTATGATCGTTCCTTTTTCATTTTTATTTAGTTTTATTTGTTTTCAAGTTTTTCATTGAACCTGGAATTACTCATAACATTAATATCATTTTGCATTCTGCATACTGCATATTAAAAAAAAAATTCACGCGACGCGACCGCATCAGTGATGCGTCTGCGTCGAAAGGAGAGGGGAGAAAATAAAAACGAACAGAGAGTCACGCTGGAGCGTGACTGGAGGCGTGCCAGTGGCACAAATCGACCCACGCGACCGCGTCGCCGACGCATCCGCGTCACATGGGAATAATGGCCTCCCACGCGACCGCGTGACCCACGCGGCCGCGTGCCCTGATTTTTGACGTAAAAAGGGTGCACAATGAATTATTGTGCGAGAGTGGTGCTGGATTGGTGCTGAACGCACAGTTCTACCCACGCGTACGCATGGCTCACGCGTCCGCGTCATTCCCTTCTAAAGCCCACTCACGCGATCGCATGCCCCATGCGATCACGTCACCCCAAATTTGGCAAATAAAATAATTCGAACAGAGAGTTGTGCAAGCGTGAGGCTGCACTCGCGCCAGAAGCATAACATGTGTCACGCGACCGCATCGAATAACTTAAAGCGCAAGTCACGCGACCGCGGGCCCCATGCGTCCGCGTCGCTTGCGCCGCACAGCTTATCCTAATTTGTCAAATATCTTATCTTTTCTTCCCCAATCCTAATTTTTCCTTCCCTCCTTTCTTACTCACTTCTTTCCCTTCTCATTCTTCTTATCTTTCATTTTATTTATTTGCATATTTCATTCATTGCATTTTAATTTAGTGCATATTTTTCTTTTCTTTTCTAAATTTATTATTTTTCCTTTGGTGTTGATTTTCTTATTTAACTGTTGCATCTTTTCTGGTGTCATTTTGATGCTTAGTGACTTGTTTTACAATGTTGGATAATGTTAATTTTCTGTCAATGTTAATCTTTTATACCTGTATTCCTTTTACATTGGCATGAACTTACATTGTCTTTTATTACCCACTCTCTTCCCCATTGTTGTACATTTTGTCCCACTGGCATGCCATGGCTTCTATTGTTTTCTCACGTACATGTTGAAGCTTCCATGTAAATGAGACCCTTATCATTTGGCATTAACCCAACCATACTTCATTTATTTTCTTATCTTTATTTCTGGGTTACTTTTCTTCCCTATTTTCTTTCAGGATGGCCACCTGGAAGGGAAGCGGAAGACGTTTACATGGGGAGAGAAGACAAGTCCATCTGCACAATCTTTGGAGAAAAGCATCAGTTGGAACAACCCGTCCACCTGCACATCTTAGCATGCACCGAGGACGGTGCAATCTTTAAGTGTGGGGAGGTCGATACCGATCTCCATGGGTTAGTTATTTCCTATTTCAACACCAATGTTTTATTTTATTTGATAGTTCATTGTTGCATTTACATATTTGTTTGATTTTTGCATATTTTACCACTTGGTTAAAGTAATAATTTCTTTTGCAAGAAACTTTTCATAGCATTTCACTAATTTGAATAAAATTTTTTGTTACACTTGTTTGAAGTTGTATTTGGAACATGGTTTTTAAGCCAAAGAACACACAACCTGTGAGATTTTGAGCTTATTTATATGGTTACATTATCTAACCATAAATTTTTATTCTTGTGTGTTTCCTTCTCTATAATTGCAATCTCTACTTTGTTCCATTCTATATGTCCAATATTAAGTGTATTTACATGTTTGCATATGATTGAGGACATTATTTGATTTTAGCTCACTTATCCCAAATAAGCCTACCCTTTACATCACCCTTGTTAGCCACCTTGAGCCTTTTAACCCCCTTCCGTTCTATAACCACATCACTAGCCTTAAGCAGAAAAACAAAAGTAAAAATCTCAAATTGAATCTTTGGTTAGCTTAAGATAGAGATTATGTATCAACTAAGTGTGGGGAAACTGTGGGAACACGGGTTAATAAGGGAATGTATCATGTTTCTAATTTATTTGAATATTGGGACTTTGGGAACCTACTCATGAAAAACCAAAATAGAATATATATATATATATATATATATATATATATATATATATATATATATATATATATGGAAAATCCATGTGCATTGATAAGTTATGTTTCAGACAAAAAAAAAATCAAATCAATAAATAAGTAAGTGAATAAGGGGATAAAATTACCCCAATGTTAAGCTTTAATAAAGATCAATGCACATGTGATAAAAGTAAAGAAATATAAAAAATATTTTGGTACATGAGTATGGGAATTATACAAAAGTGGGAATTATGGGTAGTTAGGCATGATTTTAGAAGTTATATAGAATGTATGTATGTTAGGTGATAGCTTAGGTTACTCAAAGATTCAATTTATAGATCACTTAGCCATACATATATCCTCACCCTTGCCTTGGCCCCATTACAATCTTAAAAAGACCTCATGATGTGTGCATTGGTACATTAAATATTTGTTGATTGGTTAGATGAAGAACAATGTTTAGAAAGCATGACTAGGGACGAGTAGAGTGATTACCCTATACACTAGAGAGATTAGAGTGATATACACTACCAGTGAGGGTTCAGTGCTTAATTCTATGTTCCCTGCTTTCATGAGCTATCTTCTTACAAGTTTACTTGTCTTTATTTTATATTATTTGAATTAGTGAAATCTGATTTATGTTTGTCTTGGAGAACTTATTTATTTTTAACCAAGTAGGTAGAAACATTTTTGCATGTAGTTGCATTCATATAGATAGGTTGCATTTCATACATCCTACCATTCCTCTTCATCTTTATAGTTTCTCTTGAGCTTAGCATGAGGACATGCTATTGTTTAAGTGTGGGGAGGTTGGTAAACAACTATTTTATGGTTTATCTTGTGCTTAATTGAGTGGATTTTATCAACTCTTTACCCACTTATTCGTACTATTTGCATGGTTTTACATTTACCTTCCTAATTATGTGCTTTGATTGAAAACATGCTTCTTTGGCCTTAAGTTCCCTATGTTTAATCCTCTCTTATTACCATTAGATGCCTTGATATGTGTGTTAAGTGTTTTCAGATATTATAGGGCAGGAATGGCTCAGAGGATGGAAAGGAAGAATGCAAAAATGGAAGGAATACAATAAGTTGGAGAAACTGCTAAGCTGTCCAGCCTGACCTCTTCGCACTCAAACGGCTATAACTTTAGCTACAGAGGTCAAAACGATGCAGTTCCAATTGTGTTGGAAAGCTAATGTCCGGGGTTTCGATTTGATATATAATATGCCATAGTTGCTTTGATGCTAGGTGATGCGAACGCGTGATTCATGTGGACGCATCGCATCTGCGAACTTCAACCCGCGCGGCCGCGTGGGCGACGCCTCCGCGTCACTTGGCCGCGACTTGTACGGACCAGAAAGCGCTGGAAGTGACTTCTGGGCTGTTTCTGACCCAGTTTTCGGCCCAGAAAATACAGATTAGAGGCTATAAAGTGGGGGAATGCATCCATTCATGATGAGGCCATCATAATTCACAATTTTAGTTTTAGATGTAGTTTTTAGAGAGAGAGGTTCTCTCCTCTCTCTTTAGGATTATGATTTACGACTTCTCTTAGTTTTAGGAGTGACTCTCGATCCCAGGTTCAATGTTCTTTTACTTTATATTTATCTCTTATTCTCAGATACTTTAATGCTTATATTAGTTATGTTGCCTATTTGGCTTATGCCACATTCATGATGATTTTCTTATTTAATGTTATTTAAGGTATTTCAGTTTAATATTGCCTTCTTTTATTTATGCCATTGATTATTCCCAATCCAAAGACATTTTCATTCCAGTAGAATTAATTTACTTTTCCCTTTTTGGTCTTGGAAATCAGTAACTCAGGAGTTATCTTAGCTTAACATAATTGATAACTGTTATCTTTGCTAATTGAACTGAACTTCAATAATCCCAACCTTTTTTTAGGAAATAAATAGGATTCGAAGGTCAAATTAATTAGTCCCTTGACTTTCCTTTGCTTTAGCAAAGGTCAACTAAGTGGAATTAAGATTCAACTTTCATTATTATTGATAAGATTAACTAAGTCTGGACTTCCAATTTCTCATACCTTTCCAAAGGATTTGCTTTACAGTATTTATTTATTTTAATTGTCATTTAAATTATTTGCCATATTTATTCCTCATTCTCAAAACCCCAATTTACAATCTCCATAACCAATAATAAGAACATACCTCCCTACAATTCCTTGAGAAGACGACCCGAGGTTTAATACTCGGTTATCAATTTTAAAGGGGTTTGTTACTTGTGACAACTAAAACGTTTGTACGAAGGAATTTCTGTTGGTTTAGAATCTATATCTACAACGCAACTATTTTTTTAAAATTCTTTATTAGCAAAAATCCTAACGTCACCATTCCTAGCCTTTTCAACCTGAAATCACTAACACATACATCAAGGCATCTAGTGTTATCAAAGGTGAATAAAGATTATCAAATTAAAGATCTAAAAGCATGTTTTCACACTTGGGCACAAAATTAAGGGAGAATCCCAAAACCATACTATTTTCTTGGATAAATGTGGGTAAAAGGTCATAAAGTCCCCTAAATGAAGCACAAGATAAACCCCTAAAATTGGGGTTTATCAACCTCCCCACACTTAAACCAAGCATGTCCTCATGCATAAACCAAGATGGAACAAAGGATATCAACACTTATTCAATGTGAATAAACTATATGCATACTAAACTATATGCGATTATCTACATGAATGCAAGTGCTTGGTCAAAATAATTCAATTCCCAAGAGAACATGTATGAGCTTAAGGGCTAAAGCGATAGCAATAAAATTAAATTCACAATTGAATTGAGTTATCAAATATTTTTACAAACTTGCATGAAAAGTAATGATGATAGGTGGAGGCATGTAATTGAGCATTGAACCCTCACCGGAAGTGTTTGCACTCTATTCGCTCGGTGTTTGGGGTTGATTCACTCAATTCTCCTCTAATCATGCTCTCCAAGATTTTTTTTTCTTCTAACAATCTACATTTATTTCATGCATGCATACGAATATCCTGAGGTCTTTTCTTTAGGTTGTAATGGGGCTAGGGTCAAGGTAGGATGCATATTTGGTCAAGTGGACTTGAGATTTGAATCTTTGATTAACCTAGACTTGCCCACCTAACCTATGACAACCTATACAATTAAGTTCTAACCTAGCTACCCATTCCTCACTTTTTTCACATACTCATGCATTCCTTTTTCATTTCACAACACATATGCATTGATTCTTTTTGAACTTTACTTTGGGGCATTTCGTCCCCTTTATATTCTTTTTTTTTCTTTTTCTTCTCTTTTTCATTTTTTTTTCTTTTTCTATATTTTCTTTCTTTTTATTTTTCTTTTGTCTTTCTCTTTTTGTCTTTTTCTTTTTGGTGTACTTATATACAAGAACATCAATGCATAAGGTCTAACATTTGATTAATACATGAGTATGTACCCAATTCCCAATATTTACAACAAAAAAAAACACACCCCTTTTACTCAACCAATGTCCCAAGTTTCCTGATGAGCTGATATTTTATATGCTTTTTGGTGGTATTTTCATGTAGTTTTTAGTATGCTTTAGTTACTTTTTAGTATATTTTTATTAGCTTTATGCAAAAATTACATTTCTGGGCTTTACTATGAGTTTGTGTGTTTTTCTGTGATTTCAAGTATTTTCTGGCTGGAATTGAGGGACCTGAGCAAAAATCTGATTCAGAGGCTGAAAAAGGACTACAGATGCTGTTGGATTCTGACCCTCCTGCACGCGAAATGGATTTTCTGGAGCTACAGAAGCCACAATTGGCACGCACTCCATTGCATTGGAAACTAGACATCTTGGTCTTTCCAGCAATGTATAATAGTCCATAATTTACCCGAGATTTGATAGCGTAAACTGGCGTTTAAACGCCAGCTTTTTACCTTTTTCTGGCATTAAAAGCCAGAACTGGCATAAAAGTTGGAGTTAAACGCCCAAACTGGCACCAAAGCTGGCGTTTAACGCTAGAAATAGTCTATGCACATGATAGCTTCAATGCTCAACCTAAACACAAACCAAGTGGGCCCCGGAAGTGGATTTCTGCACTATCTATCTTAGTTTACCCATTTTCTGTAAACCTAGATTACTAGTTTAGTATGAAAACTATTTTTAGAGATTCATTTTGTACCACATGACATTTTACATCTGAATTTGTATCTTCTACAAAATGAGTCTCTAAACCCCATGGTTGAGGGTGAGGAGCTCTGCTGTGTCTCGATGGATTAATGCAATTATTTCTGTTTTCTATTCAATCACACTTGTTTTTATTCTAAGATATTCATTCGCACTTCAACATGATGAATGTGATGATCCGTGACACTCATCACCATTCTCAACTTATGAACGCGTGCCTGACAACCACTTTCATTCTACCTTAGATTGAGTGTGTATCTCTTAGGTTCCTAGTTCACGAGTTTGATTGCCTCTCCTGACAACAGAGTATTCAAATCTATGAAACCAGAGTCTTCGTGGTAATAGCTAGAATTAATTGGCAGCACTCTTGAGATCCAGAAAGTCTAAACCTTGTCTGTAGTATTCCGAGTAGGATCTGGGAAGGGGTGACTGTGACGAGCTTCAAACTCACAAATGTTGGGCACAGTGACAATGTGCAAAAGGATCAATGGATCCTATGACAGCACGAGTGAGAACTGACAGATAATTAGCCCTACGGAACCTGTAGTTGGACCATTTTCACTAAGAGGACGGATGGTAGCCATTGACAACGGTAATCCACCAACATACAGCTTACCATGGAAGGAGCCTTGCGTGCGTGAAGAAGACAACAGTAGGAAAGTAGAGATTCAGAAGACATAGCATCTCCAAAACCTCAACCTGTTCTCCATTACTGCATAACAAGTATTATTCATTTCATGTTCTTTACTTTTTACAAACAAAACTCTTTTCATTATTAATCTCCTGACTAAGGTTTACAAGATAAGCATAGATTGCTTCAAGCCGACAATCTCCGTGGGATCAACCTTTACTCACGTAAGGTATTACTTGGACGACCCAGTGCACTTGCTGGTTAGTTGTAGCGGAGTTGTGTATCACAATTCCGTGCACCATTTCCCACACTTGAATGATACTCACACACTAGCCTAAGCTAATCAAAGATCTAAATTAAGGACATTTATTATTTTTCGCTTTTAGGCTTTTAATGTGCTAAATTAAGAGCAAGTGGGTTAAGCGTAAGCTCAAAGTTGGCTAACAATAGTAGATAAAAGGTAAGGGTATTTGGGTAAGTGAGCTAAATGAAATGATGGCCTCAATCATATAAATGCATGAATACACAAAATAATGGACATAAAGAATCAAACAAATCAAATATTACAATCATAGAAAGAGAATAATGCACACAAGAAGGAAAATAAGTGGTTATAAGATGTAACCACACAATTAGGCTCAAAACTCACAAGCTTGTGTTCTTAGCTCAAAAACCATGTTCCAAAATAAATTCTTTCAAGCAAGTTCAACAAAATTTTTCAAATTGGTAGGGTGCCCTAAAACAGTTTCTTGGAAAAGAAATCATCACCCTAACCAAGTAATCCTAATAAGAAAGAAGTGGTAAAAATATATACAAATTCTAACTAACATGCAACCTATCATGCAATGCAGCAACTAACTAATATTGGTGTTGAAAAATAGAAATTGTTACCCATGGAGATCGGTCGGACGACCTCCCCACACTTGAAGATTGCACCGTCCTCGGTGCATGCAAGGAAGAGCAAGGTGGATGGGTTGTTACAATTGATGAGCTTCCTCAAAAGACTGTGCGGATGACTTTCTCAAAAAAACTCTTTTTTTTTTACCGACCGGATGCGCATGGTGCGCTCACGCGTCGATGTGCATACCGTCCGAGGGACGCGAACGCGCCAGGTGCGCGTACGCATAAGTTGTGTCAAGCGTAGGGCACAGCGTCAGCCCAAGGTTGGCCCAACTCTCAGGAGAAAGTATTAGGGGTGCAAGTGGCGCGATCGATGCACACGCGCTCAGCGTGCGTACGCGTGCATTGCATAATTAAAATCAAGGACGCGTACGCGCCAGGTGCGCGTACGTGCGGGTTGGTTTGTGTCTTAGGCCCAATGTTCACACAGTGCAGGCCTAACTCTCAGGTTTTGGCTGGGGATGGAATTTTTGCATCCACGCATACATGCCATGTACGCGTGCGCGTGGATGGTCGAAAATGCTTGTGTCACACGTACGCGCCAAGTGCACGCACGCGTGGGTTGGTGCTCTGCTCTTTTCAAAATTTTTTCATGTTCTTGCACCAAACCAAGCCTTCTAGACCTCCAAACAGCTACCAAAACACCATGAAACCTTATTTAACATACCAAATTACCAAATAAACTCAACAAACAAAGCAAAACATGAAATCAAACCTATTCTACCAATATTTACAAAAGAGAAAAATGAAAAGAGTTTACCATGGTGGGGTGTCTCCCACCTAGCACTTTTGTTTATTGTCCCTAAGTTGGACTTATGGGGAGCTCTTCATTAAGGTGGATTGTGCTTGAATCCATCTTGGAACATCTACGAATGCTTGAGTCTCCAATAAGCACCATTCTTCAAGATTAATAACTCCAAGCTTGGGTGGAGTTCCTCACAAACCATGGGCTCCCAAAAGTGGTCATCATCTTGTAATTCGGGATCCCACACTTTATTTTTACACCCGTCTTGAGGTTGATCATCATTAATCCATCCGGGTGGTAAGCAAGAGAAATTCTCAAGGTGATACCAAACTCTCCTTTTAGACCCATTCAATTGAGCACTAGCCCAACCCTTGCATCTAAGCCTTGAAGTATTGATGAGCGGATAATTTATACGCTTTTTGGCATTGTTTTTAGTATGTTTTTAGTATATTTTAGTTAGTTTTTATTATATTTTTATTAGTTTTTAGTTAAAATTCACTTTTCTGGACTTTACTATGAGTTTGTGTGTTTTTCTGTGATTTCAGGTATTTTCTGGCTGAAATTGAGGGTCTTGAGCAAAAATCTGATTCAGAGACTGAAAAGGACTACAGATGCTGTTGGATTCTGACCTCCCTACACTCGAAATAAATTTTCTGGAGCTACAGAAGCCCAATTGGCGCGCTCTTAACGGCGTTGGAAAGTAGACATCCTGGGCTTTCCAGAAATGTATAATAGTCCATACTTTGCCCGAGATTTGATGGCCCAAACCGGCGTTGCAAATCAGCTTTGGAATTCCCGGCGTTTAACGCCGGAACTGGCACAAAAATTGGAGTTAAACGCCCAAACTGGCATAAAAGCTGGCGTTTAACTCCAGAAAAAGTCTCTACACATGAAAGCTTCAATGCTCAGTCCAAGCACACACCAAGTGGACCCCGGAAGTGGATTTTTACGTAATTTACTCATTTCTGTATACCCTAGGTTACTAGTTCACTATTAATAGGACCTTTTGATATTGTATCTCTACCTCATGACACTTTACACGTTTCTCATTGTATCTTCTACGACATGAGTCTCTAAACCCCATGGTTGGGGGTGAGAAGCTCTGCTGTGTCTTGATGGATTAATGCAATTACTACTGTTTTTCATTCAATCATGCTTGCTTCTATTCTAAGATATCACTTGTTCCTAAACCTGATGAATGTGATGATCCGTGACACTCATCATCATTCTCACCTATGAACGTGTGCCTGACAACCACCTTTGTTCTACCTTAGATTGAGTAGATATCTCTTGGATTTCTTAATCAGAATCTTCGTGGTATAAGCTAGAATTGATGGCGGCATTCAAGAGGATCCGGAAGGTCTAAACCTTGTCTGTGGTATTCTGAGTAGGATTCAAGGATTGAATGACTGTGACGAGCTTCAAACTCCTGAAGGCTGGGCGTTAGTGACAGACGCAAAAGAATCACTGGATTCTATTCCGACCTGATTGAGAACCGACAGAATGAATAGCCGTGCTGTGACAGAGCGCGTTGAACATTTTCACTGAGAGGATGGGAGGTAGCCATTGCCAACGGTGAAACCCTACATACAGCTTGCCATGGAAGGAGTCTTGCGTGCTTGAAGAAGTAGACAGTAGGAAAGCAGAGATTCAGAAGATAGAGCATCTCCAAAACCTCAACCTGTTCTCCATTACTGCAAAACAAGTACGTATTTCATGTTCTTTTACTTTTTACAAGCAACCCTGATAATTATTGATATCCTGACTAAGAGTTACAAGATAACCATAGCTTGCTTCAAGCCGACAATCTCCGTGGGATCGACCCTTACTCACGTAAGGTATTACTTGGACGACCTAGTGCACTTGCTGGTTAGTTCTGCGGGATTGCAAAAGTGTGATTGCAATTTCGTGCACCAAGTTTTTGGCGCCGTTGCCGGGGATTGTTCGAGTTTGGACAACTGACGGTCTATCTTGTTGCTTAGATTAGGAATGTTTTATTTTTGTTGGTTTAGAGTCTTTTATTTGAGTTTAGTTTCATATTTTAAGTTTGGTGTCAATTGCATGCTTTTGTTTTCTTTTAATTTTTCGAATTTGCATGTTCTTAGTCCTTTCTTGTTCTTTAAAAATTCTAAGTTTGGTGTCCTCTTTGTGTCTTCCTTTAAAATTTTCGAAAATTTGTGTTTGATTTTCTAAAAAGTTTAAGTTTGGTGTCATTTTGTTGTTTTTCTCTTTCCTCATTTCAAAAATCATATCTTTTTCAAAATAATTTTCAATCATATATTTTCAATTGCTAATTTCAAAATCTTTTTAATTAACTAATTGATTTAGTTTTCAATTTGCTTTGATCTTATTTTCTTTTAGTTTTTGAAATTTGATTTTTTTTCCATTTGTTTTATTTTATTATTTTCGGTCAAATAAAAAAATTTTTTACTTTACTTGTGAATTCATATCATATTCCCTTTCTCCATCATGGACCTAAGTGGAATTGAACAGTCCAGAAGGACTCTGGGGTCATATGCTAAGCCATTACAGCTGCATATGGGAGTAGCATCTGTATACCTCCCATTAAAGCAAGCAGCTTTGAGCTAAATCCTCAACTCATTATCATGGTGCAGCAAAATTGCCAATATTCCGGTCTTCCACAGGAAGAACCTACTGAGTTTCTGGCACAATTCTTACAAATTGCTGACATAGTACGTGATAAAGAGGTGGATCAGGATGTCTACGGACTATTACTATTTCCATTTGCTGTAAAAGATCAAGCTAAGAGGTGGTTGAATAACCAACCTACAGCAAGCATAAAGACATGGAAACAGTTATGAGACAAATTCCTGAATCAATTTTACCCTCTAAAAAGGATGACACAGCTAAGGCTGGACATCCAAGGCTTTAAACAAGAGGATAATGAATCCCTTTATAATGCCTGGGAGAGGTATAGAGGTATGCTGAGAAAATGCCCCTCTGAAATATTTTCAGAGTGGGTACAGTTAGACATCTTCTACTATGGGCTTACAGAAAAAGCTCAGATGTCTCTAGACCACTCAGCTGGTGGATCTATACATATGAGGAAGACAATTGAAGAGGCTCAAGAGCTTATAGATACTGTTGCTAGAAATCAACATTTGTACTCTAGCAATGAGTTCTCTACAAAAGAAGAAGTTATGGCAGTAGCCACTGATCCTAATCCTCAAGAACAGATGGTTGAGCTTAATCAGCAATTACACCTGATGACAAAACAGTTAGCAGAATTTAAAGAGATGCTCCAAGAAACTAAAATTGCTAACAAGAACATAGAATCACAGTTGAATTAGGCAAAACAGCAGTTATCTAAACAGATAACAGAAGAATGCCAAGCAGTTCAACTGATGAGTGGGAAGACATTGAATAACATTGCTCAAAGTAGCAAAAAGCCAATAAAGGAACAATTGACAGAGGATAACCAAACTACTGTCCAAAATCCCTCTGAGGACAATAAGAGCCCAGAGAGGAATACTCTTGGCGTCCAAACGCCAGAAAAGGGGGAAAAGCTGGCGTTAAATGCCCATTCCCTGCCCAGTTCTGGCGTTCAAACGCCAGAAAAAGGGGAAAAGTTGGCGTTAAACGCCCATTCTTCACCCAATCCTGGCGTTCAAACGCCAATGGGGAATCAGACACTTGAGAGTGCTGATAGTAACCCCTCTAAAAAGGCTTCTCCAACCACCTCTGTAAGGAATAAACCTGCAGCAACTAAGGTTGAGGAATATAAAGCCAAGATGCCTTATCCTCAGAAACTCCGCCAAGCAGAACAGGATAAGCAATTTGCCAGCTTTGCAGACTATCTAAGGACTCTTGAAATAAAGATTCCGTTTGCAGAGGCACTTGAGCAAATACCTTCTTATGCTAAGTTCATGAAAGAGATCTTAAGTCATAAGAAGGATTGGAGAGAAACTGAAAAAGTGTTTCTCACTGAAGAATGCAGTGCAGTCATTCTGAAAAGCTTACCAGAAAAGCTTCAAGATCCAGGAAGCTTTATGATACCATGAACATTAGAAGGTGCTTGCACCAAGACAGCCTTGTGTGACCTTGGAGCAAGTATCAATCTAATACCTGCATCCACTATCAGAAAGCTTGGGTTGACTGAAGAAGTCAAACCAACCCGGATATGCCTCCAACTTGCTGATGGCTCTATTAAATATCCATCAGGCATAATTGAGGACATGATTGTCAAGGTTGGGCCATTCGCCTTTCCAACTGACTTTGTAGTGCTGGAAATGGAGGAGCACAAGAGTGCAACTCTCATTCTAGGAAGACCTTTCCTAGCAACTGGACGAACTCTCATTGATGTACAAAAAGGGGAAGTAACCCTGAGAGTCAATGAAGATGAGTTCAAGTTGAATGCTGTAAAAGCTATGCAGCATCCAGACACACCAAATGACTGCATGGGCGCTGACATTATTGACTCTTTGGTGGAAGAGATCAATATGACTGAAAGTCTAGAATCAGAGCTAGAGGACATCTTCAAGGATGTTCCGCCTGATCAGGAAGAACTAGAGAAAACAAAAGAATTTTTGAAAATTCCTCAGGAGGAGGATAAGCCTCCCAAACCTGAGCTCAAACCACTACCACCATCCCTGAAGTATGCATTTCTGGGAGAGGGTGACACTTTTCCAGTGATCATAAGCTCTGCTTTAAATCCACAGGAAGAGGAAGCGCTGATTCAAGTGCTAAGGACACACAAGACAGCTCTTGGGTGGTCCATAAGTGATCTTAAGGGCATTAGCCCAGCAAGATGCATGCACAAGATCCTATTGGAGGATAATGCCAAACCAGTGGTTCAACCACAAAGGCGGCTAAATCCAGCCATGAAGGAGGTGGTGCAGAAAGAGGTCACTAAATTACTAGAGGCTGTGATTATTTATCCTATTTCTGATAGCCCCTGGGTGAGCCCTGTCCAAGTTGTCCCCAAGAAGGGAGGCATGACAGTAGTTCATAATAAAAAAAATGAACTGGTTCCTACAAGAACAGTCACAGGGTGGCGTATGTGTATTGACTACAGAAGGCTCAATACAGCCACCAGAAAGGATCATTTTCCTTTACCATTCATAGACCAAATGCTAGAAAGACTAGCTGGTCATGATTATTACTGCTTTTTGGATGGCTATTCAGGTTACAACCAAATTGCAGTAGATCCTCAAGACCAAGAGAAAACAGCATTCACTTGCCCTTCTGGCGTGTTTGCCTACAGGAGGATGCCTTTTGGTCTGTGTAATGCTCCCGCAACCTTTCAGAGATGCATGCTATACATCTTCTCTGATATGGTGGAGAAATTCCTGGAAGTCTTCATGGATGACTTCTCAGTATATGGAGACTCATTCAGTTCCTGTCTTAACCACCTAGCACTTGTCTTGAAAAGGTGCCAAGAGACTAACCTAGTTTTAAACTGGGAGAAATGTCACTTAATGGTGACTGAAGGAATTGTCCTTGGGCACAAAATTTCAAGCAAGGGAATAAAGGTGGATAAGGCAAAGGTAGAGGTAATTGAAAAATTACCACCACCTGCCAATGTTAAGGCAATCAGAAGCTTTCTGGTGCATGCAGGATTCTACAGAAGGTTTATAAAGAATTTTTCAAAAATTGCAAAATCTCTGAGCAACCTGCTAGCTACTGACACACCATTTGTGTTTGACACACAGTGTCTGCAGGCATTTGAGACCCTGAAAGCCAAGCTGGTCACAGCACCAGTCATCTCTGCACCAGACTGGACATTACCATTTGAATTAATGTGTGATGCCAGTGACCATGCCATTGGTGCAGTGTTGGGACAGAGGCATAACAAGCTTCTGCACGTCATTTATTATGCCAGCCGTGTTCTAAATGATGCACAGAAGAATTACACAACCACAGAAAAAGAGTTACTCGCAGTGGTCTATGCCATTGACAAGTTTAGATCCTATCTAGTAGGATCAAAGGTGATTGTGTACACTGACCATGCTGCTCTTAAGTACTTACTCACAAAGCAGGATTTAAAACCCAGGCTCATAAGATGGGTGTTGCTTCTACAAGAGTTTGATATAGAAATAAGAGACAGAAAAGGGACAGAGAACCAAGTAGCAGATCATCTGTCCCAAATAGAACCAGTAGCTGGGGCGTCCCTCCCTTCTACTGAGATCTCTGAGACTTTCCCAGATGAGCAACTCTTTGCCATTCAGGAAGCTCCATGGTTTGCAGATATTGTAAATTATAAAGCTGTGAGGTTTATACCCCAGGAGTACAGTAGGGTGCAAAGAAAGAAATTAATTTCAGATGCCAAGTACTACCTATGGGATGAACCATATCTCTTTAAGAGATGTGCAGACGGAATGATCCGCAGATGTGTACCCAGAGAGGAAGCACAAAGGATCCTGTGGCATTGCCATGGATCACAGTATGGGGGACATTTCGGAAGTGAGCGAACAGCCACTAAGGTCCTCCAATGTGGCTTCTACTGGCCTACTCTCTATAGAGATGCCCGGGAGTTTGTGCGTAACTGTGATAGTTGCCAGAGAGCTGGTAACTTGCCTCATGGATATGCCATGCCTCAACAAGGGATCCTAGAGATTGAATTGTTTAACGTATGGGGCATTGACTTTATGGGTCCATTCCCACCATCATACTCAAACACTTACATTCTGGTGGCAGTGGACTATGTGTCTAAATGGGTAGAAGCAATTGCTACACCCACTAATGATACTAAGACCGTGATGAAATTCCTCCAGAAATACATCTTCAGCAGGTTTGGTGTTCCCAGAGTACTAATCAGTGATGGGGGCACTCATTTCTGCAATAAACAGCTGTACTCTGCTATGGTCCGATATGGAATTAGCCACAAAGTGGCAACCCCATATCATCCACAGACAAATGGGCAAGCTGAAGTCTCTAACAGAGAGCTAAAAAGAATCCTAGAACGGATTGTAATTGCCCGTAGAAAGGATTGGGCAAAGAGCTTGGATGATGCTCTGTGGGCATACAGAATAGCATTCAAGACTCCAATAGGAACCTCTCCCTACCAACTTGTGTATGGCAAGGCCTGTCATCTGCCCGTGGAACTGGAACATAAAGCCTACTGGGCAACCAGATTCCTAAACCTGGATGCTAAGTTAGCTGGTGAAAAAAGATTGCTCCAGCTAAATGAGCTAGATGAATTTAGACTTAGTGCCTTTGAAAATGCAAAAATTTATAAGGAAAAGGCAAAGAAGTGGCATGACAAGAAATTGTCATCCAGAGTCTTTGAGCCAGGACAAAAAGTTCTGCTCTTCAACTCTAGGCTCAGACTGTTCCCAGGAAAACTTAAATCCCGCTGGAGGGGTCCGTATGTGATTACAGGAGTATCACCATATGGATATGTTGAGCTTCAGGATACTGATTCTGACAAAAAGTTCATTGTTAATGGACAGAGGATCAAGCATTATCTCGAAAGCAATTTTGAGCAGGAATGCTCAAAACTGAGGCTTGAATGATTCTCAGTGAAGGTCCAGCTAAAGACAATAAAGAAGCGCTTGCTGGGAGGCAACCCAGTCATTAGCAGGTTATCTATTTTGTTTAATCAAAGTTTGATACATATTCTCAAAGGGCAATTATCAAAATTGGAGGAATTCACAGAGTTACAGAAGGATTCAGTGCAAAAAGCAGAGAAAAAGAGCTTGCTGGCGAAAAAACGCCAGTAAGGGGTACTTTGGGCGTTAAACGCCAGAATGGGCACCATTCTGGGCGTTTAACGCCAGTAAAGGTGCCATTTTGGGCGTTAAACGCCAAAATGGGCACCATTCTGGGCGTTTAACGCTAGGTGTGCAGCATCCTGGGCGTTTAGCAAAACGCCCAGTGATGAAGGGAATTCTGGCGTTTAACGCCAGCCAGGGTACCTGGCTGGGCGTTAAACGCCCACAATGGCCAACATTTGGGCATTAAACGCCCAGAATGGTATCCATTCTGGGCGTTTAACGCCAGAAAGGTGGGGGACAGAGATTTTGCTTTCTAATTAAAATTTTTTCAAACTTTCCTGTTTTGATCCATAATTTTCTACATAAACACATTTCAAACTTTCATCATTCACCTTCAAATTTTAAAAAATTAAAATCATTCTTCAAATCTTTCTCAAATCCTTCCCAAATCTTCTTCAAAAACTCAAATATTTCTCAAATTCTTTCCATATCTTCTCAAATATCCTTCAAAATTTTTGAAATCTCTCCCCCCTTATAAATACATGTTCAACCATCCCTTTCTCCCTACCATTCGAATTTGCTCTCCTCATCTCTCCCCTCTTTCCTTTCTTTTGCTTGAGGGCAAGCAAACCTCTAAGTTTGGTGTGCTTTTCCGTGATCACTAAGCTAAGAATCATCAAGATCATGGCTCCTAAGGGAAAACAAACCAATTCAAGAGGCAAGAAAGAGAATAATCCAAAGAGTCTTTGGAATCAAGAGAAGTTCTTAACCAAAGAACATGAAGACCATTATCACAAAATAATGGGTCTGAGGCCAGTGATCCCAGAAGTCAAATTTGATCTAAAAGAAGATGAATATCCGGGGATCCAAGAACAAATTCGAAATAGAGGATGGGAAGTTCTAACCAATCTTGAGATAAAGGTTGGAAGAAATATGGTTCAGGAATTCTACTCAAATCTGTGGCTGACAGATAAGCAGAGAATGACTGGAACCGCTTTCCCTACTTACAGAACCATGGTCAGAGGGAAAGTTATCTACTTCCATCTGGACAAAATAAGAGAGATCTTCAAATTGCCTCAACTGCAAGATGATCCTGAATCCTTTAATAGGAGAATGGTGAGAGCAAATAAGGGATTGGATCAAGTTCTAGAGGACATATGCTTCCCTGGAACTAAGTGGACAACCAATTCAAAAGGTGTCCCAAACCAACTCAAGAGGGGAGACCTCAAACCAATTGCAAGAGGCTGGCTAGACTTTATTGGGCGTTCCATATTTCCCACTAGCAACCATTCTGAGGTTACTATCAAGAGAGCAGTGATGATTCATTGTATTATGCTGGGAAGAGAAGTGGAGGTTCATCATCTGATTGCTTGTGAGATCTACACAATTGCAAACAAGAATTCCACTGAAGCCAAACTGGCTTACCCAAGCTTAATCTCTTTGCTATGTAAAGATGCTGGGGTGAGGATGGGAGTAGATGAATTCATCCCAATTGAGCACCCAATCACCAAGAGGTCAATGGAAGGACAAATGCAAGATAACTCTATCAAAAGGAGGGCGCAGGAGTTCCTCCCTGAACTTCCTAAAATTGACTACTGGACTCGTCTAGAAGCATCTGTTGCCAAGCTGCAAGAAGCTATGGAACAAATTAAGGAAGAACAGCAGAATCAAAACTGCATGCTCTGCAAATTACTGAAGGAACAAGAGAAGCAGGGGCGTGAGCTACAGGAGTTGAAGCGCCAAAAGCTCTCCCTTGAAGGGTCAGATACCCCACAAGTTGATGGAGCATCCACTTCTCAAAATCAAGGTTGTTGAGTCCTAACTCTGTGATAACCTCTATCATTAGGAGTCCATTTAAATTTTTGTTTTCTATTACTATTAGTCTTATCTTATATCTATTTTTGAGTCTTGTTCTTAATTCATGATTAATAAAATTTAAGGTTCATGTCTTAAAGCTATGAATGTCCTATTAGTCCATCACCTCTCTTAAATGAAAAATGCTCTAATCACAAAAGAACAAGAAGTACAGGATTTCGAATTCATCTTTGAAACTAGTTGAATTAGTTTGATGTGGTGACAATACTTTTTGTTTTCTAAATGAATGCTTGAACAGTGCATATGTCTTTTGAATTTGTTGTTTTAAGAATGTTAAAATTGTTGGCTCTTGAAAGAATGATGGAAAAGGAGAAATGTTATTGAGGATCTGAAAAATCATCAAATTGATTCTTGAAGCAAGAAAAAGCAGTGAATTCAAAAAAAAAAAATAAAGTTGTGATCCAAGGCAAAAAGAGTGTGCTTAAGAACCCTGGACACCTCTAATTGGGGATTTTAGCAAAGCTAAGTCACAATCTGAAAAGGTTCACCCAAGTATGTGTCTGTGGCATGAATGTATCCGGTGGTAATACTGGAAGACAAAGTGCTTTGGGGCCACAGCCAAGACTCATAAAGTAGCTATGTTCAAGAATCATCATACTTAACTAGGAGAATCAATAACACTATCTGAGTTCTGAGTTCCTATAGATGCCAATCATTCTAAACTTCAAAGGATAAAGTGAGATGCCAAAACTGTTCAGGAGCAAAAAGCTGCTAGTCCCGCTCATCTAATTGGAGCTAAGTTTCTTTGATATTTTGGAGTCTATAGTATATTCTCTTCTTTTTATTCTATTTTGATTTTCAGTTGCTTGGGGATAAGCAACAATTTAAGTTTGGTGTTGTGATGAGCGGATAATTTATACCCTTTTTGGCATTGTTTTTAGTATGTTTTTAGTATATTTTAGTTAGTTTTTATTATCTTTTTATTATTTTTAGTTAAAATTCACTTTTCTGGACTTTACTATGAGTTTGTGTATTTTTCTATGATTTCAGGTATTTTCTGGCTGAAATTGAGGGTCTTGAGCAAAAATCTGATTCAGAGACTGAAAAGGACTGCAGATGCTGTTGGATTCTGACCTCCCTGCACTCGAAATGGATTTTCTAAAGCTACAGAAGCCCAATTGGCGCGCTCTCAACGGCGTTGGAAAGTAGACATCCTGGGCTTTCCAGAAATGTATAATAGTCCATACTTTGCCCGAGATTTGATGGCCCAAACCGGCGTTGCAAATCAGCTTTGGAATTCCCGGCGTTTAACGCCGGAACTGGCACAAAAATTGGAGTTAAACGCCCAAACTGGCATAAAAGCTGGCGTTTAACTCCAGAAAAAGTCTCTACATATGAAAGCTTCAATGCTCAGCCCAAGTACACACCAAGTGGACCCCGAAAGTGGATTTTTACGTCATTTACTCATTTCTCTATACCCTAGGTTACTAGTTCACTATTAATAGGACCTTTTGATATTATATCTCTACCTCATGACACTTTACACATTTCTCATTGTATCTTCTACGGCATGAGTCTCTAAACCCCATGGTTGGGGGTGAGGAGCTCTGCTGTGTCTTGATGGATTAATGCAATTACTACTGTTTTTCATTCAATCATGCTTGCTTCTATTCTAAGATATCACTTGTTTCTAAACCTGATGAATGTGATGATCCGTGACACTCATCATCATTCTCACCTATGAACGTGTGCCTGACAACCACCTCCGTTCTACCTTAGATTGAGTAGATATCTCTTGGATTCCTTAATCAGAATCTTCGTGGTATAAGCTAGAATTGATGGCGGCATTCAAGAGGATCCGGAAGGTCTAAACCTTGTCTGTGGTATTCTGAGTAGGATTCAAGGATTGAATGACTGTGATGAGCTTCAAACTCCTGAAGGCTGGGCGTTAGTGACAGACGCAAAAGAATCACTGGATTCTATTCCGACCTGATTGAGAACTGACAGATGAATAGCCGTGCTGTGACAGAGCGCGTTGAACATTTTCACTGAGAGGATGGGAGGTAGCCATTGACAATGGTGAAACCCTACATACAACTTGCCATGGAAGGAGTATTGCGTGCTTGAAGAAGAAGACAGTAGGAAAGCAGAGATTCAGAAGATAGAGCATCTCCAAAACCTCAACCTGTTCTCCATTACTGCAAAATAAGTACTTATTTCATGTTCTTTTACTTTTTACAATCAACCCTGATAATTATTGATATCCTGACTAAGAGTTACAAGATAACCATAGCTTGCTTCAAGCCGACAATCTCCGTGGGATCGACCCTTACTCACGTAAGGTATTACTTGGATGACCCAGTGCACTTGCTGGTTAGTTGTGCGGAATTGCAAAAGTGTGATTGCAATTTCGTGCACCAAGTATCAACCAAAATGAGCCTTGATTTGCAATGCCCACCCCTAAACATTCTTCGCTTGCGCTTTATCCCACAAATCACCCTAATTTGACCATCCGTTTCAAGCAAACCATACTCAAGTGGGATAATAAAGCAAATAAAAACGAGTTTAACCCACTCATGTGAAGGAATATATGACAACCTAGGCAAAGAAGCTTCCAAGGGTCTTGACAAAGCGTACTCAACTCCCGTCCTTCTTTTTCTAAGGACTTCCACCTCTTCACAAGATTTTTCAAATTCAATCCTTTGTTCGTCAATTTTTTCTAACTCTTCTCCATCACTCAAATTATAAATGGGAGGGAGAGAGAAATCTACCAACACATTACTCTCTATCTCATCGGGAGAAAATTCTTCAAGTTCAAAGGATTCACCACCAAGAAGTTTGGACGCATGATCTTCATCACCAAGGGAACTCAATTCTTGCTTTATTCCTTCCAAGTCTTTATTCAAATATTGTTTTGCAGGTTCTGCACTCTCCTCCTCAACATCAATTTCAAACTTCTTGGAGGGGTTCTCTTCAACTTTAGATTCCCATGGCGATTCCGCATCTCCTAGGTCTTCAACCACTTCTTCCTTTTCTTCAATGATCATAGGTTCCTCCAATTATTCTAACACAAAGTGGCATTCTTCCTTCTCCACCGGAGTTTCCAATCTCTCATTTATGTTATGTCCTTTCTTGGACTCTTCACATGTAGCTAGGGAAGTCTCTTGAGTATTCAAGCATTGGTAGGCTAATCGGCTTACCACCTCGGTCAAGGTAGCCACAAATTATTGCACATCCCTTTTCATTTCATCTTGTCCTTAAAGAAGAACACCAAGGGTTTCATCCATTAGAGATTGCGGTGAATAGGAGAATTCATTATTTTGGAGAAAGGGTTCATGATAGGGAAGTGGTTCTTCTTGGTAAGGGTGTGGAGGTGGTGGTTCTTGGGAGTATTGATATTGGAATGGTGGTGGTTCTATGTGTGACTCATATGGTTCAAAAGGTGGTTGGTATGGTGGATAAGGATTAGGGTCATGTGGAGGTGTTTAGTGAAAAGAAGCTTGTGAGTATGGTTGAGGGCTATGTTGAGGATATGGCTCATAGGCATATGGTGGTGGTTCTTGAAAGTCACAAGGAGATTCACCATAGCAATTGGATTGATATGCATCATGAAATGGCTCTTGTTCATAGTCTAATGGTGGGGGTTGTTGCCAAGAGGATTGATCATACGCATATGGCTCGTCCCACCTTTGATTGTCCCATCCTTGATACACATCTTCATTGAAGCTTCCATTTCCTACAACATAGTTGTAATCACACTCAAAGCCAAAGTGAGAATTCATGATGAAAAGAGAAAATAAAAATAAAATCTATTAGAAAACAAGAGAAACAAAATTATATAACTAGCAAATAAAGCAAAAAGCAAGATATTCATACTATTCACATATGTACAATAACCAATAACATAACACCATTGCAATTCCCCAGCAACGGCGCCATTTTAATGATCGGATTTTTGATGATTTAGAATTTCACAAATGAAATCTCGTTGCAAGTATAGTTTCTAAACCAACAATAATCCTTTCATACAAAAGATTGTTTGCCACAAGTAACAAATCCCTAAAATTTATAAACCGAAGTATTCAAACCTCGGGTCGTTCTCCCTAGAAATTGCAATAAAGTGTCTTGTTATTGGTTATGAGTTATGTTTGGGGTTTTTGATAAGAAACATGAAAGATAAATGGCAAGGAAGTAAACTAATAGCTCAAAAGGTCTTGGCAAGGGTTGGTGGTCAAGGATCTCTATCCTAATCACTAACCACAACATGAGAATTGGCAAGGATCAATCTCATTAAATCATCCTCTAACTAGTGACTAGTAAAGGAAAGTCAAATGAGCTATATCAATCCAAGTCCATAAGTCCTAATTCTCCACTAATTCAATTAGTGAGAACTGGAGTCAATGGCTCCCAATCATCAATTACTTGGACATTAGTAACTCAAGAGTTTCTAAGTTACCTTCCCAAGCCAAGAATATAAAATTCTACTCTAAAATCCAACCAAGCATTTTGACAAACACTTGGAAGGTACAAAAGGAAAGCATAGTAAAATTGCAAGGAAAGTAAATCTACACTACTTAATTGCAAGGAATTAAACAACAACAAATCAAAAGAAACACAATTATTATGAATTACCTCAAATCAAATTGAAAGAAAAGAGAAGGAACAAGAGTATATCTACAACAAAGCATAGAAGCAACATAAAGGAAATTACAACAAAAGAATAGAAGAATGATGAATGTAACAATAAGGAATTGAGAAGTAGAAGTAGAAGAGAACATGAATTAAAACCTAGATCTATAAATTCTAATCTAAACCTAATCCTAATTCTAGAGAGAAGTGAGAGCTTCTCTCTCTAAACTAACTAATCCTAATCCTAATGTGTGTAAAATGATGGAATTCCCCTTTGCTCTTCAATCCTTGGCCCTTTTAAAGCACTTTGGTGCCAAAGTTGGTTGCCAACTAGGCCCCACAGCCTCTCAGAGTTTACTGGGCGTGTTGTCACTTAAAAATCATGTACCAGCATCGACGCGTATGCGTACAGTGCGCGTGCACGTCCCTTGAGTTCTCAAGATCCACGCGTGCGCGTGGATAGATGCACCCAAATCTTTGGCTTTTTCCATGTCTTCTCCACTTTGCATGCTTTCCTCTTCACTCCTTCGATCCATTCCTAGCCTTTTCAACCTGAAATTATTAACACACACATCAAGGCATTTAGTGGAATCAAAGGTGAATAAAGATTATCAAATTAAAGATATAAAAGTATGTTTTCACACTTGGGCACAAATTAAGGGAGAATCACAAAACCATGCTATTTCCTTGGATAAATGTGGGTAAAAGGTCATAAAGTCCCTTAAATGAAGCACAAGATAAACCCTAAAAATGGGGTTTATTAGATCCACCCACCGGCGACCTCCACGCCGCCGCTGTCACACCTACTCTCTTTCTTTCCCCTCACCCTCCTTTTCTCCTCTCTCCTCTACATTTCCCTTTCCCCTCTCTTCCCTGTCTCTACTACACACCAGTGCCAGCCCTCAGGCTGTCTCTCTACTCTGTCAGACACCACCAGCGGTGGCAAGCTTCTGTGCCGCCGTGATCGTTAGTCACCTTCCCTCCATCTGCTTTCTTTCTTCTCTTTTACATTCCAGGTTTTATTTCTTTCCTGTTTCGTCCCCTTCTCCTCTGTTTCATTTTACTGCTTTCATTTTTAAATTCTGCTTTAGTTCTTAGGTGGTTTTAGGTTAGATGACTTATGTTTCCCTGTTGAATTTGTAATGTTGGCTGATTGTTTGAATTTTTGCTAAGCGTTGAATGATGTTTTTCCCTGTTTTGGCTAAATGTTGTGACTGTTACCATGCCTAGTGAACTATGATTTCTGTTCTTTAAATTCTGTACATAACTTGCCTGATAAATTGCCTGAATGGGAGTTTTTGATTCAATTTCTATGTCTGATCAACATGGCATTTGAATTTTCCTTCTATTTTGCATTATGATTCCTACTTGTGCAAATTTTCTGCTAAAAATGGATGCTGCCTGGAATTTTGTTTAATACACTATGAATTCATGCTGAAATATCAAACTAAACTTCGTTTTGCTTTATGATTTTCTTATTTGATACCAATCTTGCTGTGCTGATCATCTTATAATAATCAACCTGTCCCTATGCACTTGTTTTTGTTCTTGAAACCAATTAAATTGCAATGAATAGTTTTTAGCCTTGTATTCGGTACTTGTAAGTGCATGGCCGGTTAATTGACTGCATAATGTACTGCCTGTCCTGTTGGTGGCATGAGCAGTACACACATTGCTTTCCTTGTGAATTGACTAAATACCTATTCATGTACCTCTAACATCAATGACATTATGCATAGCAACTCGTTCGATTTTGTTTTTGAGCAATATAATCTGTTTTTCAATGGAATATTGTTTAGGGCGAGAAGTTATGTATATGTGCTTGTCAGTTATCTTTTCAACATGAATAGGTAGATGCTTTCACTGCGACCTTGATTATTGCTCTTTATGCCAAGTTTTGCAAAATTTTCAATTTCTAATGCAAAAGTACAATAATCACTGTCCCTTACTTCAATTCACTTGCATTAATACACCTAAGTCCTATGTATGCTTCAATTGATTAATCACTAGTTGATTTGTCACTTAGGTTACTTGATCTTGGGAAAACACATCTCTTTTTGAACCATTGATTGTTTACACATGTTTTTCTTAGATTGAGTGTCTGTTTGTTCTGATGGCCATTATTTGAATTGTTTGATTATATCCTTCTTTTTTCTGTGAATATTATCTGTTTCTCCTGAGTTATATTCTATTTTTTTCTTTTTCAGGATGCCTCGAAAAGGGAAGGAAAAAGCCAACCCTTTGGCTCGCCCTCCTCCCGTACCCCCAAGTGACCAACCCTTTTTGGCATTGTTTTTAGTATGTTTTTAGTATCTTTTAGTTAGTTTTTAGTATATTTTTATTAGTTTTTAATTAAAATTCACTTTTCTGGACTTTACTAGGAGTTTGTGTGTTTTTCTGTGATTTCAGGTATTTTCTGACTGAAATTGAGGGTCCTGAGCAAAAATCTGATCCAGAGACTGAAAAGGACTGCAGATTCTGTTGGATTCTGACCTCTCTGCACTCGAAGTGGAATTTCTGGAGCTACAGAAGCCCAATTGGCGCGCTCTCAACGGCATTGGAAAGTAGACATCCTGGGCTTTTCAGCAATATATAATAGTCCATACTTTGTCCAAGATTTGATGGCCCAAACCCGCGTAGCAATCCGGCCTCAGAAATTCCAGCGTTAAACGCCGGAACTGGAATAAAAGTTGGAGTTAAACGCCCAAACTGGCATGAGAACTGGTGTTTAACTCCAGAAAAGGTCTCTACACGAATTTCCTTCATTGCTCAGCCCAAGCACACACCAAGTGGGCCAGGAAGTGGATTTTTCTGTCATTTACTCATTTCTGTAATCCTTAGGATACTAGTTTACTACTTATAGGACCTTTTTACATTGTAATCAGTACTGGATGTGACCTTATGACATTGTACACATTTTCTTCCACAGCATGAGTCTCTAAACCCCATGGTTGGGGGTGAGGAGCTCTGCTGTGTCTTGATGGATTAATGCAATCACTACTGTTTCTTATTCAATCATGCTTGCTTCCATTCTAAGATAACACTTGTTCTTAATCCGAATGAATGTGATGATCCGTGACAATCATCATCATTCTCAACCATGAACACGTGCCTGACAACCACCTCTGTTCTATCTTAGATTGAGTAGTTATCTCTTGGGTTCTTTAATCGGAATCTTCGTGGTATAGGCAGGACCTGATGGCAGCATTCAAGAGAATCCGGAAGGTCTAAACCTTGTCTGTGGTATTCTGAGTAGGATTCAATGATTGAATGACTGTGACGTGCTTCAAACCTGTAACCTACTGGGCGTCAGTGACAGACGCAAAAAAGTGATTCTATTCCGGTAGGGGAGGGAACCAAACCGGTGATTGGCAGCACTGTGACAGAGTGTGTGCATTAGCTTTCACTGCGCAGATGGGAGGTAGCTGCTGACAACAGTGAGACCCTACACGAGCTTGCCATGGAAGGAGACATGCGTGTTTGATGAAGAAGACAGTAGGAAAGCAGAGATTCGGAAGATGGAGCATCTCCAAACCTCCACCCATTCTCCATTACTACAATACAAGTAACCATTACATGTTCTTTTGCTTTTTACAATCAATCCTGATAATTTCTGATATCCTGACTAAGATTTACAAGATAACCATAGCTTGCTTCAAGCCAACAATCTCCGTGGGATCGACCCTTGCTCACGCAAGGTATTACTTGGACGACCCAGTGCACTTGCTGGTTAGTTGTGCGGGATTGCAAAAGTGTTATTGCAATTTCGTGCACCAAGTTTTTGGCGCCGTTGCCGGGGATTGTTCGAGTTTGGACAACTGACGGTTTATCTTGTTGCTTAGATTAGGACTGTTTTATTTTTGTTGGTTTAGAGTCTTTTAGTTGAGTCTAGTTTCATATTCTAAGTTTGGTGTCAATTGCATGCTTTTATTTTTCTTTTAAAATTTTCGTTTTTGCATAGTCTTAGTCCCTTTTTGATTCATAAAAATTCTAAGTTTGGTGTCCTCTTTGTGTTTTTCTCTTAAAATTTTCGAAAAATTTAGTGTTTGATTTTCTAAAAATTTTAAGTTTGGTGTCTTTTGTGTTTTTCTCTTTCCTCTTTTTAAAAATCAAATCTCTTTCATAAAAATTTTTCAATCATATCTTCTTAATTGCTGTTTTCAAAATCTTTTTTTTTACTAATTGATTCAGTTCTCAATTTGCTTTGATCTCATTTTCCCTTTTGATTTTCGAATTTTTTTATTTAAATTTCTTTTTATTGAATTTTATTTTTTTCGGTTATTTCAAAAAAAAAAATAAAATAAAAATAAAAATAAACAAAATTTATCTCTTTGCAATTATTATCATTTCCCTTTTGTCCATCATGGACTTAAGTGGAATTAATCAGTCCAGAAGGACTGTGGGGTCTTATGCTAACCCCATTACAGCTGCATATGGGAGTAGCATCTGTATACCTCCCATCAAAGCAAGCAGCTTTGAGCTAAATCCTCAACTCATTATCATAGTACAGCAAAATTGCCAGTATTCCGGTCTTCCACAGGAAGAACCTACTGAGTTTCTGGCACAGTTCTTACAAATTGCTGACACAGTACATGATAAAGAGGTAGATCAGGATGTCTACAGACTATTACTGTTTCCATTTGCTGTAAAAGATCAAGCTAAAAGGTGGTTGAATAACCAACCTACAGCAAGCATAAAGACATGGAAACAGTTATCAGACAAATTCCTGAATCATTTTTACCCTCCAAAAAGGATGACACAGCTAAGGCTGGACATCCAAGGCTTTAAACAAGAGGATCATGAATCCCTTTATAATGCCTGGGAGAGGTATAGAGGTATGCTAAGAAAATGTCCCTCTGAAATGTTTTCAGAGTGGGTACAGTTAGACATTTTCTACTATGGGCTTACAGAAAAAGCTCAGATGTCTTTAGACCACTCAGCTGGTGGATCTATACACATGAGGAAGACAATTGAAGAAGCTCAAGAGCTTATAGACACTGTTGCTAGGAACCAATATCTATACTCTAGCAATGAGTTCTCTCCAGAAGAGGAAGTCATGACAGTAGTCACTGACTCTAATCCTCAAGAACAGGTAATGGAGCTTAATCAACAACTACTCCTGATGACAGAACAGTTAGCAGAATTTAAAGAGATGCTCAATGAAACTAAAGTTGCTAATAAAAGCATAGAACTACAGTTGAGTCAAGCAAAACAGCAAATATCTAAACAGATAACAGAAGAGTGTCAAGCAGTTCAATTGAGGAGTGGAAAGACCTTGAATAACACTGTTCAAAAGAGCAAAAAGCCAAATAAGGAACAAATGACAGAGGACAACCAAACCACTGTTCAAAATCCCTCTGAGGACAGTAAGAGCCCAGAGAGGAATATTGGCGTTCAAACGCCAGAAAGGGAAGGAAAGTTGGCGTTAAACGCCCATTCCTTGCCCAGTTCTGGCGTTCAAACGCCAGAAAGGGAAGGAAAGCTGGCGTTAAACGCCCATTCCTTACCCAGTTCTGGCGTTCAAACGCCAGAAAAGGAAGGGAAGTTGGCGTTTAACGCCCAAACTTCACCCATTCCTGGCGTTCAAACGCCAAGGGAGGATCAGACACCTGAGAGTGCTGACAGTAATCCCTCTAACAAGGCTTCTTCAACCATTTCTGTAAGGAATAAACCTGCAGCATCTAAGGTTGAAGAATATCAAGCCAAGATGCCTTATCCTCAGAATCTCCGCAAAGCGGAACAGGATAAACAATTTGCCCGCTTTGCAGACTATTTAAGGACTCTTGAAATAAAGATTCCTTTTGCAGAGGCACTTGAGCAAATACCTTCTTATGCTAAGTTCATGAAGGAAATCTTAAGTCATAAGAAGGATTGGAGAGAAACTGAAAAAGTGTTTCTCACTGAAGAATGCAGTGCAGTCATTCTAAAAAGCTTACCAGAAAAGCTTCAAGATCCTGGAAGCTTTCTGATACCATGCACATTGGAAGGCACTTACACCAAGGTAGCCTTATGTGATCTTGGAGCAAGTATTAATTTAATACCTGCATCCACTATCAGAAAGCTTGGGTTGATTGGAGAAGTCAAACCAACCAGGATATGCCTCCAACTTGCTGATGGCTCCATTAAACACCCATCAGGCATAATAGAGGACATGATTGTCAAGGTTGGGCCATTTGCCTTTCCAACTGACTTTGTGGTGCTGGAAATGGAGGAGCACAAAAGTGCAACTCTCATTCTAGGAAGACCTTTCCTAGCAACTGGACGAACTCTCATTGATGTACAAAAGGGGAAGTAACCTTGAGAGTCAATGAGGATGAGTTCAAGTTGAATGCTGTAAAAGCAATGCAGCATCCAGACACACCAGAGGACTGCATGGGCGCTGACATTATTGACTCTCTGGTAGAAGAGATCAATATGGCTGAAAGCCTAGAATCAGAGCTTGAGGACATCTTCAAAGATGCTCAAACTGATCAGGAAGAGCCAGAGGAGGCAAAGGAATTTTCGAAAATTCCTCAGGAGGAGGATAAGCCTCCTAAGCCTGAACTCAAACCACTACCATCATCCCTGAAATATGCATTTCTGGGAGAGGGTGACACTTTTCCAGTAATTATAAGCTCTGCTTTAAATTCACAGGAAGAGGAAGCACTGATTAAAGTGCTAAGGACACACAAGACAGCTCTTGGGTGGTCCATAAGTGATCTCAAGGGCATTAGCCCAGCTAGATGCATGCACAAGATCCTGTTGGAGGATAATGCCAAACCAGTGGTTCAACCACAGAGGAGGCTAAATCCTGCCATGAAGGAGGTGGTGCAGAAAGAGGTCACTAAATTACTGGAGGCTGGGATTATTTATCCTATTTCTAATAGCCCCTGGGTGAGCCCTGTCCAAGTTGTTCCCAAAAAGGGAGGCATGACAGTGGTTCATAATGAAAAAAATGAACTGGTTCCTACAAGAACAGTCACAGGGTGGCGCATGTGTATTGACTACAGAAGACTCAATACAGCCACCAGAAAGGATCATTTTCCTTTACCATTCATAGACCAAATGCTAGAAAGACTAGCTGGCCATGATTACTACTGCTTTTTGGATGGCTATTCAGGCTATAACCAAATTGCAGTAGATCCCCAGGACCAAGAAAAACAGCATTCACATGCCCTTCTGGCGTGTTTGCCTACAGGAGGATGCCTTTTGGTCTGTGCAATGCACCTGCAACCTTTCAGAGGTGCATGCTCTCTATCTTCTCAGATATGGTAGAGAAATTTCTGGAAGTCTTCATGGATGACTTTTCAGTATATGGAGACTCATTCAGCTCCTGTCTTAACCACCTATCACTTGTCTTGAAAAGATGCCAAGAGACTAACCTGGTTTTAAACTGGGAGAAATGTCACTTTATGGTGACTGAAGGAATTGTCCTTGGGCACAAAATCTCAAGCAGGGGAATAGAGGTGGATAAGGCAAAGGTAGAGGTAATTGAAAAATTACCACCACCTGCCAATGTTAAGGCAATCAGAAGCTTTCTGGGGCATGCAGGATTCTACAGAAGGTTTATTAAGGACTTTTCGAAAATTGCTAAACCTCTGAGTAACCTGTTAGCTGCTGACACACCATTTGTGTTTGACACACAGTGTTTGCAGGCATTTGAGACCCTGAAAGCTAAACTGGTCACAGCACCAGTCATCTCTGCACCAGATTGGGCATTACCATTTGAATTAATGTGTGATGCCAGTGATCATGCCATTGGTGCAGTGTTGGGACAGAGGCATAACAAACTTCTGCATGTCATTTATTATGCTAGCCGTGTTCTAAATGATGCACAGAAGAATTACACAACCACAGAAAAAGAATTACTTGCAGTGGTCTATGCCATTGACAAGTTTAGATCCTACCTAGTGGGATCAAAGGTGATTGTGTACACTGACCATGCTGCTCTTAAATACTTACTCACAAAGCAGGATTCAAAACCCAGGCTTATCAGATGGGTGTTGCTTCTGCAAGAGTTTGATATAGAAATAAGAGACAGAAAAGGGACAGAGAACCAAGTAGCTGATCATCTGTCCAGAATAGAACCAGTAGCTGGGGCGTCCCTCCCTTCTACTGAGATCTCTGAGACCTTCCCAGATGAGCAACTCTTTGCCATTCAGGAAGCTCCATGGTTTGCAGATATTGCAAACTATAAAGCTGTGAGGTTCATACCCAAAGAGTACAGTTATGTGCAGAGAAAGAAACTAATTTCAGATGCCAAGTACTACCTTTGGGATGAACCATATCTCTTTAAGAGATGTGCTGACGGAGTGATCCGCAGGTGTGTACCCAGAGAGGAAGCACGAAGGATCCTATGGCACTGCCATGGATCACAGTATGGAGGACATTTTGGAAGTGAGCGAACAGCCACTAAAGTTCTCCAGTGCGGCTTCTACTGGCCTACTCTCTATAAAGACTCCCGAGAGTTTGTGCGTAACTGTGACAGTTGCCAAAGAGCTGGTAACCTGCCTCACGGATATGCCATGCCTCAACAAGGAATATTAGAGATAGAATTGTTTGATGTATGGGGAATTGATTTCATGGGACCATTCCCACCATCATACTCAAACACTTACATTCTGGTGGCAGTGGACTATGTATCTAAGTGGGTAGAAGCAATTGCCACACCCACTAATGATACCAAGACTGTGCTGAAATTCCTCCAGAAAAATATTTTCAGCAGGTTTGGCGTCCCCAGAGTGCTAATCAGTGATGGGGGCACTCATTTCTGCAATAAACAGCTATACTCTACTATGGTTAGATATGGAATCAGCCATAAAGTGGCAACTCCGTATCATCCACAGACAAATGGGCAAGCTGAAGTCTCTAACAGAGAGCTAAAAAGAATCCTGGAACGGACTGTAATGGCCCGAAGAAAGGATTGGGCAAAGAGCTTGGATGATGCTCTGTGGGCATACAGAACAGCATTCAAGACTCCTATAGGAACCTCTCCATACCAATTGGTGTATGGGAAGGCCTGTCATTTGCCTGTGGAACTGGAACATAAAGCCTACTGGGCAACCAGATTCCTAAACATGGATGCACAGTTAGCTGGTGGGAAAAGACTGCTCCAGCTAAATGAGCTAGAGGAGTTCAGACTCAATGCCTTTGAAAATGCAAAAATTTATAAGGAAAAGGCAAAGAAGTGGCATGACAAGAGATTGTCAACCAGAGTCTTTGAGCCGGGACAGAAAGTTCTGCTCTTCAACTCCAGGCTCAAACTGTTTCCAGGAAAACTCAAGTCCCGGTGGAGGGGTCCGTATGTGATTACAGGAGTATCACCATATGGATATGTTGAGCTTCAGGATATTGATTCTGACAAGAAGTTCATTGTTAATGGACAGAGGATCAAACACTATCTTGAAGGAAATTTTGAGCAGGAATGCTCAAAACTGAGACTTGAGTGATTCTCAGTGAAAGTCCAGCTAAAGACAGTAAAGAAGCGCTTGCTGGGAGGCAACCCAGTCATTAGGAAGTTGTATGATTAGTTCTTACAGAGGCAAGTATCAAAAATGAAGGAATTCACAGAGTTACAGAAGGATTCAGCTCAAAAAGCAGAGAAAATGAGCTTACTGGCGAAAAAACGCCAGTAAGGGGCATTTTGGGCGTTAAACGCCAGAATGGGTACCATTCTGGGCGTTTAACGCCAGGAATGGTGCCATTTTGGGCGTTAAACGCCAGAATGGGCACCATTCTGAGCGTTTAACGCCAGGTGTGCAGCATCCTGGGCGTTTTAGAAAAACGCCCAGTGAGGAAGAATTTCTGGCGTTTAACGCCAGCCAGGGTACCTGGCTGGGCGTTAAACGCCCAAGTGGGGCAACAGATGGGCGTTAAACGCCAGAATGGGTGCCATTCTGGGCGTTTAACGCCAGCTTGGTGGGGGGACCACAATTTTGTTTTCAAATCAGATTTTTTCAAACTTTCCTTTTCTCACCCAAACTTTTCTACAAAATCACACTTCAATCATTCATCATTCACTTTCAAATCTTCAAAAATCAAAACCATTCTTCAAATCTATTTCAAAATAATCTCAAATCTTCTTCAAAAACTCACCCTTTTCTCAAATATTTTTCATATCTTTTCAAATTTCCTTTCAAATCTCTCTTCTGTTTTCGAAATTCTCCTTCCCTCACTCTATAAATGAACGTTCCTCCCCCTCCTTCCTCACACCATTCGAATTTTCTCCCCCTCTCTCTCTCTCTTATCTTCTTTCTTTTCTTTTTGCTTGAGGACAAGCAAAACCTTTAAGTTTGGTGTGCTTTTCCGTGATCACTAAGCCAAGATTCATCAATATCATGGCTCCCAAGGGAAAACAAACCAACTCAAGAGGAAAGAAAGAGACTAATCCAAAGAATCTTTGGAATGAAGAGAAGTTCTTAACCAAAGAACATGAAGATCATTATCACAAAATAATGGGTCTGAGGTCAGTGATCCCGGAAGTTAAATTTGATCTGAAAGAAGATGAATATCCGGAGATCCAAGAGCAAATTCGAAACAGAGGTTGGGAAGTTCTGACCAATCCTGAGACAAAGGTTGGAAGGAACATGGTTCAGGAATTCTATTCAAATCTGTGGCTAACAGATAAGCAAAGAATGACTGGAACCGCTTACCATACCCACAGAACCATGGTCAGAGGGAAAGTTATGTACTTCCATCTGGACAAAATAAGAGAAATCTTCAAACTACCTCAACTACAAGATGATCCTGATTCCTTCAATAGGAGGATGGTGAGAGTAGATAAAGGGTTGGATCAAGTTCTAGAGGACATATGCCTCCCTGGAACTAAGTGGATAACCAATTCTAAGGGTGTCCCAAACCAACTCAAGAGGGGAGACCTCAAACCAATTGCAAGAGGTTGGCTAGACTTTATTGGGCGTTCCATATTGCCCACTAGCAACCGTTCTGAGGTCACCATCAAGAGAGCAGTGATGATTCATTGCATTATGGTTGGAAAAGAAGTGGAGGTTCATCATGTGATTGCTTGTGAGATCTACACCATTGCAAATGAGAATTCCACTGAGGCCAAACTGGCTTACCCAAGCTTGATTTCCTTGCTCTGTAAAGAGGCTGGGGTGAAGATGGGAGTAGATGAGTTCATACCCATTGAACATCCAATCACCAAGAAGTCAATGGAAGGACAAGTGCAAGACAACTCTATCAAGAGGAGGGCGCATGAGTTCCTCCCTGAACTCCCTGAAATTGGCTACTGGGCCAACCTAGAAGCATCTATTAACAAGTTGCAAGAGACTATGGAGCAACTGAAGGAAGAACAGCAGAATCAAAACTGCATGCTCTGCAAATTGCTGAAGGAACAAGAGAAGCAGGGGCGTGAAATCCAAGAGATGAAACGCCAAAAGCTCTCCTCTCAAGCTGAGGGAGCATCCACTTCTCAAAATCAAGGTTGTTGAGTCCTAACTCTGTGAACACCTCTATCATTAGGAGCCTATTTTTCGTTTTTGTTCTTATTTTTCTATTTTTAGTCTCATCTTATATCTATATTCGAGTCTTGTTCTTAATTAATAAAATTTAAGTTTATGCCTTAAAGCTATGAATGTCCTATGAATCCATCACCTCTCTTAAAAGAAAAATGCTTTAATCACAAAAGAACAAGAAGTACAGGATTTCGAAATTTATCTCTGAAACTAGTTGAATTAGCTTGATGTGGTGACAATACTTTTTGTTTTCTAAATGAATGCTTGAACAGTGCATATGTCTTTTGAATTTGTTGTTTTAAGAATGTTAAAATTGTTGGCTCTTGAAAGAATGAGGAGAAAGAGAACTGTTATTGAGGATCTGAAAAATCATCAAATTGATTCTTGAAGCAAGAAAAGCAGTGAAAAAAAAATTTCGACAAAAAAAGAAAGAAAAAGAAAAAGAAAAAGAAAAGAAAAAAAAGAAAAAAAAAAGAGAAGGAAATAAAGTTGTGATCCAAGGCAACAAGAGTGTGCTTAAGAACCCTGGACACCTCTAATTGGGGACTTTAGCAAAGCTGAGTCACAATCTAAAAAGGTTCACCCAATTATGTGTCTGTGGCATGTATGTATCCGGTGGTAATACTGGAAGACAGAGTGCTTTGGGCCACAGCCAAGACTCATACACTAGCTATGTTCAAGAATCAATATACTTAACTAGGAGAATCAATAACACTATCTGAGTTCTGAGTTCTTATAGATGCCAATCATTCTGAACTTCAAAGGATAGAGTGAGATGCCAAAACTGTTCGGAGGCAAAAAGCTACTAGTCCCGCTCATCTAATTGGAACTATGTTTCTTTGATATTTTGGAGTCTATAGTATATTCTCTTCTTTTATCCTATTTTGATTTTCAGTTGCTTGGGGACAAGCAACAATTTAAGTTTGGTGTTGTGATGAGCGGATAATTTGTATGCTTTTTGGCATTGTTTTTAGTATGTTTTTAGTATCTTTTAGTTAGTTTTTAGTATATTTTTATTAGTTTTTAATTAAAATTCACTTTTCTGGACTTTACTATGAGTTTGTGTGTTTTTCTGTGATTTCAGGTATTTTCTGACTGAAATTGAGGGTCCTGAGCAAAAATCTGATCCAGAGACTGAAAAGGACTGCAGATGCTGTTGGATTCTGACCTCCCTGCACTCGAAGTGGATTTTCTGGAGCTACAGAAGCCCAATTGGCGCGTTCTCAACGGCATTGGAAAGTAGACATCCTGGGCTTTCCAGCAATATATAATAGTCCATACTTTGTCCAAGATTTGATGGCCCAAACCCGCGTAGCAATCCGGCCTCAGAAATTCCAGCGTTAAACGCCGGAACTGGAATAAAAGTTGGAGTTAAACGCCCAAACTGGCATGAGAACTGGCGTTTAACTCCAGAAAAGGTCTCTACACGAATTTCCTTCATTGCTCAGCCCAAGCACACACCAAGTGGGCCAGGAAGTGGATTTTTCTGTCATTTACTCATTTCTGTAATCCTTAGGATACTAGTTTACTACTTATAGGACCTTTTTACATTGTAATCAGTACCGGATGTGACCTTATGACATTGTACACATTTTCTTCCACAGCATGAGTCTCTAAACCCCATGGTTGGGGGTGAGGAGCTCTGCTGTGTCTTGATGGATTAATGCAATCACTACTGTTTCTTATTCAATCATGCTTGCTTCCATTCTAAGATAACACTTGTTCTTAATCCGGATGAATGTGATGATCCGTGACAATCATCATCATTCTCAACCATGAACACGTGCCTGACAACCACCTCTGTTCTATCTTAGATTGAGTAGTTATCTCTTGGGTTCTTTAATCGGAATCTTCGTGGTATAGGCAGGACCTGATGGCAGCATTCAAGAGAATCCGGAAGGTCTAAACCTTGTCTGTGGTATTCTGAGTAGGATTCAATGATTGAATGACTGTGACGTGCTTCAAACCTGTAACCTACTGGGCGTTAGTGACAGACGCAAAAGAGTGATTCTATTCCGGTAGGGGAGGGAACCAAACCGGTGATTGGCAGCACTGTGACAGAGTGTGTGCATTAGCTTTCACTGCGCGGATGGGAGGTAGCTGCTGACAACAGTGAGACCCTACACGAGCTTGCCATGGAAGGAGACATGCGTGTTTGATGAAGAAGACAGTAGGAAAGCAGAGATTCGGAAGATGGAGCATCTCCAAACCTCCACCCATTCTCCATTACTGCAATACAAGTAACCATTACATGTTCTTTTGCTTTTTACAATCAATCCTGATAATTTCTGATATCCTGACTAAGATTTACAAGATAACCATAGCTTGCTTCAAGCCAACAATCTCCGTGGGATCGACCCTTGCTCACGCAAGGTATTACTTGGACGACCCAGTGCACTTGCTGGTTAGTTGTGCGGGATTGCAAAAGTGTTATTGCGATTTCGTGCACCATCTCATCGGGCAAGATTTCCTTGGATGTGGTCCTGGAAAAGATAGGCCAGCCTGAAGCTAGATGGGAGTACAGTAAAGGGGACAATGCGGTTCCATTGAGCATTGCGTGCAGTGACCTCAACCCAGAGGCGAGGATCTGGCAGCAGATCATTGCCAACTACTTTCTCCCGAGCACGCATGTCACACATATTAGAGTATGGGTGGAAGTAATACTATGGGCTATTCTGGAGGGGAAGAGAATCTCTGTTCTTCCCCTCATCAGAGAGTCGATGATGAAGGTGAACCTACAGCTGAAATTCAACGTTCCCTTTCCATCATTGATCACCAGATTTGCAGCCTTATCTGGTGTAGAGACACGTCCGACAGACCAGATGTCTGCCTACATCAGTAAGCAGCCCTTTCTGCCATACGAAGACTTCGAAGGACCACCTTTGAAGAAGAAGAATACTTATGAGCCTCCATCAGCAGCAGCAGAGCCATTAGCACCTTCTTCAGTACCTCCTGTGCCCGTACACCGACTCCAGACGCCTTATGAGCTGGGTTGGGAGATTTTGGAGACTCTGCACCATATCGAGCGCCGCAACTCTCACCGCTTCCAGTGAATAGTGGCGAAATTTAACGAGCAGGATCCTGGACCACCTCTTCCGGACACACCAGAGCCTGAGCCCTAGAGAGAGGAGCCAGCACTGGAGGAGCCATCAGCTGAAGCTGGCCAGGTAGTCCAGCCACCGGAGCATAGAGCAGAGGAGCCTAGAGTTGAGGAGCTGGCAGCTGTGCCTGAGCCGAGTGCCGAGAGAGCCGCAGAGCCAGCCAGTCATACATCGGAGGAGCACCGAGCTGACCCAACCTCACGTCCTTCTGGAGCCGTCATCGTTTACCAGCATCATCATCACCCACCACAGCGTGGCGATGGAGCTTCTCATGCTTGATTCCCCCTCCCCCCGATTGACTATTTTGGGCACTAAGGACAGTGCATGACTTAAGTGTGGGGGAGGATCTTCTATTTTTTAGTGTACATACTCTCTTCCGAACACTTGTCATTTAGCTACTTCTGTTTTTATTATGCTTCTGCGGATGTTTATAGTACTTTGACTATTGCACTTTTATTTTGGGTATATATATACATGTTGCATTTGATATTGCATGGTACATAGTATAGATATGGATTGTGATTGGATGATGTGAATAGCTTATGTCTAGTTTATCTTGATCCTAATTGTTCATGTTACTTTTTTCTCGTTGAAAATTAGGGAAAGAGCTAGCAAATTTTGAAAAATTTTGCATCCATTACAACATACATACATACATATATAGCGAATAATTTTGGTGAAAAATGACATGACTTTCCAACAATTTTGGGATTTCTATTGAATTGATTCGAAAACAGTTTTTCAAACTTACTTGAATGGCTTTACGGAACATAGAAGAGCAAAGAACATATACCTTATGAGTTTTGAGCTTGAATGAGTGGTTACATATCTTACCACTAATTTTGTTCATTGTGTGACATATCTCTTATATGATTGTGATCTTGGTTTTGCTTGATTCTTTATTTCCAATTATTGATGTTTTGAATTGCATTGAGCATGATTGAGGCCATCTTTGCATAAGCTCACTAACCCATATAGACCTACCCTTTACATCTACCATTGTTAACCATTTTTTGAGCCTTATTTAGCCCCATTGTTTTTAATATCACCACATCACAACCATAAGCGAAAAATCATGAATAACCTTAGTTTGCATCCTTGATTAGCTTAGGTTGAAGGGGTGTGTTACATTTAAGCGTGGGGGAATATTGGGAAACATTGGTAGTGATTGAAAATATTACTTTTGGATATTTATTAAAAATTTTAGAAAATGAGAACATTCATATATGAGTTACTTAACCATATGCAATTTACTTTCATAAAAAAAAACTCTTCGTCATAAAAAGGGATGCAAAGTTACCCTGAAGAGTAAACAAATAAATAAAGAATTGCATATGGCGTGTCCTTGTGAAAAGCATACATGAATGTTAGTGAATTGGAAATGATGGAAGGTTAGGATTACATCTTTATTTCAAATTGGTTGATATAGGTTGATGTGGAGCTTAAACTAATCAAGGATTCAACCATTTTAGTCCACTTAACCAAACCTATCCCACCTTTACCCTAACCCCATTACAACTGTATGAAGTCCTCACGATAATTACATTCATGCATCACTTATTATTGATTGTTAGATGAAAAGAAATTCCTTGAAAGCATGATTAGAAGAGACTTGAGTGATTGAAACTCTAAACACCGAGTGATCAGAGTGTATACACACCTATTGAGGGTTCAATTACTCAATTTTATGTTTCTACCTCTTTTTATCATGTATTCTTGCGAGTTGCTTAATTTTGATAAGTGAATCAATTCTCTAGATCTTGTTTGCATTGAATGAATTCTTTGCTTAGCCCTATCTTGTTTATACTTGCTTGGAATTGGATCGCTTGCTTGTTTTCACCAAATCAATTGGACATTATAGATAAATAGATTTATAGCATATACATGCTTGCATGCATATAGATAGTTGCATTTAATAAGTTTATTACCCCTTGATTATCTTCCTTGTTGGTTTAGCATGAGGACATGCTATTGTTTAAGTGTGGGAGAATTAATGAGTCCATATTTTCCGATATATTTTGGCTTGATTTGAATGGATTTTAGTATATGAACTCGCACTTAAGCACTAAAATAGCACACTTTTGTGTTTGATCCCTAATTTGATCCTAAATGTGAAAACATGCAATTTTGTGCTTTAATAGAGCAAATTAATTCCACTATTATGTCATTCGATGCCGTGATATAGTTTGTGAGTGATTTCAGGCCTTGAAGGCAAGAATGGATGGCCAAAACTGGAAGGAAGCATTTACAAGGGAGAAAACATGAATGTTAGTGAGTCTTTACGTGCGTGCGTACGCACAACCCTACGTGCGTACGCACAAGCAAGAACTTTCATGTGTGCGTGTGCACGAGCACCTGTGCATACGCACAGGAGGATTTTTAGCCAAGTGTACAGACGCACACGTCTGTGCATCCGCACAGGACCCAACACGTGATTTCATTAATGAAACACATGCAGCGCATTTTCTGAGGCCTTTTGGCCCATTTTGGAAGGCTTGAAGGCTGAATTGGAGTGCTATATGAAGGGGGATTCAACACAATTCAAGAGAGCTCACTTAGATAGTTTTAGAGAGTAATTAGGAGTAGGAATAGGAGTACTGTAGCATTGCTCTCTTAGGGTTTTATTTCAGTTTCCATTTCAATTGTGGCATTTTATAGCAAGCTTTGATATTTGATTTTGCCTCTTTAATTGTTAGTACTCTCAATTTCCTCTTTAATTGGTGCACGAAATTGCAATCACACTTTTGCAATCCCGCACAACTAACCAGCAAGTGCACTGGGTCGTCCAAGTAATACCTTACGTGAGTAAGGGTCGATCCCACGGAGATTGTCGGCTTGAAGCAAGCTATGGTTATCTTGTAAATCTTAGTCAGGATATCAAAGATTATCCGGGTTGATTGTGAAAAGTAAAAGAACATGAAATAAGTACTTGTTTTGCAGTAATGGGGAACAGGTTGAGGTTTTAGAGATGCTCCATCTTCTGAATCTCTGCTTTCCTACTGTCTTCTTCATCAAACACGCAAGGCTCCTTCCATGGCAAGCTGTATGTAGGGTTTCACCGTTGTCAATGGCTACCTCCCATCCTCTCAGTGGAAATGTTCAACGCACCCTGTCACGGCACGGCTATCCATCTGTCGGTTCTCAATCAGGCCGGAATAGAATCCAATGATTCTTTTGCGTCTGTCACTAACGCCCCGCCCTCAGGAGTTTGAAGCTCGTCACAGTCATTCAATCATTGAATCCTACTCAGAATACCACAGACAAGGTTTAGACCTTCCGGATTCTCTTGAATGCCGCCATCAATTCTAGCTTATACCACGAAGATTCTGATTAAAGAATCCAAGAGATATCTACTCAATCTAAAGTAGAACGGAGGTGGTTGTTAGGCACGCGTTCATAGTTGAGAATATGATGAGTGTCACGGGTCATCACATTCATCCGGGTTAAGAACAAGTGATATATTAGAACGGAAGCAAGCATGATTGAATAAGAAACAGTAGTAATTGCATTAATCCATCAAGACACAGCAGAGCTCCTCACCCCCAACCATGGGGTTTAGAGACTCATGCTGTAAGAAGTACACAAAGAAACGTGTAAAGTGTCATGAGGTAGAGATACAATGTCAAAAGATCCTATTAATAGTGAACTAGTAACCTAGGGTATACAGAAATGAGTAAATGACGTAAAAATCCACTTCTGGGTCCACTTAGTGTGTGCTTGGGCTGAGCATTGAAGCTTTCATGTGTAGAGACCTTTTCTGGAGTTAAACGCCAGCTTTCATGCCAGTTTGGGCGTTTAACTCCAATTTTTATGCCAGTTCCAGCGTTAAACGCTGGAAATTCTGAGGCTGATTTGCAACGCCGGTTTGGGCCATCAAATCTCGGGCAAAGTATGGACTAATATACATTGCTGGAAAGCCCAGGATGTCTACTTTCCAACGCCGTTGAGAGCGCGCTAATTGGGCTTCTGTAGCTCCAGAAAATCCACTTCGAGTGCAGGGAGGTCAGAATCCAATAGCATCTGCAGTCCTTTTCAGTCTCTGAATCAGATTTTTGCTCAGGACCCTCAATTTCAGCCAGAAAATACCTGAAATCACAGAAAAACACACAAACTCATAATAAAGTCCAGAAAGGTGAATTTTAACTAAAAACTAATAAAAATATACTAAAAACTAACTAGATCATACTAAAAACACACTAAAAATAATGCCAAAAAGCGTATAAATTATCCGCTCATCACAACACCAAACTTAAATTGTTGCTTGTCCCCAAGCAACTGAAAATCAAAGTAGGATAAAAAGAAGAGAATATACTATAGACTCCAAAATATCACAGAAACTTAGCTCCAACTAGATGAGCGGGACTAGTAGCTTTTTGCTTCCGAACAGTTTTGGCATCTCACTTTCTTCTTTGAAGTTCAGAATGATTGGCATCTATAAGAACTCAGAATTCAGATAGTGTTATTGTTTCTCCTAGTGAAGCATGATGATTCTTGAACATAGCTACTTTATGAGTCTTGGCTGTGGCCCAAAGCACTCTGTCTTCCAGTATTATCACCGGATACATACATGCCACAGACACATAATTGGGTGAACCTTTTCAGATTGTGACTCAGTTTTGCTAGAGTCCCCAATTAAAGGTGTCCAGGGTTCTTAAGCACACTCTCTTTGCCTTGGTTCACAACTTTATTTCTTTCTTTTTTCTTTCTTTTTCTTTTTCTCTTTTTTTTCGAATTTTTTTTTTTGCTTTTTCTTGCTTCAAGAATCAATCTGATGATTTTTTTAGATCCTCAATAACAGTTCTCTTTTTCTCTCATTCTTTCAAGAGCCAACAATTTTAGCATTCTCAAAACAACAAATTCAAAAGACCTATGCACTGTTCAAGCATTCATTCAGAAAACAAAAAGTATTGTCACCACATCAAACTAATTCAACTAGTTTCAAGGATAAATTCAAAATCCTGTACTTCTTGTTCTTTTGTGATTAAAGCATTTTTCATTTAAGAGAGGTGATGGATTCATAGGACATTCATAGCTTTAAGACATGAATTTTAAATTTTATTAATTATGAATTAAGAACAAGACTCAAAAATAGATATAAGATGAGACTAAAAATAGAAAACAAAAATTTAAATAGGCTCCTAATGATAGAGGTTTTTCACAGAGTTAGGACTCAACAACCTTGATTTTGAGAAGTGGATGCTCCCTCAAATTGAGGGGAGAACTTTTGGCGTTTCAGTTCTTGAAGTTCACGCCCCTGCTTCTCTTGTTCCTTCAGCAATTTGCAGAGCATGCAGTTCTGATTCTGCTGTTCTTCCTTAAGTTGCTCCATAGTCTCTTGCAACTTGGTGATAGATGCTTCTAGGCTGGCCCAGTAGCCAATTTCAGGAAATTTAGGGAGGAACTCCTGCGCCCTCCTTTTGATAGAGTTGTCTTGTATTTGTCCTTCCATTGACTTCTTGGTGATTGGATGTTCAATGGGTATGAATTCATCTACTCCCATCTTTACCCCAGCCTCTTTACAGAGCAAGGAGATCAAGCTTGGGTAAGCCAATTTGGCTTCAGTGGAATTCTTATTTGCAATTGTGTAGATCTCACAAGCAATCACATGATGAACCTCCACTTCTTTTCCAAGCATAATGCAATGAATCATCACTGCTCTCTTGATAGTGACCTCAGAACGGTTGCTAGTGGGCAGTATGGAACGCCCAATAAAGTCTAGCCAACCTCTTGCAATTGGTTTGAGGTCTCCCCTCTTGAGTTGGTTTGGGACACCCTTTGAATTGGTTATCCACTTAGTTCCAGGGAGGCATATGTCCTCTAGAACTTGATCAAACCCTTTATCTGCTCTCACCATTCTCCTATTAAAGGATTCAGGATCATCTTGCAGTTGAGGCAATTTGAAGATTTCTCTTATTTTGTCCAGATGAAAGTACATAACTTTCCCTCTGACCATGGTTCTGTAAGTATGGTAAGCGGTTCCAGTCATTCTCTGCTTATCTGTTAGCCACAGATTTGAGTAGAATTCCTGAACCATATTCCTTCCAACCTTTATCTCAGGATTGGTTAGAACTTCCCATCCTCTGTTTCGAATTTGCTCTTGGATCCCCGGATATTCATCTTCTTTCAGATCAAATTTAACTTCCGGGATCACTGACCTCAGACCCATTATTTTGTGATAATGGTCTTCATGTTCTTTGGTTAAGAACTTCTCTTGATTCCAAAGATTCTTTGGATTATTCTCTTTCTTTCCTCTTAAATTGGTTTGTTTTCCCTTAGGAGCCATGATCTTGATGAATCTTGGCTTAGTGATCACGGAAAAGCACACCAAACTTAGAGGTTTGCTTGTCCTCAAGCAAAAGAAAGGAAAGAAGAGAGAGAGGAGAAGAGAAAATTCGAATGGTGTGGGGGAATGAGGAGGCCGAACATGTTTATATAAGGGGGGGAAGGAGATTTCGAAAAAATTGAAAAGAGATTTGAGAAGATATGGAGAGAATTTGAGAGAAGGGTGAGTTTTTGAACAAGATTTGGGATTGATTTGAGAGAGATTTGAAGAATGGTTTTGATTTTTGAAGATTTGAAAGTGAATGATAAAAGGTTGAAGTGTGTTTATGTGGAAATGTATGAGTAAGAAAAGGAAAGTTTGAAAAAAATTTGATTGGAAAGCAAAATCTTGGTCCCCCACCTTTCTGGCGTTGAAAAAAATTTGATTTTTGATTTTTCTCTGCTTTTTGTGCTGAATCCTTCTGTAACTCTGTGAATTCCTTCAATTTTGATAACTGCCTCTGTAGAAATAAAACATATAACCTGCTAATGACTGGGTTGCCTCCCAGCAAGCGCTTCTTTACTGTCTTTAGCTGGACCCTTACTGAGAATCACTCAAGTATCAGTTTTGAGCATTCCTGCTCAAAATTGTTTTCAAGATAATGCTTGATTCTCTGTCCATTAACAATGAACTTTTTGTTAGAATCAATATCCTGAAGCTCAACATATCCATATGGTGATACTCCTGTAATCACATATGGACCCCTCCACCGGGATTTAAGTTTTCCTGGAAACAATCTGAGCCTAGAGTTAAGAGCAAAACTTTTTGTCCTGGCTCAAAGACTCTGGATGACAACTTCTTGTCATGCCACTTCTTTGCCTTTTCCTTATAAATCTTTGCATTTTCAAAGGCATTGAGTCTGAACTCCTCTAGCTCATTTAGCTGGAGCAATCTTTTTTCACTAGCTAACTGAGCATCCATGTTTAGGAATCTGGTTGCCCAGTAGGCTTTATGTTCTAGTTCCACGGGCAGATGACAGGCCTTCCCATACACCAGTTGGTATGGAGAGGTTCCTATAGGAGTCTTGAATGCTGTTCTGTATGCCCACAGAGCATCATCCAAACTCTTTGCCCAATCCTTTCTTCGGGCCATCACAGTCCGTTCTAGGATTCTTTTTAGCTCTCTGTTAGAGACTTCAGCTTGCCCATTTGTCTGTGGATGATACGGAGTTGCCACTTTGTGGCTAATTTCGTATCTGACCATAGCAGAGTATAGCTGTCTATTGCAGAAATGAGTGCCCCCATCACTGATTAGTACTCTGGAAACACCAAACCTGCTGAAGATGTGTTTCTGGAGGAATTTCAGCACGGTCTTGGTATCATTAGTGGGTGTAGCAATTGCTTCTACCCACTTAGATACATAGTCCACTGCTACCAGAATGTAAGTGTTTGAGTATGATGGTGGGAATGGACCCATGAAGTCAATTCCCCATACATCAAACAATTCTATCTCTAATATCCCTTGTTGAGGCATGGCATATTCGTGAGGCAAGTTACCAGCTCTTTGGCAACTGTCACAGTTACGCACAAACTCTCGGGCATCTTTATAGAGAGTAGGCCAGTAGAAGCGACATTGGAGGACTTTAGTGGCTGTTCGCTCACTTCCAAAATGTCCTCCATACTGTGATCCATGGCAGTGCCATAGGATCCTTTGTGCTTCTTCTCTGCGTACACATCTGCGGATCATTCCGTCTGCACATCTCTTAAAGAGATACGGCTCATCCCATAGGTAGTACTTGGCATCTGAAATTAATTTCTTTCTCTGCACTCTGCTGTACTCCTGTGGTATGAACCTCACAGCTTTATAATTTGTAATATCTGCAAACCATGGAGCTTCCTGGATGGCAAAGAGTTGCTCATCTGGGAAAGTCTCAGAAATCTCAGTAGAAGGGAGGGACGCCCCAGCTACTGGTTCTATTCGGGACAGATGATCAGCTACCTGGTTCTCTGTCCCTTTTCTGTCTCTTATTTCTATATCAAACTCTTGCAGAAGCAACACCCATCTTATAAGCCTGGGTTTTGAATCCTGCTTTGTGAGTAAGTATTTAAGAGCAGCATGGTCAGTGTACATAATCACTTTGGATCCCACTAGATAGGATCTAAATTTGTCAATGGCATAGACCACTGCAAGTAACTCTTTTTCTGTGGTTGTGTAATTCTTCTGTGCATCATTTAGAACACGGCTGGCATAATAAATGATGTGCAGAAGCTTGTTATGCCTCTGTCCCAACACTGCACCAATGGCATGGTCACTGGCATCACACATTAGTTCAAATGGTAATGTCCAATCTGGTGCAGAGATGACTGGTGCTGTGACTAGCTTGGCTTTCAGGGTCTCAAATGCCTGCAGACACTGTGTGTCAAACACAAATGGTGTGTCAGCAGCTAGCAGGTTGCTCAAAGGTTTTGCAATTTTCAAAAATCCTTTATGAACCCTCTGTAGAATCCTGCATGCCCCAGAAAGATTCTGATTGCCTTAACATTGGCAGGTGGTGGTAATTTTTCAATTACCTCTACCTTTGCCTTATCCACCTCTATTCCCCTGCTTGAAATTTTGTGCCCAAGGACAATTCCTTCAGTCACCATAAAGTGACATTTCTCCCAGTTTAAAACCAGGTTAGTCTCTTGGCACCTTTTCAGGACAAGTGCTAGGTGGTCAAGACAGGAGCTGAATGAGTCTCCATATACTGAGAAGTCATCCATGAAGACTTCCAGGAATTTCTCCACCATATCAGAGAAGATGGATAACATGCATCTCTGAAAGGTTGCAGGAGCATTACACAGACCAAAAGGCATCCTCCTGTAGGCAAACACGCCAGAAGGGCAAGTAAAGGCTGTTTTCTCTTGGTCCTGAGGATCTACTGCAATTTGGTTGTAACTTGAATAGCCATCCAAAAAGCAGTAATAATCATGACCAGCTAGTCTTTCTAGCATTTGGTCTATGAATGGTAAAGGAAAATGATCCTTTCTGGTGGCTGTATTGAGCCTTTTGTAGTCAATACACATACGCCACCCTGTGACTGTTCTTGTAGGAACCAGTTCATTTTTTTCATTATGAACCACTGTCATGCCTCCTTTCTTGGGGACAACTTGGACAGGCTCACCCAGGGGCTATCAGAAATAGGATAAATAATTCCAGCCTCTAGTAATTTAGTGACCTCTTTCTGCACCACCTCCTTCATGGCTGGATTTAGCCTCCTCTGTGGTTGGACCACTGGTTTGGCATTATCCTCCAACAGGATCTTGTGCATGCATCTAGCTGGGCTAATGCCCTTAAGATCACTTATGGACCACCCAAGAGCTGTCTTGTGTGTCCTTAGCACTTGAATCAGTGCTTCCTCTTCCTGTGGATTTAAGGCAGAGCTTATAATCACTGGAAAAGTGTCACCCTCTCCCAGAAATGCATACTTCAGGGATGGTGGTAGTGGTTTGAGTTCAAGTTTGGGAGGCTTATCCTCCTCTTGAAGAATTTTTGAAAATTCCTTTGTTTCCTCTGGTTCTTCTTGATCAGGTTGAGCATCCTTGAAGATGTCCTCAAGCTCTGATTCTAGGCTTTCAGTCATATTGATCTCTTCCACCAAAGAGTCAATAATGTCAGCGCCCATGCAGTCATTTGGTGTGTCTGGATGCTGCATAGCTTTCACAGCATTCAACTTGAACTCATCCTCATTGACTCTCAGGGTTACTTCCCCTTTTTGTACATCAATGAGAGTTCGTCCAGTTGCTAGGAAAGGTCTTCCTAGAATGAGAGTTGCACTCTTGTGCTCCTCCATTTCCAGCACCACAAAGTCAGTTGGAAAGGCGAATGGCCCAACCTTGACAATCATATCCTCTATTATGCCTGATGGATGTTTAATGAAGCCATCAGCAAGTTGGAGGCATATCCGGGTTGGTTTGACTTCTCCAGTCAACCCAAGCTTTCTGATAGTGGATGCAGGTATTAGATTGATGCTTGCTCCAAGATCACATAGGGCTGTCTTGGTGCAAGCACCTTCTAATGTGCATGGTATCATAAAGCTTCCTGGATCTTGAAGCTTTTCTGGTAAGCTTTTCAGAATGACTACACTGCATTCTTCAGTGAGAAATACTTTTTCAGTTTCTCTCCAATCCTTCTTATGACTTAAGATCTCTTTCATGAACATAAGAAGGTATTTGCTCAAGTGCCTCTGTAAACGGAATCTTTATTTCAAGAGTCCTTAGATAATCTGCAAAGCGGGCAAATTGCTTATCCTACTCCGCTTGGCGGAGTTTCTGAGGATAAGGCATCTTGGCTTTATATTCTTCAACCTTAGTTGCTGCAGGCTTCTTCCTTACAGAAGTGGTTGAAGAATCCTTTTTAGAGGGATTACTGTCAGCACTCTCAGGTGTCTGATCCTCCCTTGGCATCTGAACGCCAGGAATGGGTGAAGATTGGGCGTTTAACGCCAACTTCTCCCCTTTTTCTGGCATTTGAACGCCAGAACTGGGCAAGGAATGGGCGTTTAACGCCAGCTTTCCTTCCCTTTCTGGCGTTTGAACGCCAAAAGTATTCCTCTCTGGGCTCTTACTATCCTCAGAGGGATTTTGGGCAGTGGCTTGGTTATCCTCTGTCAATTGTTCCTTATTTGACTTTTTGCTCTTTTGAGTGGTGTTGTTCAGTGTCTTCCCACTCCTCAGTTGAACTGCTTGACACTCTTCTGTTATCTGTTTAGATATCTGCTGTTTTGCTCGATTCAACTGCAGTTCTATGTTCTTGTTAGCAACTTTAGTTTCATGGAGCATCTCTTTAAATTCTGCTAATTGTTCTGTCATCAGGAGCAATTGTTGATTAAGCTCAATCATCTGTTCTTGAGGATTAGGATCAGTGACTACTGCCATGACTTCCTCTTTTGGAGAGAACTCATTGCTAGAGTACAAATATTGGTTTCTAGCAATAGTGTCTATAAGCTCTTGAGCTTCTTCAATTGTCTTCCTCATGTGTATAGATCCACCAGCTGAGTGGTCTAGAGACATCTGAGCTTTTTCGGTAAGTCCATAGTAGAAGATGTCTAACTGTACCCACTCTGAAAACATTTCAGAGGGGCATTTTCTTAGCATACCTCTATACCTCTCCCAGGCATTATAAAGGGATTCATTATCCTCTTGTTTAAAGCCTTGGATGTCCAGCCTTAGCTGTGTCATCCTCTTTGGAGGGTAAAAATGATTCAGGAATTTGTCTGATAACTGTTTCCATGTCTTTATGCTTGCTGTAGGTTGGTTATTCAACCACCTTTTAGCTTGATCTTTTACAGCAAATGGAAACAGTAATAGTCTGTAGACATCCTGATCCACCTCTTTATCATGTACTGTGTCAGCAATTTGTAAGAACTGTGCCAGAAACTCAGTAGGTTCTTCTTGTGGAAGACCGGAATACTGGCAGTTTTGCTGCACTATGATAATGAGTTGAGGATTTAGCTCAAAGCTGCTTGCTTTGATGGGAGGTGTACAGATGCTACTCCCATATGCAGCTGTAATGGGGTTAGCGTATGACCCCAAAGTCCTTCTGGACTGTTCAATTCCACTTAGGTCCATGATGGATAAAGGGAAATGATATGGATTGCAAGTAGATAAGTATATTTTTTTTTACCGAAAATAATAAAATAAAATAAATGGAAAATAAAGTCAAATTTCGAAAACTAAAAGAAAATAAGATCAAAGCAAATTGAAAACTGAATCAATTAGTCAATTAAAAAGATTTTGAAAAAGATTTGATTTTTGAAATGAGGAGAGAGAAAAACAACAAAATGACACCAAACTTAAAATTTTTAGGAAATCAGACACTAATTTTCTTAAATTTTTAAGGGAAAAACACAAAGAGGATACCAAACTTAGAATTTTTAAGGATCAAAAAGGGACTAGGGACATGCAAATTCGAAAATTAAAAGAAAAGCAAAAGCATGCAATTGACACCAAACTTAAAATATGAAACTAGACTCAACTAAAAGACTCTAAACCAACAAAAATAAAACAGTCCTAATCTAAGCAACAAGATAAGCCGTCAGTTGTCCAAACTCGAACAATCCCCGGCAACGGCGCCAAAAACTTGGTGCACGAAATTGCAATCACACTTTTGCAATCCCGCACAACTAACCAGCAAGTGCACTGGGTCGTCCAAGTAATACCTTACGTGAGTAAGGGTCGATCCCACGGAGATTGTCGGCTTGAAGCAAGCTATGGTTATCTTGTAAATCTTAGTCAGCATATCAAAGATTATCCGGGTTGATTGTGAAAAGTAAAAGAACATGAAATAAGTACTTGTTTTGCAGTAATGGGGAACAGGTTGAGGTTTTGGAGATGCTCCATCTTCTGAATCTCTGCTTTCCTACTGTCTTCTTCATCAAACACGCAAGGCTCCTTCCATGGCAAGCTGTATGTAGGGTTTCACCGTTGTCAATGGCTACCTCCCATCCTCTCAGTGGAAATGTTCAACGCACCCTGTCACGGCACGGCTATCCATCTGTCGGTTCTCAATCAGGCCGGAATAGAATCCAATGATTCTTTTGCGTCTGTCACTAACGCCCCGCCCTCAGGAGTTTGAAGCTCGTCACAGTCATTCAATCATTGAATCCTACTCAGAATACCACAGACAAGGTTTAGACCTTCCGGATTCTCTTGAATGCCGCCATCAATTCTAGCTTATACCACGAAGATTCTGATTAAAGAATCCAAGAGATATCTACTCAATCTAAAGTAGAACGGAGGTGGTTGTCAGGCATGCGTTCATAGTTGAGAATATGATGAGTGTCACGGGTCATCACATTCATCCGGGTTAAGAACAAGTGATATCTTAGAACGGAAGCAAGCATGATTGAATAAGAAACAGTAGTAATTGCATTAATCCATCAAGACACAGCAGAGCTCCTCACCCCCAACCATGGGGTTTAGAGACTCATGCTGTAAGAAGTACACAAAGAAACGTGTAAAGTGTCATGAGGTAGAGATACAATGTCAAAAGATCCTATTAATAGTGAACTAGTAACCTAGGGTATACAGAAATGAATAAATGACGTAAAAATCCACTTCTGGGTCCACTTAGTGTGTACTTGGGCTGAGCATTGAAGCTTTCATGTGTAGAGACCTTTTCTGGAGTTAAATGCCAGCTTTCATGCCAGTTTGGGCGTTTAACTCCAATTTTTATGCCAGTTCCAGCGTTAAACGCTGGAAATTCTGAGGCTGATTTGCAACGCCGGTTTGGGCTATCAAATCTCGGGCAAAGTATGGACTATTATACGTTGCTGGAAAGCCCAGGATGTCTACTTTCCAACGCCGTTGAGAGCGCGCCAATTGGGCTTCTGTAGCTCCAGAAAATCCACTTCGAGTGCAGGGAGGTCAGAATCCAACAGCATCTGCAGTCCTTTTCAGTCTCTGAATCAGATTTTTGCTCAGGACCCTCAATTTCAGCCAGAAAATACCTGAAATCACAGAAAAACACACAAACTCATAGTAAAGTCCAGAAAGGTGAATTTTAACTAAAAACTAATAAAAATATACTAAAAACTAACTAGATCATACTAAAAACACACTAAAAATAATGCCAAAAAGCGTATAAATTATCCGCTCATCATTAATCATAGCACATTTACTTTCATTTGCCTTGGTTCAAATTACTTGTTTATAATTGCAATTTTGAGTCCTTGAAGTTTCGATTAATGAATTTACTGTTTTATGCTCTCTTTATGTTTGATTGCTTGTTTATGTTCTGTTTTGTTGATAGTTGGTTATAGTTTTCCGTTTTCCTTTACAATTTCCCATGTTTTACTTTTATGCACACGAGGTGTTTGTGAAAATACCAACCTTATATTTTGAGTAGATTTTCATACCTTGGCTTGTGGGTTGAATTTCTAGGATACTAGAGTCATAATGTCCGATATTTAGTGGTAATTCTTGGGTAGTTAGTTGACTCTTGTTTCCATTGACGCTAGCCTTTTATCAACTAATTTGGTAAGTTGGTTAGGACTTATGGATTAAGGTCAATTATGCTTGTTTGACTTACTCCTCGATGGTTGGGGTTGACTAGGCGAGATTGACTCATCATAATTATCATAGTTGTGGTTATGGCAATGATAGGATCCCTTGGATTCTCATTCCAAGTCAATGCTCTTTATTGCATATCTTGCATTTTTGCTATTTTTGATCTCGCCTTCTCTTTAATTGCATTAATTCCAATTTTGATCATTTCTTAGTTCTTTTATTTCTTAAGTTCTTTTAATCTTTCATTTCTTGCTGGAAAATTCCCTTTTGCCTTAACAACCAAAGAAATAACACTTCAATTGCGTCCTAGGGAGAACGACCCGAGGTTTAAGTACTCTCGGTTTATATTGTGTTTTGAATTTTGATATTTGATTAAGAGAGTATATTGTTGGTTTAGACTATACTACCAACGGATTGATTATTGCTTTTGATCGATTCTAAACTATACGCTAAATTCCTTTTCATCGCACCCTTTGGAAGAAGGGTCGATAAGTCAAAATTAATTGATGCAAAGTTTCAAATAGTCAGTGTGCTTCTTGTTAGAGTTAATATATTAATAATGAATAGTTAAGAATTCAAAATACTGAAAGGAATGGATAAAGTAAGGACTGAAATTAAAGAAACCAACAAAGTAAGGAAAATGCTTAATCTAAATACTTAGCAAGTTAATCATTGTCAATTCAAAATCAATCGCTGGCAACAACGCCATAAAACTTGATGATCGAAATTCACTGCCCATATAAAATGAATCCGTTCTTTGGCAAGCGCACCAAATTATCGTCAAGTAATAGAGAGCGTTGATTGCAGAAAATTAAATAGCAAAAATGTAAATGATTTAAAAGTAAAAGAAAGCAGTAAAGTGAAGAAAAGTAAATAGCACGAATGTAAAGAACTGAAACATAAAGGATTGAATCGTAAATGTGAATAGGGAATAGCAGAAATTTAAGAAAGCTATAAAGAATAGGGAAGATAAGAATAAGGGGGAATTCATTGGGATTAGGAGATGTTGTTCTCTTTGGATTAAATTCAGCTCATCTCATCTTCAATCATGCAACTCATTGATCTCTTGGCAATAATGATTGATTGAACCCCAATCCCTTGGTGATTCAATCTCTCAAATCTTGATAATCAGCCAATTTCTTGGTCTAATTACTCATGAAGAGAGATATTCTTGATCCCAGATTATACCACACATCCTCATAGATCAAAATAGTGGGTGGATTTCATGTCACCATATCCAATCCTAAAACCTAGATCTACTCAAGTGTGAGAAGGGATTTCAAGCATGGTTTCATATTTCCTTTTCCAAGGTTCCCATGAAACCCATTTTGCATTCAACCTCTTTCCCAAGATGATTGAACACTAGCATTAAGAATGAAATTACTTCTAGTGAATCAAAGAGAAGATGAAGAGAAGAAAAAATTTACTATCATTAATCCATTAAGTACAACAGAGCTTCCTTTCCCAACGAGAGGGAGTTTAGCTACTCATAGCTTAGAGAAAAGTACAAGAGATGGAAGAGATGAAGTGAAGTAAAACTAAAACTTAAGCAATCAAGCTAACCACTAATCCCTCTTTTCAGTACTTTCAGGGGGTATATATACTAATCCTATTACTAGAATTAAGAAAATTACAACTAAAAGAAAAAGGAAAAACTCATAAAGTGAACCATGTGCCTGGCGTGTGACTGGCGTTTGAGTGGCATGCTACACCTGGCTCTCAGTTTGGCTTGGCACACCACGCCTGGCTCCTCAAGTGGCACACCTTCTTCATCAGCTAACCTCACATGCCATGCCTTCGAGCCTAAGTGGCATGCCCAGGGCCTCTCCTTTGCTCAGTTAGCCCGGCGTGCCATGCCTTCGAACTCAAGTGGCACGCCTAGGCTCTCCCCTTTGATCCTCTTCCCTGGAATTTTGAACTAACCTGGCACGCCCAGGTCTGGCATGCCACGCCCAGCAGGTGGCATGCTACGCCCTTGATAAGGCTTCGACCTTCCTTTCTGGAAAACCATACAGGCATGCCACACCCCCTAGGTGGCATGCCACGCTCTTAATAAAGCTTTCTCATTCTTCTCTGGAAAACAACACTGGCGTGCCACGCCCAGTAAGTGGCGTGCCATGCCTAGTAAGTGGCATGCCACACCCTTGATAAAGATTCATCCTTCCTCTCTGGAAAACAATACTGGTGTGTGACGCCCAGTAGGTGGCGTGCCACGCCCTTGATAAAGCTTGAATGAGCCCTCTTGGTCCAGTGACTGGCGTGCCACGTACAGCATTCAAGTGGCACGCCCATAGTTATCTTGTCTTGGCGTGCCACACCTTTAGTCTCAAGTGGCACGCCCAGTCTTTTTCTTCCTTGGGTGCTAGAGTTGGCGTGTCACACCTTCGACATCAAGTGGCACACCCAGTGTTGGTACTTAAGCTCTACATGCATTGGCGTGCCATGCCTTTGAGTTCAAGTGGCACGCCCTTGTTGGTGTGAGCTCTTTCAAGCTTGGCGTGCCACGCCTAGAACCCAAGTGGCACACCTAAGACATGAGTAGAGTTGGTGTGCCACGCCTTCGAGCTCAAGTGGCATGCCCTATGTTGAACCTTCAAATCCCCTTTCTGGACCAAGGAATTGGCGTGCCATGCCTTCGAACCCATGTGGCACGCCCAGTGTTGACTAGGGGGTTGGCATGCCACGACAAGCCTAGCGTAACACGCCCCCTCTGTGGTCTTCAAAAGTGCTCTCTGGAAAGTATAGTTGGCGTGCCATGCTTGGCCTTGGCGTGCCACACCCATATTAAAGCTCCAAGAATGCTCTTCAGGAAAGTATAATTGGCGTGCCATGCCTGGCCCTGGCATGCCACGCCCATACTAAAGCTCCATGGATCCTCTTCTGGAATTGTCAACTGGCGTTCCACGCCCTATTGCTGGCGTGGCACGCCCATACTATTTGGTGGCGTTTGTACCAAGTGGCACTCCTAGCTTAGCTTGCCCAGCTTCTTTTTCTTGCTTCCTCCTTCTTTTGTTGCTGATTTCACCTGAAATTCAATACAAACTCATTTCAAAGTAATGTACCATATTATTCACCATTAACTCATGAAATTGCATTGATTGAATGAGATTACACTTCTTTTATGATCCTTTTAGATAAGAAAAAGAGGTAGATGATGCAAGTCATCAAGCATGCATCTGGGGCTTTGAAGTACTAGACTTTCGATATTGAGACTGATCACCTTGATATCGGTTGATTGGTGTGAACAGGAACCAGATGTCGACTCGCGGACGCGGTCGCAGTCGAGGTAGAGGTAGGAATCGAAATAAGCAACCCGAACAACCCCACAAACTTCATGGTTGCGCTGGAGAACATGGCTGCAACTATGCAGGCTACGGCTACGGCCCTAGGGAATCAAGGTAACAATGGGAATGGCGGGAATGAGGACGACGGGCTGATGACACTTGCTACTTTTCTGAAAGTACATCCTTCGACTTTTAGAGGAGCTATGAACCCCACTAAGGCCGACAATTGGTTCCAGGCAATGGGGAGGGCTTTGCAAGCACAATAGGTGTCTGAAGAATAATGGGTGAAATTTGTGACCTACTATTTACAGGGTGAAGCCCAGTACTAGAGGCAGGGAATACGACGTATCCTGTAACTAGATGGTGTTGTGATACCTTAAGAGGTGTTCCGGACAGAGTTTTACAAGAAGTACTTTCCCTGTTTGGTCAGGAATGGCAAGGAACTTGAGCTGCTACAGTTGAAATAGAGCCAAATGACTGTTGCGGAGTATAGTAATAAGTTCAAAGAATTGTGCCGATTTTCCCGAATCTGTCAAGGTGCTTCGGAGGATTTCGCTAAATAGAAATGTATAAAATATGTGGGAGGCTTTTGGAGTGACATTAGAGTATTTTCTGAGCTTGTGAATAAGAGCCGGGTGGCTGAGGAGTGTGTGAGGAAGGAAGCAGTGGAGAAGGAAAATCAGAGGATACCTTTTCTGAGGAACCAAGGAAAGAACCTTACACCGAGGAGTCAAAATTTCAAGAGAAATGGTTACGTCCCTCTACGTCCGCAGGGCCAGAACAATCACGAGAGGAATGAAAATCATAATGGAAATGGAAGGGGAAAGCAAATAAAGACATATTCCGATGAGTTGAGGTATTTCAAGTGCGGTCTACCGGGGCATAAGGCTATAGTTTGTCTATGCAGGAGGGTCCAAGATGCCGGTCGACCACGACAAGAAGGAGGTAATCGTGGAACTGATAACTAAATTTTATTTACGTTATAGAATTGTTGCGATATTGCACTTGTCCATACCAAAGCCGAATTAGGATTTTAAAGGTCGAACTTAAGAACTGAACAACAAGCAAGGGGTATGACACGGATTCAGCCTTTAGCCGCCAATTGATTAGGTGGCGAGAGAGAGTAAGTAGCGATAAAAATTAGAGTCGAGGATCGGATCATTCTTGATTACCTTATGTATGATAACACTGTTAGAATCGGAAAAACTTGAAGAGTTAGATGAAATGGGTAGTAGATGCGGGATCCGTTCAACCAAGTTTTCCCGATAATGAACACCGGTGATGTCAGAGGAGACGTAAGATAATAACAAGCGAATTTATGTGCAAGAAAGTATCGACAAACCTTCGCGACTGGATCTAGCCTTCTTCCGAAATTTATATTGGAGTTTATCCTGGAATCCTTCTTGAAAATGTGAATTAACCACCTTTCTATTCTATCTCTTACTTAAATGAACCTTGTCTAAGCATACTTATGTAAATTCTGAACTTGAGAACTCGCTGCGAGCGAAGTTGCTCTCCTTCGCAGTCTGTATCCTTCAGAAGTCAGCTAAGACTTACTTGATTTGATACTCCTTGTTCCCTCTCTGTCACGATTTCAAGTTGAATCCTTTCTTACTATGCACCTCGATTTTTCTCCTTTTGCATTTTATCATTTATTCTGAGATTTAGTACGATCGCCATACCAGACATCATTTTCTTTCCTTGTGAACATCGTTTGTGCGGTGTGAACATCTTTCAGTTTAATGTCTTTTTGAAAATCATCTCGAGCTTGGTAAACATCTCGTATAGTTCTTAAATATAGCCATCAAGATGATAACTCATTAAGAGCAAAACTTCTAAATGCGGAAGATGGAATGTGTAGTATACGATAATGAGAAGAGATTTGGAGCCTTAATTTTGGTGACTATATTGTCTGTGGTTAAATTGACGCATTAGGATGCACCATTTATTTGGATGCCTGAATTCATCATACCTGAACCTAATGGACCAGTCAGAAATACTATAACACTTTACCCAAGGACTTAGGATGAGAGCGGATACAACATCATGATGCCGTGATGACGCCCCAGTAGAGAGACTTTATGCAGTGACTAAAGGATTTAATGTCATTATATGGTCATGAATTGAATGACAAGTCCACTACCTTTTGCCTATCAGAGAAAAACTATTAATCGAGGAAATTGACAAGACTATACCTCAGAAAATAGTAAGGTGGCACGTACGTTTAACACTCGGTATTGAACTGACCACTGAGGATTAAGCGAGACAACAGAGAGAAGAATAAGAAAATTCGAGTTGAGATTTTAACCGCGCAGATCCAACTGAAGAGTTGTGCGAATAAGAGAAGAGGAGGCCTAGATCGTGTGAGGGAGAAAGTTACGCATACTCAAAGGTTACTTCAACAGATGGGAAACGTTGAGCAGTCAAGACCAAGGGATTAAGACCAGAAAGTATTGAATCAATAGTATTATTGAGATAGATTAGGAGTTGGAATGGAAGCTGACACCTAGGAACTTGAACCTGAAATGAGATATCTACCCACACTTCCTTTCAGATAACTAAATCTGAATTTTGAGGGCAAAATTCTTAATTAGGTGGGTAGGATGTAAAACCCGCAAAAGTGATAAGTAATTAGCCAAAAAATTAATAATTAATTAGTGAAATTAAAAATATGAATTTTATAGTTTAAAGAGATAGAGCCTATTAAAATAAGAATTTTGACACTAATTTTAAAGAATTTAGCCCAAGGCCCAACCCAATCCATAAAACAAAATGAGCTTCAGCTCATTCCCTCCCCCTTCATTCACAAACATGTTCTAAAAATACAAGGGGGGAAGGGGAGGAGCATCAAACCCGTGTTCTAATTAAAGTTGCCATAACTTTTGATCCGGAGCTCCGATTGTCGCACCATTTGTGGCCACGCGTTTACCGCGTCGAGCTCTACAAAGTCCATTACTAAATTTGGTAAGTAAGTCACATCTTCAGTTTCGATTTTCTCCTCCCCAATTTCAAAAATTCAATATTGTGAGGTGTTGAGATTTTGATTCTTTGATGTTTTAAGATCCAATTAGATTGAGGAATTAGTGGATTTTTGTTGACTTGATGCACGGGTAAGGTAAAGACCTTCAAACCCTAATCAATCCCTTGATTATATGTGTTTGGGTATTGAAATTTGGTATATAAATGTGATAATGTATATTAGGTAGTGAATATGTGATTGTGAAATGTAATTGAGGTGATTGAAAGCTTGGATTGAGCCTTGGTTGCTGAATTTTAGTGTTGGAGGCTTGTGATCTTGCCATTTTGGGTGTCTTTAGCTTAGGAAAAAATTGGCCAAGGTATAGTTTTGGTTTCTCGTATTTAATGTATAATGTCTTGTGAAAACTTAGGCTAGATGACTTAAGATAAGTTGAATTGTAAGTTTAGTACATGTTTTGTGGTTTTAGTTATACCTTGTGTGTTGAGGATGGATGGTGGGTTGTGTAATTGAATTAAATGTTTGAATGGTTGGAATGTACAAGTATGCTAATGTTTAGTGGTTTTGATGGAATTGTGGAGTTTGTTATAGAAATGTGTTGAATAATGATTGTATTTTGGGTTGAAAATTGTCGAGTGAATTGATGAGATTGTATGTATTGAGAATGATTTGAGAAATGATGATTTTTCTGGTTGTTGATGTTGATGTATTGTGAGGATAATGTTTTATGATGAAGTTGTGTGGTATGATCTTGGGTGTTTGGAGTGAAAGTTAATATAAGTGAGTAATTAGGTTGTATGGAGGTAATGGAAATCACATAGAATAGTTTTAAGCATGTTTGGTGATTTTTTTAAGATATAAAATCATTGGTTTTGAAAAAGAAGTTTGGAAAATAGAGATTTTAAACTTTCGGGTAAAAATAGATTTTTAACAAACTTCAGCGATCCATAACTTGAGGCTCAGAATTTAGATTTGAATGAAATCTAAGTATCGGAGTTCTAGGATTGCCTCTGGTTTTTTCGGGACCTTATATCTTATGTACACAGAACCTTTACCATGCTGAGAATTTCCGGTTCTCATTCCATACGGATATTTGTGTTTTTCAGATGTAGGTCGAGAGACACCTCGCTAGGCGTCTGGTGTTCTCTGTAGCGAAGTAGGCTTTTTGGGATTCTACTTTTGTTCTATTTTGATATATCTATATGTATAGACTCTCCTTATGTATATGTGTTTCACTTTTGCACCTTACAGAGGTTTATAGAGAAATAGGGTTATTTTTATATATTTTAGGTTATGGTTTCTTATATGTATTGATGCACCACTAATTCGTGGTACATCTTGTGCTTAATTGAGTGGATTTTATCCACTATTCTCACATTTATTCACAGAATCCGCATGTTTTACACTTTCCTTCCTGATCTTGTGCTATGATTGAAAACATGCTTCTTTGGCCTTTAAATTGTGTAATTTTAATCCCCTTTTATACCATTCGATACCGTGATCCATGCGTTAAGTGTTTTCAGGCTATATAGGGCAGGAATGGCTTAGAGTATGGAGAGGAAGCTTGCACAAATGGAAGGAGCACAAGAATTAAAGGAGATAACCAGCGAGGAGCGACGCGTGCGCGTGATTTGGAGATTTGCACAGTGACACTTGCGCATACGCGACGCGTACGCATGACACACGAAGAAGACCATCGACACGTATGCGTGACTGACGTGTACGCGTGACATGCGTCATGTGCAGAAAACGCAGAAAACGCTGGGGGATTTCTGTGCTCCACTTTGGCCCAATTCCAAGCCCGAAAACACAGAATAAATGCTGCAGAGTGGGAAAATCATGAGGCATTCAGACACATCTCATTGTTCACAAATTTAGGTTTTAGATGTAATTTCTAGAGAGAGAGGCTCTCTCCTCTCTCTAGGTTTTAGGATTTCTCTTAGGTTTAGGTTTATTTCTTCCTAATTCCAGGTTTAATGTTCCTTTAATTTAGTTTCTCTTCTACTTTTATTTATTCTATTACTTTAGTTTATCTTCTTATCTTGTCAATTTATTAATGCCAAGAATAATTTTCTATTTAATTTCATTATTTGTTTGCTTGCTTCCAATTAATTTGATTATTATGTCTTCTTTTTACTCCCTTTACATGTATGCGAAATTGGAATCCATGTCAAATGAGTAGGCTTCCAACTTGGCTTTGGAGTTAGATTAATATTTGGAGACCCTTGAGTTGGAAAACTCAAGAGTTAAATAGTAACTGGAAGTTGTTGGCTAGTGATGAGCGGATAATTTATACGCTTTTTGGCATTGTTTTTAGTATGTTTTTAGTATGTTTTAGTTAGTTTTTATTATATTTTTATTAGTTTTTAGTTAAAATTCACTTTTCTGGACTTTACTATGAGTTTGTGTGTTTTTCTGTGATTTCAGGTATTTTCTGACTGAAATTGAGGGACCTGAGCAAAAATCTTATTCAGAGGCTGAAAAGGACTGCAGATGCTGTTGGATTCTGACCTCCCTGCACTCGCAGTGGATTTTCTGGAGCTACAGAAGCCCAATTGGTGCGCTCTTAACTGCTTTGAAAAGTAGACATCCTGGGCTTTCCAGAAATGTATAATAGTCCATACTTTGCTCGAGATTTGATGGCCCAAACCGGCGTTCCAAATCAGCTCAAAACTGCCCGGCGTTAAACGCCGGAACTGGCACAAGAATGGGAGTTAAACACCCAAACTGGCATAAAAGCTGGCGTTTAACTCCAAGAAAAGTCTCTACACATGAAAGCTTCAATGCTCAGCCCAAGCACACACCAAGTGGGCCCGGAAGTGGATTTTTTTGTCATTTACTCATTTCTGTAAACCCTAGGCTACTAGTTCTCTACAAATAGAACCTTTTACTATTGTATTATCATCTGGGTAGCTATCTTTGGACGTCTAGTTCTTAGATCATTGGGGGCTGGCCTCTCGGCCATGCCTAGACCTTGTTCTTATGTATTTTCAATGGTGGAGTTTCTACACACCATAGATTAAGGTGTGGAGCTCTGCTGTACCTCGAGTATTAATGCAATTACTATTGTTCTACTATTCAATTCCGCTTGTTCTTGTTCTAAGATATCACTTGTTCCTTAACTTGATAAATGTGATGATCCGTGACACTCATCATCATTCTCACCTATGAACGTGTGCCTGACAACCACCTCCGTTCTACCTTAGATTGAGTGGATATCTCTTGGATCCCTTAATCAGAATCTTCGTGGTATAAGCTAGAATTGATGGTGGCATTCAAGAGAATCCGGAAGGTCTAAACCTTGTCTGTGGTATTCTGAGTAGGATTCAAGGATTGAATGACTGTGACGAGCTTCAAACTCCTGAAGGCTGGGCGTTAGTGACAGATGCAAAAGAATCAATGGATTCTATTCCAACCTGATTGAGAACCGACAGATGATTAGCCGTGCTGTGACAGAGCGCGTTGAACATTTTCACTGAGAGGACGGGACTGTAGCCACTGACAATGGTGATGCCCAATATACAGCTTGCCATGGAAAGGAGTAAGAAGGATTGGATGAAGACAGTAAGAAAGCAGAGAGACAGAAGGGACAAAGTATCTCCATACGCTTATCTGAAATTCTCACCAATGAATTACATAAGTATCTCTATCCTTATTTTATGCTTTATTCATAAATCATCCATAACCATTTGAATCTGCCTGACTGAGATTTACAAGGTGACCATATCTTGCTTCATACCAACAATCTCCGTGGGATCGACCCTTACTCGCGTAAGGTTTATTACTTGGACGACCCAGTGCACTTGCTGGTTAGTTGTGCGAAGTTGTGTTTAGACCATGGTATTGAGCACCAAGTTTTTGGAGCCATTACCGGGGATTGTTTGAGTTATAAAAAGTAGAGATCACAATTTCGTGCACCAGCTAGCTCTCTAGTTTCTAACGCTAATCATTCCCAAGGGAGAGCATTAGGACTTGTAAATAGAAGTTGGCTCAACTACTTGACTTTCCTTCATTCGTTGAGGGTTAACTAAGTAGAAACAACAACCTATTACTATTGATCATGGGAAATCCAACAAGGATAGAACTTCCGAATAATCTTCTCCTGGCCAAGGATTTTTAATTCAATTACATAAAATCTCTTGTTAATTTTCCTTGCTTTAATTTATAATTATTTATTTTTCCATTCCTCATTCCAAAATTTCTCAGAAAATCTCAACCAATAATAAGAACACTTCCCTGCAATTCCTTGAGAGACGACCCGAGGTTTGAATACTTCGGTTTATTACTTTTTAGGGGTTTTGTTACTTGTGACAAACAATCTTTTGTATGAAAGGATTCTTGTTGGTTTAGAAGCTATACTTTCAATGAGAATTTACTATAAAATTCTAAACCACGCAAGAATCCGTTCATCATGTATATATATATATATATATATATATATATATATATATATATATATATATATATATATATATATATATATAACTATTCTCTAGCCAGCCTTTGCTTCGCAGGATGAGTTCGGAGCTTGATATTTTATACCTTGACTCTCTACACTCATTATTTTACATATATATATGGATGTTTATGTATCTCAGCTTTCTTCGTACGCAATAATCCTTACGCTTTTAATTTTACGATTTTGTATTATCTATTCTTCAAGACTCCTAGTATACTACGTTCTTTCAATTATTACATGCATATATATTTTATTTTAGAGGTCGTAATACCACACCGCCTCTGTTTTATGACTTAAGCGTACTGTGCTATATGGTAGGGTGTTACATTGAGCACTAGACGCCGGCCATACATATATATGGTTCTGTGGGAGTCCTCAACACTTGGATTGGGCACCCAAGCATGAAGTCAGGCACCAGCCCTTTGGTTGCCATCAAAGGCGCTAGGCGTCCTCTTTGGGCGCCAGGCACCAGCCACCCCTTTTATTAAAAAAACTGAAAAATACTTTAATGAAAAAAGAAAGAAAGAAAGAAAAAAAATACTTAAATGCAAAAGACTTTAATGACAGAGAGAAAAGAGCAAATACTTTAATGAAAAAGAAAAGGACGGAATATTAACCATGGTTGGGTTGCCTCCCAGCAAGCGCATCTTTAACGTCACTAGCTTGATGGATAATTCTGCTAGGTTGGGAGCCGGGTCGCTTCACAACACCTTCTTCCACTGCCTTCCTCCATTAAATGTGCATCCTCTCACTATTCTTTCGCTTCAGAATTCATGTGCTGTAGAGGGTCTTCAAGGGCTCTTTTATGAAATTCACTTTTCTCACAAATCGGAGCTCCGATCGATGACCCGTTTGCGGTTATGCATCGCTCTCATCTTCCTCTATGTTTCTATACCACTTTTGCGGTGAATAATCGTGAGAACTTTTCTCTATTTCTCTATTTCTCACTGAATTCGCATTTTGGGTAGTGTAGGTATTGAAAATTGTGGTTTTGATGCTTTAGGAGAAGCTGAAGCTTAAATTCTAGCGGGGTTTTAACCCATGTTCATGTGGAATAAGGTAAGGAAACTCTTTTTCTCTATTTTTCCCTAATTTATGTGAAACCCTAGCATGAAACATTGTGTGAATTAAAAGAAATTAGATTAAATAATATTGATTGAAGCTACGATTAGTGAGGAATTGATTGAGGCTTGGATTGACCGAGGAGAAAGACTTAAGAGGTTGGGACCACTGTTAACTAAGGTACCGGTTTCAAATCGGATAATCATTATGTAACACTATGTGAAACCCAAGGCTAGTTGGCATTAAAATATTGTTGAATTAATATTGTTGATGATGATGGTTTAGTATGAATACGTGATTTTCGATGATATTGAATGCTAGATGAAAATTGCCAGAGGCCTTGATTGATTGAATTTCTATGGCTTAGTAGGTATTGATGTGTTGTGGTCTAATTGTTGAAATTGGAATTCTTATAAAGAATATGCAAAATTAAATTTGGGGTGGTTATTTGTTGATTGTTAGGAAAATTTAATGAGGATAAGTTTAAGAATGAGATGAGATCAGGATTTAGATGAGTTATCTAGCAAAGAGCTAGGAAGAACAATAGTGAAATTGAGGAGCAACATCATTATACTTGGATTTAGCAAGGTTGGTATATAATGGATGCCAATTTGGTATAAAATTAGGGAGTTCCCAATTGGTGTAGAAAAATTCTGAACTTTGGCAGATTTTTAGCCCAACTTTGTAGAGCCATAACTTAGCGCTCAAAACTTGAAAATTAAACTTATGTTGCAATAAAATTGGAGATGTCTATTTTAATGTCTTCGAATAATGGAAGCAAAATAAATCTTGTACTAAAAGTTATAATCTTTTAAATTTTGGTGGTTGAAATTGAATTATGCAGATTATGTAACAGTGCCTGGTTCCGTGCATATGCATAATGCCTGCGTACGCACGATGAAAGATCCGCGCATACCCACGATGCCTGCGTATGCATCATGGAAAATTTTTGCCAAACTAGTGTTGAGTTTTGCGCGTATCTATGATGCCTGCATACACACCATCACCTGAATTTTATGAAATGCTGATTTTGAACAGTCAAGCTTTTCTAGAAAGCTTGTACCCCTCTGTAACCTCTATATGGAGTCTAATAACCATTTTAAAGGCTTTGAATGTATCGAGGGGTGGGCATAATGAATTTTGTTGAATCATTCCCCAACAAATACTTGTTAAATGAGATGTAAATATTATGGGGATGGTGGTTCATCCTACCCACGATAAGGACAGTGGTTATGTCCCGCTCACGGATTGATGATGTTAATTGTTTTAATAGCAGAGGGGTTATGATGAATTATACCTTATGAAATTGGTTAAGATTATGATTATGATTGACTATGATTATAAAAGTGGTATGATAATTGATTGATAAGGATGTGGGTTTTCTCCCACTTACATCACTGATGAGACACTTGCACCTGGCAAGGATGGTGGTTTTGTCCTGTTTGCTCAGTGTTATGGTAAACAAGTGAGGTTGAGAATTTCTTCTCTTGTTGCGATAGACAAGTGAGGTTGAGAATTCCCTCTCTTGTTACATTGGGGGATTGGATAGAGGGTTAAGAATTTCCTTCGGTTCAATTTCAAACTGTTGTGTGGACGAGTTAGGTTGAGAATTCCCTTTCTTGATAAATCACAGTCTCTCTAATCGTTAAGGGTGGCCAGACATACTCCCGAATAGTGCTACCTCCAATGAGAAGGTGACAGGGCACCCTCCTTCCCAAGACCAGCTTGTGATAAGTCTAGGATGTTCCTCCAAGGGATGCACGATAGAGAGAATATATCCGGGTTAACTACTGAATGTGTCGGGTCTGGCAGTAGAACATGCATGCATCATGCGCATTTGTTTGTAATTTTTTAGGCATGCATCATTACTTAGTTTGCGTAATTGATCATTTGTTTAACTATTAATTGTGCTACTTGTCACAACTGTTCTCTATTTGTGATTGCTTTGTATCAATTATTATTTGTGTTTGACCCATTAAAAGATTTGAGACTAAGAATAATGATGATGACTCTTGGAAATAGATGAGGCTAGTGGTAATTTAAATCACTCATACCATAGCAAATTAATCCTATACGGATTATTTAAGACCCTAGGCTCGAATTCCTGTAAAGTTTGGAGATCAGGATTACTTGGAAGGTTGATGTTTTCTTATGTAGTCATTATTTGAAACCCTTACCCGACTGAGAACCTTCCGAATCACACCCATTGTTGTTATCTTATTTCTTTTCAGATACGAATCGTCACGCACCTTAGTGAGAGTGTGGATTTCAGATGATGAAGTGCAAATGATTACTTTTGGAGATTTTAGTTTGATGTCTAGAGATTTTCTCTCCTTTTTCTTTAGTTATTCTGTATATGACTTTAATTCCTTTTAAAGGCTTTTTATTGGAGAGATAGATTTATTATTTTGTATTGTCTCTAGTGATGTAATATTCTAGCCAACCTTTTTTCACGGGTCGAGACTAGTGACTATTATGAATATACTTTATTACGTACCTTTTTATGGAACTTCTGATATTTTTGCTTTTGTATATGACGCTCTATTACTTTAGCATGTCTGTGAGTGTTTGACGGCTGACAATATTCAAGTTTTCTTTACGGGATCCTAGTTTTAATATTATTCTTTTATAATTACATATGTAACTCTAAGTTTAAGTGTAGTAAGCCTTGCCACCGTAGATTTATGACTGAAGCGTAAAGCTCTGTGTCGTAGGGTGTTACAGTATTCTTAAGATGATGGAAGCTTCCTCATCTTCTTCCATGTCAAGGAGCACGAAGTCAGCAGGGAAGATAAACTTTCTGACTTCGACCAATGACTATCCCATGTGGAAACTTTTTTGATCATTTGGCTAGTTACAAGGAGATTCTTGTTGGTTTTACCTTTTTAATTTGTCGTTTTCTCATCATAGACAAAGGCATCAAATTGATGCTTTCCCCTAAGTCACAAAAAGCCTTGCCGATGGTGACATCCTCAATTGTATAAGGGATTTCGAACTTCCAGGATCTTTTAAATTCTGCGGTAATTTTCTTTGAACAATGGCACCATATTCCTTAGTGAGAATCACCGGTTCATCCTCCTTGAGGGTTCTTTTCTTGGACAGCGGTTCCTTCATGAACTTAGCGTAGAGAAGCATTTGTTCTAAAGCTTCAGCGAAGGGGATGTTGATTTGCAATTTCTTAAACACCTTTAGGAAATTTAGAGAATTGCTTCTCTTGATTCGGCTTTTGTAGCCTTTGGGGATATGGAACTCTAGGTTCATAAGCCTTCATATTTTCTGTTGGTGTAGAAGTGTTCTCTACCTCTAGTTTCTCTTTTGATGGCTCTTCGGCTTTTTTCTTATCCTCCTTTGTAATCTCCTTGTCAAACACTCCCTCGTTCCTTAAAGAGATATCCTTGCATTTCTCTCTAGGGTTCGGTATTGTATCACTTGGAAAGGAATTTACCAGCTTCTTTGTCAATTGCTTAGCGATTTGTCCCACTTGCACCTCTAGATTTCTGATGGAAGTTTCTTGATTTTTAAAATTTGCTCTTATTTCTTAAATGATTGTTTGGGTTTATTGCACAAAAGAGGCGGTGGATTGGGAAAGTTTCTTTATGGCAAGCTCAAGAGGTGATGATTTATGAGGGTTGGCTTGGTGTTTGTTGATGTCTAGGAATCTTTAGTAGTTTTTAGGTTTCTTTTTCATTGTTTTCTTAAATTTTAATCCAAATTCTTAAGTTTTTTAGTGGAATTTCAAAACTAATCAAGTATTTGAAATTGTTTTAGTATTATTGTATTTCAGGAGTTTTTGTTCTCAAAGTAATCATGAATTAAAGTATTTTTAACAAGAAAACACAAGTACAATCCAAGAGAGGCCCAACCAGGACCCAAAACATCAATACTCGGCGTCCAAAACATCATAACCGGTGCCCAGCGCCCCTCACCGGTGCCTAGTGCCCCTTGTCCCCCTGGAGGCAAAAATGGGCCAACTGCTCAAACTCAAGATGTAACGCCCGGCACTCCAAGCTCCAAACTCCAAGGATGCAGCACTTGCCAAGGTCCAATTCCAATATGCACTTCTAGGAAGTCTTAATCTCATCCAAAAATTCAAGATTCAATTGATTAGTTGGAATTTAACTCCTTCTAAAAAGATGAGATTTGGTTATTATAATTTATTTTTAGATTAGATTTGAATTATTGTCAAGATTTGATTTCAATTTAAGTAGGTAGTTATCTTATCATTCCTAAAGATAAGTGGTGCACGAAATTGTGATCTCTACTTTTCACAACTCAAACAATCCCCAGTAATGGCTCCAAAAACTTGGTGCACAATACCATGGTCTAAACATAATTTCACAACTTCGCACAACTAACCAGCAAGTGCACTGGGTCGTCCAAGTAATAAACCTTACGCGAGTAAGGGTCGATCCCACGGAGATTGTTGGTATGAAGCAAGCTATGGTCATCTTGTAAATCTCAGTCAGGCAGATTCAAATGGTCATGAATGATATATGAATAAAGCATAAAATAAGGATAGAGATACTAATGTAATTCATTGGTGAGAATTTCAGATAAGCGTATGGAGATGCTTTGTCCCTTCCGTCTCTCTGCTTTCCTACTGTCTTCATCCAATCCTTCTTACTCCTTTCTATGGCAAGCTGTATGTTGGGCATCACCGTTGTCAATGGCTACAGTCCCATCCTCTCAGTGAAAATGTTCAACGCGCTCTGTCACAGCACGGCTAATCATCTGTCCGTTCTCAATCAGGTTGGAATAGAATACAGTGATTCTTTTGCATTTGTCACTAACGCCCAGCCTTCAGGAGTTTGAAGCTCGTCACAGTCATTCAATCATTGAATCCTAATCAGAATACCACAGACAAGGTTTAGACCTTCCGGATTCTCTTGAATGCCGCCATCAATTCTAGCTTATACCACAAAGATTCCGATTAAGGGATCCAAGAGATATCCACTCAAGCCTTGTTTGCTTGTAGAACGGGAGTGGTTGTCAGGCACACGTTCATAAGTGAGAATGATGATGAGCGTCACATAATCATCACATTCATCATGTTCTTGGGCCCGAATGAATATCTTAGAACAAGAATAAGCTGAATTGAATAGAAGAACAATAGTAATTGCATTAATACTCGAGGTACAGCAAAGCTCCACACCTTAATCTATGGTGTGTAGAAACTCCACCGTTGAAAATACATAAGAACAAGGTCTAGGCATGGCCATGAGGCCAGCCTCCCAATGATCTAAGATAGCATAAGACTACTCAAAGATTGCTACCCAGATGATAATACAATAGTAAAAGGTTCTATTTGTAGAGAACTAGTAGCCTAGGGTTTACAGAAATGAGTAAATGACAAAAAAAATCCACTTCCGGGCCCACTTGGTGTGTGCTTGGGCTGAGCATTGAAGCTTTCATGTGTAGAGACTTTTCTTGGAGTTAAACGCCAGCTTTTGTGCCAGTTTGGGCGTTTAACTCCCATTCTTGTGCCAGTTCTGGCGTTTAACGCCGGATAGTTTTAAGCTGATTTGGAACGCCGGTTTGGGCCATCAAATCTCTGGCAAAGTATGGACTATTATACATTTCTGGAAAGCCCAGGATGTCTACTTTCCAACGCATTTGAGAGCGCGCCAATTGGGCTTCTGTAGCTCCAGAAAATCCACTTCGAGTGCAGGGAGGTCAGAATCCAACAGCATCTGCAGTCCTTTTCAGCCTCTAAATCAGATTTTTGCTCAGGTCCCTCAATTTCAGCCAGAAAATACCTGAAATCACAGAAAAACACACAACTCATAGTAAAGTCCAGAAAAGTGAATTTTAACTAAAAACTAATAAAAATATAATAAAAACTAACTAAAACATACTAAAAACAATGCCAAAAAGCGTATAAATTATCCGCTCATCACAACACCAAACTTAAATTGTTGCTTGTCCCCAAGCAACTGAAAATCAAATAAGATAAAAAGAAGAGAATATGCAATGAATTCCAAAAACATCTATGAAGATCAGTATTAATTAGATGAGCGGGGCTTTTAGCTTTTTGCCTCTGAACAGTTTTGGCATCTCACTCTATCCGTTGAAATTCAGAATGATTGGCTTCTATAGGTGATGACTGGTCATCATATACCCATTTTTCAAGCTAATTTCACTTGTTTTGATAGTCTTTATGCACTTTCATGCATCCTAAGTAAGTGGTTTGGAGTGAAAATGCATAACTTCTTTAAATCAAACAACCACCATGAAATCAATGTTAACTCATGAGGTTTAAGCTAAATTTAATTGATTTTTAATTGATTTATAAGCCTTGTGAATTTAGTGATACTTGGAGTGGTTGTTTTGGTTTATTGTAGGTGAAGAAAAGAAGAAAAGGAAAAACGTGGCCTAAGAAAGCGTGGCCCAAGGAGAAGAAAACGTGGTCAAAGGAAGGAGAAGTGTGCCGCATGGAAGGGAGAAAGCAAGCATTGAAAGCATTGCTCTTCACAAGGGCACACTGCCCTCTAGGAGGGCAACATAAGGAAACAAGGCTTGAAGAGGCAACTCTGCCCTGCCCACGACAAGGGCAGAGCACAAAATTGTGCCTTGGATCAAAGAAGAGAAAAACCTTGCCCTGCCCTCCACAAGGGCAGTATCGGGCCTTCACGAGAAATAAATCAAAGGAAAAAGTTCACCTAAGCTTGCTACAAGAATCGAACACGGCACCATGAGGAAGCAAGGATTTAAGCCTCACTTTGGTACCAAGAGAACCAAGGAAAATAGGTAGCGTGTGTGTCATCCAAGTTTCGAACACGGGGCTTCAAGTTGGAAATATTGCCCTGCCCTCCGCGAGGGCAGGGCAGGATTTTGTTGTGGCACGGCCAGCGCACCATTCTGGCGCACCAAGGGACGGTTTGGCAGCACCAGCAGCACGCACAGGCACCAAACTGGCGCACCAGAAATTTCTGCCCTGCCCTCCGCGAGGGCAGGGCAGCATCCTGCAAGCACGCATCGCACGCACCAACACACCAAGGCCGCACGCACCATTTTCTGCCCTGCCCTCCACAAGGGCAGGGCAGTCTCCTGGAAGCCAATTTTTCATGGGACAAAAATTGAATTAAAAATCCAATTTAATTCAATTCTTCACCAAATCAAAAGCCCATCCAAATCCCAAGATCCAAGAGTAGAAAGTGTATAAATAGGAGTTAGTTTGATGTAATTAGGACTTTTACTTTCACCTTTTACTTGACTTTTGAATTTTGCACTTTCTTTGAAGCTTTGAATTTTGCAACTTTTCTTTGAGAGACTTGACCGAGATTTCAAAGAATTAGGGAGGAGAATTGATCTCTCTTCTTCCTCGTTCTTGCTTGGGCATTTTCTACTTTTCTTGTTTGAGTCTTGGGTGTTAAGAATTGAGGGAATTCTGTCTCAATCTCCACTCAAGAGCTCTTTAATTTCTCTTCTGCATAATTGAATTCATTTACAATCCCTTTACTGCTTCTTCTTCAATTTCTTGTCAATTGCTTTGAGAACTTGGATCTGGGAAGGCAATTGAGATCTAGGCTTTGCTACCTAGTCTCTGGAGTCCTGAGATCCAAATTTCCTTTTGGTTCTTCTGTGAACCTTTGCTGCACTTAATCTCCTTACTGTTTGAATTCTAATTGCTTCTAATTCAATTTCTGCTCTATTAATTGTTGCAATTTAATTTCTCTTTGCTTAGATTCTGAAATCCCAGTCCTCAATTCCCTTTTCCATTCAAGCAATTTACATTTCTTGCATTTTAAGTTACTGCAATTTACATTTCTTGCACTTTAAGTTTCAGTCATTTACTTTCTTGTTCTTTAAGATTCAGCAAATTTACTTTCCTGCTCTTTAATTTACTGCAATTCTCCCTTCCCCCTTTACATTTCCTGTTGTTTAATTGCTGTTGGATACAAAACACTCAACCAATACTTGATTCGCTTGACTAAATCAACCACTAAACTAAAATTGCTCAATCCTTCAATCCTTGTGGGATCGACCTCACTCATGTGAGTTATTATTACTTGATGCGACCCGGTACACTTGCCGGTGAGTTTTGTGTCGGATCGTTTTCCGCACATCAAGTTTTTGGCGCCGTTGCCGGGGATTGAATTAGATTGACAATGATTAAGTAAGGTGGTGGTCTAGATTAAGCATTTTTTTTTCTTTTTAACTAAGCACATTAACTGTTTGACACATTGTGTCACCTAACCCTCTAACCACATTCTAGCATTAGAATGTCCATGTTTCATTTGGTTTTTTTGTGATTCTTGCAAGTCATGGAGGCTGAGGTGCGTGAAGAGGGAGTGAGCAACAATACCCAGCCTGCAAGAAGGGTGTTGGCCTCTTACACTATCCCCAATGCAAGAAACTGCGGGAGTAGCATACTCACTCCCAATGTTCATGCAAATAATTTTGAGTTGAAGCCTCAACTTATCACCCTGGTGCAGAACAATTGCTCCTATGGAGGAAGTCCATTTGAAGATCCAAACCAACACTTATCCATCTTCCTCAGGATTTGTGAAACTGTCAAAACAAGTGGTGTGCATCCAGACATCTACAAGTTACTGTTGTTTCCATTCTCTCTGAAGGATAAGGCCACTCAATGGCTAGAGACATTTCCCAAAGAAAGCATCAATAATTGGGAAGACTTAGTGAGAAAATTCCTAGCCAAGTTCTATCCCCCCTAAAGGATTATCAAGCTGAAAACAGAGGTACAAACATTCATTCAAATGGATGGAGAGTCGCTGTATGATGCCTGGGAGAGATACAAGGCCTTAATCAGGAAATGTCCCCCAGAAATGTTTAGTGAGTGGGATAGACTCCAAAACTTCTATAAAGGGTTGACCCAGAAAGCTCAAGAAGCATTAGATCATTCAGCAGGAGGCTCATTGTAGCTAATGAAGACAGCAGAGGAAGCCCAAAACCTCATAGAGATGGTGGCAAACAATCAATATTTCTTTGCTCATCAAAGACAACGCCAACCAGCCCAGAGAAGGGATGTGATGGAGCTTGAAGGTGTTGACGTTCTCTTGGCACAAAACAAACAGATGCATCAACAACTTCAGCAACAAATAGAAATGATGGCGAAGAAAATTGATGGACTGCAAGGTGTTGCAGTAAACACACAACGCCAATCTCAAACCTCACATGGGTGGAATCAATCTGAAGAAAGTTTTGGGACATTCAATTTTGAGCAACAAAGCCCTGAGCAGGTGCAATGCATGAACAACACTTCAAGTTCATTTCAACACAATTTTCATGGTGATGCACACAAGACACCCTGGAAGACTCATTCTAATTCAAGGTAGGGTGAGCATCAGAATCAAGGACAAAGGGACTTCAACTCTAGCAGCCTCAGCAACACAAGCAACCATAACCATTCATCCAATAATACTAACCAATTCAAAAATTCACAAAACACATATCACCAACCCCATAATAACTCACAAAACCACCAGAATAACTTTTCCACATCCACATCCCAACCACAAAGTACCCCCACAATTAATTCAAACAACTTCCAACAACAACCATCTCATTTCACACAACCACAACCAAATTCAGACTCTCAAAGAATCTCAAGTCTAGAGAAAATGATGGAAAAACTCATGAAAAATCAAGAGATGGCAAGACAAGATCAGGAAGCTGCAAGGAAAGATCAGACCCTGGCATTCAAAAACCAAGAAACCTCAATCAGAAACCTTGAGAAACACATGGGGCAAATGGCTAAGCAAATTTCAGAAATGGATGAGAAGAGAGCAAATGCCTTCCCCAATGTCACTGAAGAACACCCAAGGGACAAAGGAAAAGCCACAAAATGGGAAGAGTGCAAAGTAATCACAGTGGGAAGTGAGAAGGCTATGAAGAAGGAAGCCATCAATCAGGACAAACACAACAGAGAAGTTCCACAAGAAGAGACAGAGGGGAAAAGTAAAGAGGATCAAGAAACCAAAAATGTACAAATTTCAAAGGGATACAAGAACACCCTTGAATCACAACTACAAGAGAAGAGGGAAGGAGTGAATCCTTGTGTCCCCAAACTTCCATACCCTCAGAGGTTTAAAAAAGAAAATGAGAATAAGCAATACTCAAAATTCCTGGACATATTCAAAACACTCAGCATCAATATTCCTTTCTTGGAAGCACTTGAACAGATGCCACTATATGCCAAATTCATGAAGGAAGTGCTGACAAGGAAAAGATCCCTGAAGGAAGGACAAATTGTTGAGATGACAAAGGAATGTAGTGCTATCCTCCAAAGAGAGTTGCCAGAGAAGAAAGATGATCCTGGGACTTTTTACATACCTTGCACCATAGGAAACATAACAATTGAGAAGTCATTCTGTGACCTCGGTGCAAGCATAAACTTGATGCCTTTGTCTCTAATGAGGAAACTTCAAATTTCTGAGCTGAAGTCCACACAAATAGTTCTCCAATTGGCTGACAAATCCACTAAGCAAGCACTGGGAGTTGTGGAGAATATGTTAGCAAAAGTGGGAAAATTCTTTCTCCCTGCTGATTTTGTTATCTCAGATATAGAAGAGGACCCTAACACTCCCATCATCCTGGGAAGGCCTTTCCTAGCTACGGGCAGAGCATTGATAGATGTGGAAAAAGGGGAATTATTGCTGAGAGTGCATGATGAACATTTAGCATTCCATGTTTTTAAAACCTTGCATGAACCCACTCAAGAAGAAGATTGTACAGAGGATAAAGCCAGGGATCAAAGCTTGAAAGAGGCATTCAATGAGTTAACTCCAAGACTTCCAAATCCATGCTTCAAAGAAGTAGAGATGGTGCAACAGACCAAAGAAATCAAGGAGGAACTAGATCCAAAATCCCCAAATGGGAGCCTCAACACTCCAGATAAAGAACCACCAAGGCATGAATTATCTCCTGAGAAAGAAAAGAAGAAAAGGCCAAGAGGGTGGAGAAACAAGAAAACCCCTACTGAAGGCTTTTCACCAGGGGATAAAGTGGTGTTAAACACCCAACCAATAAAGGTGACTCCATAATTATCTGAATACTACACTGTGAACCGGGTCCTTTCACTTGAACACCTAGAGATCATCAAAGATGAGACTGGAAGGAAGTTCACAATAAGAGGTGAAAAGCTGAGGCACTATGATTTTCAACCCCCATGATCAAAGGATAAGATGTCAAGCTAGTGACAATAAAGAAGCGCTTGTTGGGAGGCAACCCAACCTGAGGTAGTTTTCTTTTCATAGCTTTTTCAATAAAAATGTTGAATAATTGGTATGCATTGCAAGGAGCTAAGTTTGGTGTTGCACACCAAAACAATTTAAGGGAGAATGAAAGATTCTAAGTTTGGTGTTCCACCAAAAATCTCATTTAAAAACACATTCTCACCTCTTGCATAATGCTAGCTCTAAGCAATCAAACAAATTATCCAACTATTTAACTGCTTTCTAGCTTTAATTCCATAACCTTTAGCAAGGACACAAGGTTTCACATATGGTTAACTTGTTGCATTAGAGACAGTGGCAAGCAATTAAGTTTGGTGTTCACACACCAAAACAAATCCAAGAGCCACACTCAATCTATGCATACTAACCATACACTTAAGGGCTTGAGAAGCAAGCAACTTTGAGAAATATGCAGGACATAAGTCAACAATTGAAGATATTGTGCATCCTAACTCAAAGAAAACACAACAGAAGGAAGAATCAAAGGGATGCAACTTCAAAGGTTGTATCTAAACTTAATCCTTGCTGCTGTGTATTATTTTGAACATGGGAACCATTATATATCCTGCTAAAGTGTTTATTTAGTTGCAAGTGAAATTGCTTGATTAAGAATGATCTGCATAATGCTTGTCATTCATCACTTAGCTTTAATTTTGTTTTGTTTCCCATATGCTTGAATAAAAGAGATTTTGTTTGAATTGAAAAGTGAAATATCCAATATTGCATAAGTAGAATGGAAGTTAATGGTGGTATATGTGTTTGATTAAATGCATAACTCATGAAATAATTGTTGCATAATATCATTCTCATACAAGTGTGAGTTAGCTTGCTGTTATAAAGATCCTTCAATAAAGAAAAAGTCCTTGAGAACAAAAACAGAAAAGAAAAGGAAGAAGAAAAAGCCAAAGTGGCAAGAAAAACAAAGAATAAAGGTTGGACACCAATAGCTTGGACCCTAGGACATATGCCTGTGGTGTTCTTGTACTAGGATATGCTTGGATGAGTAAATTCTAAGGGGTATTTTAAAACCCGGTCACTTAGATCAACTGATTTGGGATGACCAATTGAAAGTCCACAATAAAGAGCAACTTAGATACAGAACATTTAGTTATCCAAAGAGATGCTGGGCATCAATGATCCTAGGAAGAAATAGTGAGCCATGTGTCTGTGGTGGAAAGATGTTGAGTAAAAGAAAAAAAATATAAATAAAGCCAAAGGCTACTACTGCAACATTAGACACCAAACCTCCAAAAGAATAAGCTTGTTAAGCATTATAAGAAAGAAAAGTTAGCAAGGGAGCAATTAAAAAGTAAGTCTTATAACAGCAAGTTTAGCAAGCCTTTGATGAAAAATGTATACTATGTAACAGCAAACAATAACTTGAGTTATCATTGTCTGCATAAAGACTCCATAAATCAAGTTCTGCTATTTGCTTAATAAGGATATGTTTCTTTTCTTGTTCATTTCATTTTCTCTTAGTTTTGATGCTTGCTTGGGGACAAGCAAGATTTAAGTTTGGTGTTGTGATGACTGGTCATCATATACCCATTTTTCAAGCTAATTTCACTTGTTTTGATAGTCTTTATGCACTTTCTTGCATCCTAAGTAAGTGGTTTGGAGTGAAAATGCATAACTTCTTTAAATCAAACAACCACCATGAAATCAATGTTAACTCATGAGGTTTAAGCTAAATTTAATTGATTTTTAATTGATTTATAAGCCTTGTGAATTTAGTGATACTTGGAGTGGTTATTTTGGTTTATTGTAGGTGAAGAAAAGAAGAAAAGGAAAAACGTGGCCTAAGAAAGCGTGGCCCAAGGAGAAGAAAACGTGGTCAAAGGAAGGAGAAGTGTGCCGCATGGAAGGGAGGAAGCAAGCATTGAAAGCATTGCCCTCCACAAGGGCACACTGCCCTCTAGGAGGGCAACATAAGGAAACAAGGCTTGAAGAGGCAACTCTGCCCTGCCCACGACAAGGGCAGAGCACAAAATTGTGCCTTGGATCAAAGAAGAGAAAAACCTTGCCCTGCCCTCCACAAGGGCAGTATCGGGCCTTCACGAGGAATAAATCAAAGGAAAAAGTTCACCTAAGCTTGCTACAAGAATCGAACACAGCACCATGAGGAAGCAAGGATTTAAGCCTCACTTTGGTACCAAGAGAACCAAGGAAAATAGGTAGCGTGTGTGTCATCCAAGTTTCGAACACGGGGCTTCAAGTTGGAAATATTGCCCTGCCCTCCGCGAGGGCAGGGCAGGATTTTGTTGTGGCACGGCCAGCGCACCATTCTGGCGCACCAAGGGACGGTTTGGCAGCACCAGCAGCACGCACAGGCACCAAACTGGCGCACCAAAAATTTCTGCCCTGCCCTCCGCGAGGGCAGGGCAGCATCCTGCAAGCACGCATCGCACGCACCAACGCACCAAGGCCGCACGCACCATTTTCTACCCTGCCCTCCACAAGGGCAGGGCAGCCTCCTGGAAGCCAATTTTTCATGGGCCAAAAATTGAATTAAAAATCCAATTTAATTCAATTCTTCACCAAATCAAAAGCCCATCCAAATCCCAAGATCCAAGAGTAGAAAGTGTATAAATAGGAGTTAGTTTGATGTAATTAGGACTTTTACTTTCACCTTTTACTTGACTTTTGAATTTTGCACTTTCTTTGAAGCTTTGAATTTTGTAACTTTTCTTTGAGAGACTTGACCGAGATTTCAAAGAATTAGGGAGGAGAATTGATCTCTCTTCTTCCTCGTTCTTGCTTGGGCATTTTCTACTTTTCTTGTTTGAGTCTTGGGTGTTAAGAATTGAGGGAATTCTGTCTCAATCTCCACTCAAGAGCTCTTTAATTTCTCTTCTGCATAATTGAATTCATTTACAATCCCTTTACTGCTTCTTCTTCAATTTCTTGTCAATTGCTTTGAGAACTTGGATCTGGGAAGGCAATTGAGATCTAGGCTTTGCTACCTAGTCTCTGGAGTCCTAAGATCCAAATTTCCTTTTGGTTCTTCTGTGAACCTTTGCTGCACTTAATCTCCTTACTGTTTGAATTCTAATTGCTTCTAATTCAATTTCTGCTCTATTAATTGTTGCAATTCAATTTCTCTTTGCTTAGATTCTGAAATCCCAATCCTCAAATCCCTTTTCCATTCAAGCAATTTACATTTCTTGCATTTTAAGTTACTGCAATTTACATTTCTTGCACTTTAAGTTTTAGTCATTTACTTTCTTGTTCTTTAAGATTCAGCAAATTTACTTTCCTGCTCTTTAATTTACTGCAATTCTCCCTTCCCCCTTTACATTTCCTGTTGTTTAATTGCTGTTGGATACAAAACACTCAACCAATACTTGATTCGCTTGACTAAATCAACCACTAAACTAAAATTGCTCAATCCTTCAATCCCTGTGGGATCGACCTCACTCGTGTGAGTTATTATTACTTGATGCGACCTGGTACACTTGCCGGTGAGTTTTGTGTCGGATCGTTTTCCGCACATCAATAGGAACTCAGAATCCTTATAATATTATTGATTCTCCTAGTTAAGTATGATGATTCTTGAACACAGCTTCTTTATGAGTCTTGGCCGTAGCCCAAAGCACTCTGTCTTCCAGTATTACCACCGGATACATACATGCCACAGACACATAATTGGGTGAACCTTTTCAGATTGTGACTCAGCTTTGCTAGAGTCCCCAATTAGAGGTGTCCAAGGTTCTTAAGCACACTCTTTTTGCCTTGGATCACAACTTCATTAATTTTTTCGTTTTTTTTTTCTCCTTTTTTTGTTTTTTTTTTCGTTTTTCTCTTTTTTTTTGTATTCACTACTTTTTCTTGCTTCAAGAATCATTTTTATGATTTTTCAGATCCTCAGTAACATGTCTCCTTTTTCATCATTCTTTCAAGAGCCAACATTCATGAACAACAAATTCAAAAGATATATGCACTGTTCAAGCATACATTCAGAAGTCAAAGTATTGCCACCACATCAAAATAATTAATCTGTTATAAAATTCAAAATTCATGCAATTCTTCTCTTTTTCAATTAAGAACATTTTTTTCATTCAAGAAAGATGATGGATTCATAGGACATTCATAACTTTAAGGCATAGACACTAAGACACTAATGATCATAAGACACAAACATAGATAAACATAAGCATGAAAATTCGAAAAACAGAAAAATAAAGAACAAGGAAATTAAAGAACGGGTCCACCTTAGTTATGGCGGCTTGTTCTTCCTCTTGAAGATCTTATGGAGTGCTTGAGCTCCTCAATGTCTCTTCCTTGCCTTGTTGTTCCTCTCTCATGATTCTTTGATCTTCTCTAATTTCATGGAGGAGGATGGAATGTTCTTGGTGCTCCACCCTTAGTTGTCCCATGTTGGAACTCAATTCTCCTAGGGAGGTGTTGATTTTCTCCCAATAGTTTTGTGGAGGAAAGTGCATCCCTTGAGGCATCTCAGGGATTTCATGATGAGGGATTTCCTCATGCTCATGTCTATGAGTGGGATCTCCTCTTTGCATTGAGCTTCTTCCACACAGATATCCTTGAGGACCTGGTCCAACCTTTGATTAAAGTTGACCCTTTTTTTTTTAGTTTGAAAAGGGACCTCGGGGATCACCTTCTTCTTGGCCACAACTTCATAGAAGTGGTCTTGATGCACCCTTGAGATGAATCTCTCCATCTCCCATGACTCGGAGGTGGAAGCTTTTGCCTTCCCTTTCATCTTTCTAGAGGTTTTTCCGGCCTTGGATGCCATAAATGGTTATGGAAAAACAAAAAGCAATGCTTTTACCACACCAAACTTAGAAGGTTTGCTCGTCCTCGAGCAAAAGAAGAAAGAAGAGAGTAGAAGAAAAAGAAATAGAGGAGATGGAGATGGGTTTATATAGGGGTGGAGAGAGTGGTGAAGAGAAAGATGGGATTTGATAGGTGAGGGGTTTTTGGGGAAGAGTGGTTGAGGTGATTGGTGAATGGGTGAAGAAGAAGAGAGAGGGTGGTGGGGTAGGTGGGGATCCTGTGGGGTCCACAGATCCTGAGGTGTCAAGGAAAATTCATCCCTGCACCAAGTGGTGAGCAAAAATGCTCTTTATGCCAATTCTGGCGTTAAACGCCGGGCTGGTGCCCATTTCTGGCGTTTAACGCCAGCTTCTTGCCCTTTCTTGGCATTTAACACCAGTCTGATGCCCTTTTCTGGCGTTAAACGGCCAGAATAGTGCCAGACTGGGCGTTAAACGCCCATTTGCTGCCCTTACTGGCGTTTAAACGCCAGCAAGTTTAAACGCCAGCAAGGTTTTCCTCCAGGGTGTGCTGTTTTTCTTTCTATTTTTCATTCTGTTTTTGCTTTTTCAATTGATTTTGTGACTTCCCATGATCATCAACCTATAGAAATCATAAAATAACAAAGGAAATTAGATAAATATAACATTGGGTTGCCTCCCAACAAGCGCTTCTTTAATGTCAGTAGCTTGACAGAGGGCTCTCATGGAGCCTCACAGATACTCAGAGCAATGTTGGAACCTCCCAACACCAAACTTAGAGTTTGAATGTGGGGGTTCAACACCAAACTTAGAAGTTGGTTGTGGCCTCCCAACACCAAACTTAGAGTTTGACTGTGGGGGCTCTGTTTGACTCTGTTTTGAGAGAAGCTCTTCATGCTTCCTCTCCATGGTAACAGAGGAATATCCTTGAGCCTTAAACACAAAGGATTCTTCATTCACTTGAATGATCAGTTCTCCTCTGTCAACATCAATCACAGCCTTTGCTGTGGCTAGGAAGGGTCTGCCAAGGATGATAGATTCATCCATGCACTTCCCAGTCTCTAGGACTATGAAATCAGCAGGGATGTAATGGTCTTCAACCTTCACCAGAACATCCTCTACAAGTCCATAAGCTTGTTTTCTTGAGTTGTCTGCCATCTCTATTGTGATTCTTGCAGCTTGCACCTCAAATATCCCTAGCTTCTCCATTACAGAGAGAGGCATTAGGTTTATGCTTGACCCTAGGTACAAGGTATTGAGAACTTTTCAGGGTCCTGTCTCTTTTGAGGTAATTTCTGCCTAGACAAGTCATCCAGTTCTTTGGTGAGCAAAGGGGGTTCATCCTCCCAAGTCTCATTACCAAATAACTTGTCATTTAGCTTCATGATTGCTTCAAGGTATTTAGCAACTTGCTCTTCAGTGACATCTTCATCCTCTTCAGAGGAAGAATACTCATCAGAGCTCATGAATGGCAGAAGTAAATCCAATGGAATCTCTATGGTCTCAGTGTGAGCCTCAGATGAAGCGTCCTTAGTACTGCCTGGTGCAGCTTGCATTCCAGACAGACTTTGAGAAATCATATTGACTTGTTGAGTCAATATTTTGTTCTGAGCCAATATGGCATTCAGAGTATCAATCTCAAGAACTCCTTTCTTCTGATTTGTCTCATTGTTCATAGGATTCCTTTCAGAAGTGTACATGAATTGGTTATTTGCAACCATTTCAATGAGTTCTTGAGCTTCTGCAGGCGTCTTCTTCAGATGAAGAGATCCTCCAGCAGAGCTGTCCAGTGACATTTTGGACAGTTTAGATAGACCATCATAGAAGATACCTATGATGCTCCATTCAGAAAGCATGTTAGAGGGACACTTTCTGATCAATTGTTTGTATCTTTCCCAAGCTTCATAGAGGGATTCACCTTCCTTCTGTCTGAAGGTTTGGACTTCCACCCTAAGCTTACTCAATTTTTGAGGTGGAAAGAACTTTGCCAAGAAGGCATTGACTAGCTTTTCCCAAGAGTTCAGGCTTTCTTTAGGTTGTGAGTCCAACCATATCCTAGCTCTGTCTCTTACAGCAAAAAGGAATAGCATAAGTCTGTAGACTTCAGGGTCAACCCCATTAGTCTTGACAGTGTCACAGATTTGCAAGAATTCAGCTAAAAACTAATGAGGATCTTCCAATGGAAGTCCATGGAATTTGCAATTCTGTTGCATTAGAGAAACTAATTGAGGCCTAAGCTCAAAGTTGTTTGCTCCAATGGCAGGGATAGAGATGCTTCTCCCATAGAAGTCGGGAGTAAGTGCAGTAAAGTCACCCAGCACCTTCCTTGCATTGTTGGCATTGTTGTTATTTTCGGCTGCCATGGGTTCTTCTTCCTTGAAGATTTCTGTTAGGTCCTCTACAGAGAGTTGTGCCTTAGCTTCTCTTAGCTTTCGCTTCAAGGTCCTTTCAGGTTCAGGGTCAGCCTCAACAAGAATGCTTTTGTCTTTGATCCTGCTCATATGAAAGAGAAGAGAACAAGAAATTATGGAATCCTCTATGTCAGAGTATAGAGATTCCTTGAGGTGTCAGAGGAAAAGAAAAATAGAAGGAAGAGGTAGAAAATTCGAACATATCAAGTAAGATAGAGTTCGAATTGTGTATTGAGGAGGAGTGTTAGTCCATAAATAGAAGGATGTGAGAAGAGGGGAAGAAATTTTCGAAAATAAATAAAAAAGATTTAAAAAAATTATTTTGAAAAAGACTAATTGATTTTCGAAAACTAAGAGTGGAAAAGAAATCAAGTGATTTTTGAAAAAGATTTTGAAATTATAAATCAAAAAGATATGATTGAAAACTATTTTGAAAAAGATGTGATTAAAGAGATATGATTGAAAAGATATAGTTTTAAAAAGATATGATTGAGAAGATATGATTTGAAAAACAATTTAAAAAAAGATTTGATTTTGAAAACTAATGACTTGGCTAAAAAGAAAGATGTGATTCAGACATTAAACCATTCTCAACAGAAAAGGCAACATATTCTGAGATGTTGAATCAAATCATTAATTGATAGCAAGTATTTTTGAAAAAGAAAGAAATTGATTTATGATTGAAAAGATATGATTTGAAAAAGATTTGATTTTGAAAAATTTTGAAAACTTGAAAAAAATTTGAGTTAAAAACAAAATCTTCCCTCTTGTGCCATCCTGGCGTTAAACACCCAGAATGGATACCATTCTGGGCGTTTAACGCCCAAAACACTACCCTTTTGGGCGTTAAATGCCCAGCCAGGTGCCCTGGCTGGCGTTTAAATGCCAGTTTTCCTTCCTCACTGGGCGTTTTGAACGCCCAGCCTTTTTTGTGTAATTCCTCTGCTGTATGTTCTGAATCTTCAATTCTCTGTATTATTGACTTGAAAAGACACAAATTAAAAATGTTTTTGGATTTTTAATAATGAGAAATAATCAAACTGTAACTAAGACAAAATAAACAATGCATGCAAGACACCAAACTTAGAAGTTTGTATACTATTGACACTAACAAAATGAGAATGCATATGAAAAACAACAAAACACTCAAGACAAGAGAATTTAAAGATCAGAGCAAGGAAATCATCAAGAACAACTTGAAGATCAATGAAGACACATGAATGAATGTAAGAAGAACAGAAACATGCAATTGACACCAAACTTAAAATGAGACACTAGACTCAACAAGAAACATACAATATTTTTGGTTTTTATGATTTTGTAAATTTTTTTTTTGTTTTTTGAAAATTAAGTGGAAAAGAAAATAAAGATATCAAAATTCTTAATGAGAATTACAGGAATCATGCAATGTTAGTCTAAAGCTTTAGTCTAAAGAAATTAGACATGGCCAGCCAAGCTTCAGCAGGACATTGCATTCAAGAGCTAAATTGATGAAAATCTATCAGCTTTGGTGATGATAAGAACATCACCTTGAAACACTAGAATTCATTCTTAAGAACTCTAAAGAAAAATGCCTAATCTAAGCAACAAGATAAACCGTTAGTTGTCCAAACTCAACAATCCCCGGCAACGGCGCCAATAACTTGGTGCACGAAATTGTGATCTCTACTTTTCACAACTCAAATAATCCCCGGTAATGGCTCCAAAAACTTGGTGCACAATACCGTGGTCTAAACATAATTTCACAACTTCGCACAACTAACCAGCAAGTGCACTGGGTCGTCCAAGTAATAAACCTTACGCGAGTAAGGGTCGATCCCACGGAGATTGTTGGTATGAAGCAAGCTATGGTCATCTTGTAAATCTCAATCACGCAGATTCAAATGGTCATGAATGATATATGAATAAAGCATAAAATAAGGATAGAGATACTTATGTAATTCATTGGTGAGAATTTCAGATAAGCGTATGGAGATGCTTTGTCCCTTCCGTCTCTCTGCTTTCCTACTGTCTTCATCCAATCCTTCTTACTCCTTTCTATGGCAAGCTGTATGTTGGGCATCACTGTTGTTAATGGCTACAGTCCCGTCCTCTCAGTGAAAATGTTCAACGCGCTCTGTCACAGCACGGCTAATCATCTGTCGATTCTCAATCAGGTTGGAATAGAATCCAGTGATTCTTTTGCGTCTGTCACTAACGCCCAACCTTCAGGAGTTTGAAGCTCGTCACAGTCATTCAATCATTGAATCCTACTCAAAATACCACAGACAAGGTTTAGACCTTCCGGATTCTCTTGAATGCCGCCATCAATTCTAGCTTATACCACGAAGATTCCGATTAAGGGATCCAAGAGATATCCACTCAAGCCTTGTTTGCTTGTAGAACGGGAGTGGTTGTCAGGCACGCGTTCATAAGTGAGAATGATGATGAGCGTCACATAATCATCACATTCATCATGTTCTTGGGTCCGAATGAATATCTTAGAACAAGAATAAGCTGAATTGAATAGAAGAACAATAGTAATTGCAATAATACTCGAGGTACAGCAGAGCTCCACACCTTAATCTATGGTGTGTAGAAACTCCACCGTTGAAAATACATAAGAACAAGGTCTAGGTATGGCCGTGAGGCCAGCCTCCCAATGATCTAAGATAGCATAAGACTACTCAAAGATAGCTACCCAGATGATAATACAATAGTAAAAGGTTCTATTTGTAGAGAACTAGTAGCCTAGGATTTACAGAAATGAGTAAATGACAAAAAAAAATCTACTTCCGGGCCCACTTGGTGTGTGCTTGGGCTGAGCATTGAAGTTTTCATGTGTAGAGACTTTTCTTGGAGTTAAACGCCAGCTTTTGTGCCAGTTTGGGCGTTTAACTCCCATTCTTGTGCCAGTTCCGGCGTTTAACGCCATACAATTTTAAGCTGATTTGGAACGCCGGTTTGGGCCATCAAATCTCGGCAAAGTATGGACTATTATACATTGCTGGAAAGCCCAGGATGTCTACTTTCCAACGCAGTTGAGAGCGCGCCAATTGGGCGTCTGTAGCTCCAGAAAATCCACTTCGAGTGCAGGGAGGTCAGAATCCAACAGCATCTGCAGTCCTTTTCAGCCTCTAAATTAGATTTTTGCTCAGGTCCCTCAATTTCAGCCAGAAAATACCTGAAATCACAGAAAAACACACAAACTCATAGTAAAGTCCAGAAAAGTGAATTTTAACTAAAAACTAATAAAAATATAATAAAACTAACTAAAACATACTAAAAACAATGCCAAAAAGCGTATAAATTATCCGCTCATCAATAAGATTAGAGTTAGTTTTTGAATTTGAATTATAGATAGAACTTAGGATATAAATAAGTGAACAAGGTTCACAAGAAAGGGACATGAAGCCACATACGTGCATCTCTCTCTTCTCTTTAGTTTTCTTCATTATCATGAGTAACTAAACCTCCATTGTTGAAGGTTAGGAGCTCTGTTTGATTTATGGATTTATAATGTGAGTGTTTTCTTCTTTTTTAATTCATGCTTTTGTACTTTTCAAGATTTAGTTTCGTTCTTCATCATTAATGGTTAGAAGTATTGGAAAATATTCTAATTCTATCTTGGATTTCGTTATTATTTTGGAAAAATTAATTTCAGAATTAGCTTGAAACTCATTTCATAATCTTCAATTATTTAGAAGTAGTCTTTGAATACATGACATATAATTCAGCTAGGAAAAGTTTTTGAATATTGTGTGGCTAAAAATTGAAACCACTCTTCACCTCTTCTTTTAATTAGTTGACCAAGGGATTGGCGATTATTAAGTTAAAAAGAATTTAATTACCAAAGTATTAGAATTTGATTATAAATGATTTGCTGTGAAAAGATTTTTGCATGAGTTAAAGTAAAAAAACACAAGCATTATTCTTTCTAAGAATAAACATCTCTGAAGCCTTCAGCATTCTCATTCATTGATTACTTCTTAATTCTCTAAGCCCTCTCCCATTCACATTCTACAATCATCTTAACTGTTAATTTTTCCTCTTATCAGTTCTTCCTTTTCATTAAGATCCATAATCCCCTTGCCAAGGGTTGATTGATCTAATTAGAGATTCAATTAGATGTTAATTGCCTCAATCTATTAATTCTCGTAGGAACGATATCCACTCACTGTGGTATTACTTGAATGATTTGGTGCACTTGACAATATTCGAGCACATTAATTTTTGGCTCATCAACTTTTTGACACCGTTATCAGGGATTAATTGAGATTGACAACATACATCCAGTTGAATCAGTAACTTAGATCTTGTTTTATTTTATTTTATTTTGTTTTCCTTTAATTTCTTTTTTTATTCTATTTAATTCTTCTTTTCTTCTTTATTTTTCTCTTATTCCACAAGGTATATTTGATCTCTTTTTGTGTTTGTGCATGCAAGAAAGAAAGAATGGCAGAAGAGAATAAAAATTTAGTCCGATTAAGGAATGACATTGTGATAGGCGAAATTGTGATTTAGATGTGAAATTGTTGTTCGTTCTCTCCCTGGCAATGGCGCCAAAAACTTGGTGCATGATACCATGGTCCAAACATAACTTTACAACTTCGCGCAACTAACCAGCAAGTGCACTGTGTCGTCCAAGTAATAAACCTTACGTGAGTAAGGGTCGATCCCACGGAGATTGTTGGTATGAAGCAAGCTATGGTCATCTTGTAAATCTCAGTTAGGCTGATTCAAATGATTATAATGGTTTTCGAAAATAATAATAAATAAAGCATAAAATAAAGATAGAGTTACTTATGTAAATCATTGGTGGGAATTTCAGATAAGTGTATGGAGATGCTGTGTTCCTTCTGAATCTCTGCTTTCCTACTGCTTTCATCCAATCCTTCTTACTCCTTTCCATGGCAAGCTGTATGTATGGCATCACCATTGTCAATGGCTACATCCCATCCTCTCAGTGAAAATGGTCCAAATGCTCTGTCACAGCACGGCTAATCATCTGTCGGTTCTCGATCATGTCGGAATAGAATCCATTGATTCTTTTGCTTTTGTCATCACGCCCAACAATCGCGAGTTTGAAGCTCGTCACAGTCATTCAATCCCTGAATCCTACTCGGAATACCACAGACAAGGTTTAGACCTTCTGGATTCTCAAGAATGGCCGCCAATAATTCTAGCTTATACCACGAAGATTCTGATCAAGGAATCCAAGAGATATGCGCTCGGTCTAAGGTAGAATGGAAGTGGCTGTCAGGTGCGCGTTCATAAGGACGGATGATGATGAGTGTCACGGATCATCACATCCATCAGGTTGAAGTGCAACGAATATCTTAGAATAAGAATAAGCATGAATTGAATAGAAAATAGTAGTACTTTGCATTAAAACTCGAGGTACAGCAGAGCTCCAAACCTTAATCTATGGTGTATAGAAACTCCACCGTTGAAAATACATAAGTGGTGGTCCAGGCATGGCCGAATGGCCAGCCCCCATGAGTGATCAAAAGACCGAATGGTCAAAAGACTAGACACTAGTACAATAGTAAAAAAGTTCTATTTATACTAAATTAGCTACTAGGGTTTACAAAAATAAGTAATTAATGTAGAAATCCACTTCCGGGGCCCACTTAGTGTGTGCTTGAGCTGAGCTTGAGCTTTACACATGCAGAGGCTTCTCTTGGAGTTAAACGCCAAGTTGTAACGTGTTTTGGCGTTTAACTCTGGTTTGTGACGTGTTTTTAGCGTTTTACTCCAGAATGCAGCATGAAACTGGCGTTGAACGCCAGTTTGCATCATCTAAGCTCGAATAAAGTATGGACTACTATATATTACTGGAAAGCTCTGGATGTCTACTTTTTAACACCGTTGAGAGCGCGCTATTTGGAGTTCTGTAGCTCCAGAAAATCCATTTTGAGTGCAGGGATGTCAGAATCCAGCAGTATCAGCATTCCTTTGTCAGCCTCCTATCAGACTTTTGCTCAGGTCCCTCAATTCTAGCCAGAAAATACTTGAAATCACAGAAAAATACACAAACTCATAGTAAAGTCCAGAAATATGAAATTAGCATAAAAACTAATAAAAACATCCATAAAAGTAGCTAGATCCTACTAAAAACTACCTAAAAATAATACCAAAAAGCGTATAAATTATCCGCTCATCATATTGCTTCTTTTTTCCAAAAGGAGAGCAAATATCTCCATGAAGCGTAAGAAAGGCACAAAGAATTGCTCAGAAAGTGTCTACACCATGCCCTACTGGAGTGGCTTCAAATCCAATTCTTTATTGATGGGGCCTCTAAAGCCTCAAGAACAATGACTAATTCATTGGTTGGAGATTCTTTACAAAAGAAAACATTGGAAGAGGCATTGGCATTGATAGAAGCAGTACTAGCTAATAGCCTTAGAGAGGAGTGCAAGGCAATCCCTCCAAGGAGTGGAATCAACAAAGATTCAGAGAATGCACAATTAATGGAGGATGGCATTGGAGGAAGATGCCATGAAACAATCCAACTCCCAACCTAGAAGACCCATACGTTAAGCTAATGACATTAAAAAAGCGCTTGTTGGGAGACAACCCAACCACAGTTAGTATTTTTGTCTTTTTCTTTTAAGCATTCCATAGTTGAATTCTTTTCTTCTTCTTTTTTCTCTTGCATTTATCTTTCACTTTTCTCTTTTTGGTTTATGTTGTTTTTCAAAATTTTTCAAAAAACAAAGGGAATTGAACGCCGAACGTCCATGTTGCTAAGAGAAGGCCGGCACCCAGTGCCCAAGTCAGGGCATGCTTCTAGGGGAGCAAACATTACCTTTCCTTGCTTTTCAACTATACTTAAATCTTAGTAATAGTGTCATGCATATTTGATTTCATTTTCTTTTTCTTTTAAAATGATTACCATGAATTTAATTTTCAAGGGTTATTACCATGAATGACATATCACCTCAGCTATATATCTAGCATGCATGCATATTTATCTTTCCTAAGCTCTTCCTTGTCATAATTCACATGCATTCATCATAATTTTAACTCTCAATAGTATTAACTTTGGCATTTAGCATGTCTTTCATCGATTCTCTCTGCACACACATACATACCACACACTTCATCATGCATTCACAGCCACATAATCCACTCCTTACTTGATTATAAATTCATGTACACCCATCACTCATACTACACAACAATTACACATTCCTCTTCTATTCATTCAGTTCATATTTTATTCTAACCTCCACACCCAAACTCTAAGTTTGGTATTGGAAACTATTTTGTATTTTGTGAAGTATTATTCAAGGAAGCAAAAATGTCATTGTTTAAAAAGAGGAAGGGTAAGGAACTGGCCATTCTGTCATATGACACCCATCAGTTCTACTCCCAACTTAACTAAGATCAATATAATCAATGGTTCGTGCGCAAATCAATCAATTTTAAGGTAAAATTCGATTTGAAACCCAGAGAATGTCCAGAAATTCGAACCGAACTAGCAAGAAGGGTGTGGAAGATTTTGGCCACCAATCCAGAAATAATGGAGATTACACTAGTACGAGAGTTCTATGCAAATGCATGGAGGGCAACAGAGACGAATCTCAAGAACCCCATTCAAAAGCTTTGTGAGAGGAAAAAATATTGATTTTGGTTCTCAAAATGTCCAAAGAGTCCTCTGCATCGCTCATCCAACCTCGCAACCTAGGAGATTATTACTATGATTATGGGATTAGGATGACCGGTGACCAAAGGTTGGAAGTGGTGCTCTATGATATATATGTCCCAGAGACACAGTGGAAGTTGGATGCATGGGGAGAACCAAGCCAACTTAAAAGGACCGAACTCATTCCTATTGCTAAGGGATGGTTGGATTTCATCCAACACAATGTAATCCCAACATCCAACCATTCGAATGTAACAGTGGATAGAGCAATCTTCATTTATTCCATAATGAGCAGAGAGGAAGTGAGAGTAAAAGAGCTCATCCCGTACTACATAGGTGTCATCATGGAAAATATGGAATCAAATACCAAACTCGGATTTCTGGGTATTATTCATTGACTCTGCCAAGCTGCCAGAGCATCCATTGAAGAAGACATCCCCATCAAGCTCGAAAGACCAATCACCAAGGTAGTAATGGAAAGAGCCACGAGAAGGTATCATAGTGGGGTCCAAATAGAAGAACCACAGTAGTACCCTCTCTCCCTCCTCCTCCTACACCAGAGTTTCAAGTAGGAATTAGTCAACCTCAAGGACAGAGGTTGACATGCAACAATCTACAAGGAATTCCAACAGTTTCAATTGAACATCCAACAATTTCAATTGGAAATAATGAATAGACTTAACTATCTCTGTATGGGCGCACACGATTCACATCCACAATAAGTTGTGTCATTTACAGAGATTCAAGCCAACATGGAACGAGTTAGGAGAGAAGAGGAAGCTGAGAGGAAGAGATAAGAAGAGCTTCAAAAATAGCATATATGGCTTGCTCAGATGTGGGAAGTGATAGTCGAGACCGAGGATAAGGAAAGTACTGATGATGAGTAAGTTATCTTGGTAATATAGACTCTCTTTTCTAGTGGTTAGTTGTTTGTCTTTTCTTTTTTTCCTTTTCTTTTCTTTCATGCATCACATCTTTTGTTTCCTTTTTCTTTTCTTTCTTTGTTTAATGATTGAACATGTATGCTTGTTCCTCCAGTGATTGGTTTATATGGAGGATGTCCTGATGAAAAAGATTGAATAATGAAAAGAAGAGTTTAAAACGAAAGTGGTGGTTCTCAAAAGTATGTGGTTACGTTTAATGAACATAAGATATACGAATCCTGAGGAAACGGAATGAGAATCTCCAAAAATAAAGTTCTGGAGGCAGTGAAAAAAAGTCTAAAAAGATAAAAAAAATTCTAAAGGTATAATGCTTTAAGCACCAATGACTAGAGCCCAATTATATGACTGTGATGTTGGTGTTTCAAAGAGAGACTTGGGCAAGTAAATTCGAAGGGTGTCTCATCACCCGATAACTTGGGTCAACTGGCTTGGGATTATTGATTGAAAGCCCGTATTAAGAGTTGCCTTAAGATAAAGCATTTAGAGTCCAAAAAGGCTCCAGACACTGATGTTTGGATGAATAAATTCCTAGTTATGTGCTCGTGGTGTGATTGTATCAAGGAAAGGCTTGGGTAATTAGATTCGAAGGGGGCTTTATCACCTGGTAACTTGGACCAACTGGTCTGAGATTATCAATTGAAAGCATAGTAAGAGCTGCCTTGTAACAAAATACTTAGAGTTAAAAACCTCAATTATCTTTCTCCGAATATGTTGTGAAGTAACTACCTTCAAGTCATACAAGTCCAAAAGGATTCTTATAATACAATTTGGATCTAATTTTTGAAAATTCTCAATTCCTAAGTATGCAAGATTTATCAAGATAAGAGAAGCCCGAATGTAATCACAAGAATTATCTTAAATCCTACTTCTATTTGAACTTAGATTTACAAACTTGATGTGTGAGCATCATTTATATCTTTTCTATATGATTTATATGGTTTTCTGTTGATTTGTTAGAGGATTTCAGTGGATTATCTCCCATTGGATGCTACTTTGAATTCTGTGGCTTCTAATTGATTCCAGGTAGTGTTCTGATAAAGAATTGATGGAATAGGGCATGAAAAAGAAAAAGAGGACCATGCGTATGCATTATGCATGTATATGCATCACTGGAGCAAAAACGGTGATCATGCATACGCATGTGCTGCACGTACACACGACTATAAAAGCTTAAACAAAGACAATTCTCCTCTGGATGGGTGACGTTAAACGCCATGACCCGGCGTCTAGCGCTCAAAGCTTCGTAACTCGTGCCACAATTCAGGAGACCTGGCGCTAAATGCCCAACCACCAGCGTTTAGCGCCCAAGCCCATATTTTGCGTACAATCCTTGCTGCATGGGTGGCACTAAACGCCCAGTACCTGGCGTTTAGTGTCGAGTGCGTATAAAGGAATGGGGACCACACGTTTATGACAAATCAACAAGGATTTTGGAGATTTGATTTTTGTTCATACCCTGGGTCAAGCTGTTCGACCCGGGATGTTTAGCGACAAGCCGACCGACCTCTTCAGGTCAGACTATCCGACCTCTTCTCAAAGAGCTCGGCCAATGCCCGACCTCTTCTCAAAGAGCTCGGCCAAATCGCCAAAGGAACCCAAAGCAGGCCCAAAATGAAGGAACACAGCCCAATCTAAAGGCAGCTAAGCCCAGAAAGATAAAGGCGGTTCCGCTAAAGATAAGATGACTTCACTCAAAGATAAGATAAGATAAGATAAGATAAGATAACTATCTTATCTCTAGAGAGGTCACTCCTCACCATTATAAATACACTGGAGCACCCAGGTATAACTCATACTCTGATTCTATTCAATACCTGCTTAATACCCTTACTAACTTAAGCATCGGAGTCCCTTGCAGGTACCCCCCACCCTCCGGGGACGAAGGACCAGCACCACCATCAAGTCGGACACAACAGCTCCGACCAGTACAGAAGATCTCATCCGAGATTGACCTACAGTTTCAGGTAACCCTCAGAACATTGGCGCCGTTGCCGGGGAACCTGGAAGTCATCCCAACACCATGGCGGACGACCATGACAACGACCATGATTCAGATCTAGAGGATAGAATGCCGTATAAAAATGTAGACGCCACCCCCAAAAGCACACCTCAAAACGGGGGAGATAAGTAACCTACAAACACAGAAATCATGGAAGCACTACAAGCTCAACAAAACCGCCTCCAACAACTCAAAATTGAAGACGAGCATCAATGGGAAGCCAAGAAGAACCTCCGAAAGGAAACTAGGCGACGCCGAGAGTTAAAAGATAAGCTCTTAAAACTCGAAGCTGATCTCAAAACCAAGACGGCTCGATCCAGTCACGAAGATAGCCCCCACAAAGATCAAGACCCATTCACCAAAGAGATCATAAAAGCTAAAGGTCCCAAAGGACTTCAAAGCTCCCAACATGACTTCATACGACGGCACATCGGATCCAAGCTATCATCTTAGCAATTTCAGAAGCAGGATGTATCTCACGGAGGCCTCAGATGCAATCCGTTATTCTCCATCTAGAAGGACAAAAGCTAAACATGCATTGAGCCTATTAGGGATCAAGCAAGGAGATCGGGAGAGACTTCGCAACTACATGGAAAGATTCAACAAAACATATCTGGACATACAAAGTCTGCCAACAGAAGCAGCTATCAGGGGTCTCATCAATGGTCTACGAGAATGACCTTTTAGCCACTCAATATCCAAGAAGCACCCAAACATCTCGAAACAAGGTACAGGAACGGGCAGAGAAATACATCAACATGGAGGAGAACTCTCGACTAGGAGAGCAAAAATTGGATTCTCCTAATCTACCACAGGACAAGGATGAAGAAACCAAGAAGAAAGAAGACCAACCAACTGAGAAACCTATCTCTTGTGGATGTTTAACGAGAAATATGCAACACTGAGAAGATTTCACCACCTCTCCCAATCAAAATCAGAAAGGCCAAAGAGGTCGGACAAGTCGAAGGTCAGACTTCACACCAAAGTGGTCTGACAAGCTGAAAGTCCACCTCACGCCAAAGAGGTCGAACGAGTTGAATGTCTACACGCCAAAGAGGTCAGACAAGTTGAACGTCCACACACCGAAGAGGTCGGACGCATTGAAGGTCCACCTCATACCAAAGAGGTCGGACGCGTTGAAGGCCCACCTCACACCGAAGAGGTCGAACGCGTTGAAGGTCCACCTCACACCGAAGAAGTCGGACGCGTTGAAGGTCCACCTCACACCAAAGAAGTCGGACGCGTTGAAGGTCCACCTCACACCAAAGAAGTCGGACGCGTTGAAAGGTCCACCTCACACCAAAGAGGTCGGACAAGTTGAAGGTCTACCTCACACCAAAGAGGTCGGACAAGTTTGAAAGGTCTACCTCACACCAAAGAGGTCGGACAAGTCGAATGTCCCACACCAAAGAGGTCGGACGAGTTGAACGTCCACCTCACACCCCAGAGAGACATGTTCATGGAGTATTCACAAGAAGAAGGATCTCTAAATCATCTCGCAAAGGACACCTCAAAGAGGGATATTAAGGAAGGGAGAGAGGTTTGAATAGGACAACGGGGTGCAAACAAGCCTTTCGAGATTTCAAAAATTCTTGGGGCAACCACCCATTCTTACCCGACCAAAGGAAAGTGAAAAAGCTCATATTATACCTCGTAGTGGGAAGTCAGGCAATAGCCTCATCACTAGTTAGAGAAGACAAAAGTGGGCAACGACCCGTCTACTTCATCATCAAGGCTCTACAAGGGGCCGAACTAAACTATCAAAAGATAGAAAAGTTCGTCTACGCCCTCATATTCTCTTCTCGACAACTCTGCCCATATTTTTAAGCTCACACTATTAGAGTTCAGACCAACCAGCCCAAAAAAGGCATCCTACAGAAAATAGACTTAGTTGGAAAAATCCTACAGTGGGCAATCGAGTTATCCGAATTCGATCTTCGACATGAAGCTCGGACAGCCATCGAATCACAGTATCTGGCCGACTTCATTACAGAGTACACTGACACCCCGGAAACTCCTACAAAATGGAATCTCTACATGGACGACTCTTCAAACAAAACCGGGAGTGGTGCAGGTGTAATTATAGAAAGCGATCAGGGAAGCCAAATCAAGCTAAATAACTAAGCTGAATACGAGGCACTACTGGCTGGTTTAAGGCTAGCTAAAGAAGGTAAGAGCTTACCGTGTCCAGTGATTCACAAGTAGTCACCTCACAAATAGAAGGGAGCAACCAAGCTAAGGATCCCACCATGAAAAAATACCTCGGGTAATTCGGGGGACCCTGGACAAAACCATAGAACAGCTCGGACAATTCGGGGGACCCTGGACAGAAATAGAAAATGGCTCAGATATTTCGGGGAATATGAAGTCTGACACATACCTCGGTAGCAGAATGCCCGAGCTGATGCACTTTCAAAATCACCCAGCACCAACAGCTCGGACAATTCGGGGAATATGAAGTCCGACACATACCTCGGAGGCAGAATGCCCAAGCTGATGCATTTTCAAAAATCGCCAACACCAAACCAGGGGGCAATAACAGAAGCCTCATCCAGGCTACATTACAAGACCACAACAAGGAAGGAAAACAAACCCTCTCCTCAGGGTCTGGCGACACTAACTCATAATTCTTCTCCTCATCCCTATCCCTACAAATTCTACGAAACCTCCTAAGTCGCACAAAGTACTCAGGGTCAGCCACAGTAATACGCATTAAAACTATGGAATCCAGTCAATCAGACATGCCGTCCGGGATCTTAGTAGACATCTCAGCAATATTTTTTCAAGAAGACATAGGTCAACCATGGGGTTATTACCAAACAACTCGGACAAATAAGGAAACAACTCGGACAATAACAGCAAAACATCAAGTGTCAGATACAACAGTAAAAGGGAAACCCCAGGACTCACACGAAAGTCCAGGGGCACCCTTTGGAGGCAACAAGAGAGCAAAAACCCAAATACAAAGTCAAAGCTTTACATCAAAAGCATGCTAACTTCTACATTACCCCACCAGAGGAGCTCATCAATGTAACATTACCTTGGCCATTCGCAGAATAGGGACTCGACCTCCTCGGACCCTTTCCCCAAGGATCGGGACAAGTCATGTTCCTCATTGTAGGGGTGGATTACTTCACAAAATGGATTGAGGCAGAGCCCCTAGCTAATGCCACTGCTCAAAGAAGTCAGAAATTCTTGTACAGAAACATTGTTACAAGGTGTGGGGTTCCTTACCCCATCACCACAGACAATGACACTCAATTCACAGACACAGGCTTTAGAAAGTTGGTAGCCGACTTGAAAATAAAGCACCAATTCACATCTGTAGAACACCCATAGGCTAATGGACAAGCAGAAGCTGCCAATAAGGTCATACTAGCCGGGTTAAAACAAAGGCTACAGGACGCAAAGGGAGCTTGGGCTGAAGAGCTCCTACAAGTCCTATGGGCATATCGAACAACTTCACATTCCACCACAAAGGAATCACTTTTCCGATTGGCTTATGGAATAGAGGCAATGATACCGGTAGAAGTCGAAGAAGGATCTCCCAAAACAATCCTCTACAACAAAAAAGCTCATCCTAAACGATATTGGAACAAGTCGATCGGGAGAGGGAAAGCTAGCAGCTAATTGGAAAGGACCCTGGCAAGTCACGAAAGTACTGGGAAAAGGTCACCACAAAGTGTCAGACCTCGAGGGGTGAGAGCTACCAAGGTCATGGCATGCCTGCAATCTAAAAAGGGCACCAGGTCGAGATCCAAAAAGATTGCCCGGCCTAGAAAGGTAAGTACTAACATGTACACACTCTTATCTTCATTTTATTAAAAAAATTGTAGATTCCCTAAAAGGTTTCCTACCAAGACGTCCGACTACGGCAGGTCGGCATGGTGAAAACCCAATTCACCGCCCGATCACGACAAAGTCGGCAAGATGAAAACTAAATTCATCGTCCGATTTCAAAGCGACAGGTCGGCAAGGTGAAAACCAACTTCACCGCCCGACCACAATGAAAACCGAATTCATCATTAGATTTCGACAAAGGTCGACAAAGTGAAAATTAAATTCACTGCTCAATCAAGACGCATTAATCTGAAGCATTCATCGTTCGATTATAAAGCAACAGATCGACAGAAAGTGAAGAACAGATTCACTATACGATCTCGATAGGAATGACCGTCCGACAAAGGTGAAAACGCGATTAACCTAAAGGACGATCAAACCGGGACAGATACCACCATCTACAAATCGGCAAAGATGAACACAGAATAATGCAAGAAGTTATCGAAAGTGATCCCAAAAAGAACCTGACGAGGTCTTATGGATTGCTATATAATAACTTAAAAAGACTGGCCGACACTAAAAAGTCGGATCAAGTCAACCCAAGTTATTAGCAAATCCCTGGAAAGAGGTCTGGCCAACCCTATTAAAGAGGAATTGCTATAACTTAGAAGAGATCGACCTAACGAAGCCAGTCTCCTACAAGACAAGTTATAAAAGTAATCCCTGAAAGAGACCTGACAAAGGTCCAAGAAAGAGGATTACAAAAATAACTTAGAAGAGATCGACCTAACGAAGTCGGTCTCCTACAAGACAAGTTACAAAAGGTAATCCCTGAAAGAGACCTGAACAAGGTCCAAGAAAGAGGATTACCAAGTAACTCGACAGGGCCCGACATGATGAAGTCGGCCCAAGATATAAAGTTACAAAAGGTAATCCCTGAAAGAGACCTGAACAAGGTCCAAGAAAGAGGATTACCAAGTAACTCGACAAGATCCGACATGATAAAGCTACAAAAAGTTATAAAAAGTAATCCCTGAAAGAGACCCGACAAAGGTCCAAAAAAGAAGATTACTAAAAATAACTTAGAAGGGATCGACAAGAAGAAAAGTCGGACCAACGAAAGCTACAGCTTGGACCGACCAGAAGAAGTCAGACCAACGAAAACTACAGCTTGGACCGACAAGAAGAAGTCGGACCAACAAAAGCTACAGCTTGGACTGACAAGAGAAGTCGGACCAACAAAAGCTAAAGAAGGATCGACAAAAGAAGTTGGCTCAAGCCGACCAAAAGCGACAAAGTTATAAAAAGTAAACCCAAGGGATTACTAAAAATAACTCAAGACGAAAGGCGTGCGCTAGAGGAGACATAACTCTACCCAAAAAGCCACAGCTCCGCGACAAGGCTATCAAAATTGTTCAAACTGACTAAAAACTGTTCTATGAGAACGCTAAAAAGACGTCGGACAAGTTAGCCCCAAGGACCACCTCGACCAAACAGAAAGTGGACAAAACCAGAAGTGATCAAAAGAGGCCGGACAACAAAGTACCGACACTCTACAAAGATCCACAAAGGGGACAAAGACATCTCGCAACAGCCAGAAGAAGGCCATAAATGCATTGCTAAAAAGTACGAAGTCTTGAAAAAAGACTGGTGCACGAAATTGTGATCAATACTTTTTACAACTCAAATAATCCCCGGTAATGAATCCAAAAACTTGGTGTTCAATACCATGGCATAAACACAACTTCGCACAACTAACCAGCAAGTGCACTGGGTCGTCCAAGTAATAAACTTTACGCGAGTAAGGGTCGATCCCACGGAGATTGTTGGTATGAAGCAAGCTATGGTCACCTTGTAAATCTTAGTCAGGCAGACTCAAATGGTTATGGATGATATATGAATAAAACATAAAGATAAAGATAGAGATACTTATGCAATTCATTGGTGAGAACTTCAGATAAGCGAATGGAGATGCTTTGTCCCTTCCGTCTCTCTGCTTTCCTACTGTCTTCATCCAATCCTTCTTACTCCTTTCCATGGCAAGCTGTATGTTGGGCATCACCGTTGTCAATGGCTACAGTCCCGTTCTCTCAGTGGAAATGTTCAACGCACCCTGTCACGGCACGGCTATCCAGCTGTCGGTTCTCGATCATGTCGGAATAGAATCCAGTGATTCTTTTGCGTCTGTCACTAACGCCCCACAATCGCGAGTTTGAAGCTCGTCACAGTCATTCAATCATTGAATCCTACTCAGAATACTACAGACAAGGTTTAGACCTTCCGAATTCTCTTGAATGCCGCCATCAATTCTAGCTTATACCACGAAGATTCCGGTTAAAGAACCCAAGAGATATCCACCCAATCTAAGGTAGAACGGAGGTGATTGACGGTCACACGTTCATAGGTGAGAATGATGATGAGTGTCACGGATCATCACATTCATCAAGTTGAAGAACAAGTGATATCTTGGAATAAGAACAAGCTGAATTGAATAGAAGAACAATAGTAATTGCATTAATACTCGAGGTACAGCAGAGCTCCACACCTTAATCTATGGTGTGTAGAAACTCCACCATTGAAAATACATAAGAACAAGGTCTAGGCATGGCCGTGAGGCCAGCCTCCCAATGATCTAAGATAGCATAAGACTAAAGATAGCTACCCCGATATCAAATACAATAGCAAAAGGTCCTACTTATAGGGAACTAGTAGCTTTAAGAATTACAAAGATGAGTAAATGACATAAAAATCCACTTCCGTGCCCACTTGGTGTGTATTTGGGCTGAGCATTGAAGCATTTTCGTGTAGAGACTCTTCTTGGAGTTAAACGCCAGCTTTTGTGCCAGTTTGGGCGTTTAACTCCCATTCTTGTGCCAGTTCCGGCGTTAAACGCAGGGCAGTTTTGAGCTGATTTGGAACGCCGTTTTGAGCCATCAACTCTTGGGAAAAGTATGGACTATCATATATTGCTGGAAAGCCCAGGATGTCTACTTTCCAACGCCGTTGAGAACGCGCCAATTGGGCTTCTGTAGCTCCAGAAAATCTACTTCGAGTGCAGGGAGGTCAGAATCCAACAGCATCTGCAGTCCTTTTCAGTCTCTGAATCAGATTTTTGCTCAGGTCCCTCAATTTCAGCCAGAAAATACCTGAAATCACAGAAAAACACACAAAATCATAGTAAAGTCCAGAAAAGTGAATTTTAATTAAAAACTAATAAAAATATACTAAAAACTAACTAAATCCTACTAAAAATATACTAAAAACAATGCTAAAAAGTGTACAAATTATCCGCTCATCACAACACCAAACTTAAATTGTTGCTTGTCCCCAAGCAACTGAAAATCAAATAAGATAAAAAGAAGAGAATATGCAATGAACTTCAAAAGCATCTATGAAGATCAGTATTAATTAGATGAGCGGGGCTTTTAGCTTTTTGCCTCTGAATAGTTTTGGCATCTCACTCTATCGTTTAAAATTCAGAATGATTGGCTTCTTTAGGAATTCAGAATCCAGATAGTGTCATTGATTCTCCTAGTTAAGTATGATGATTCTTGAACACAGCTACTTATTGAGTCTTGGCCGTGGCCCAAAGCACTTTGTCTTCCAGTATTACCACCGGATACATACATGCCACAGACACATAATTGGGTGAACCTTTTCAGATTGTGACTCAGCTTTGCTAGAATCCCCAATTAGAGGTGTCCAGGGTTCTTAAGCACACTCTTTTTGCCTTGGATCACAACTTTATTTCTTTCCTTTTTCTTTTCTTTTTCTCTTTCTCTTTTTTTTTCGTTTTTTTCTCTTTTTTTCGCATATACCCCTTTTTTTTGTATTCACTGCTTTTTCTTGCTTCAAGAATCATTTTTATGATTTTTCAGATCCTCAGTAACATGTCTCCTTTTTCATCATTCTTTCAAGAGCCAACAATTTTAACATTCATGAACAACAAATTTAAAAGACATATGCACTGTTCAAGCATACATTCAGAAAACAAAAGTATTGCCACCACATCAAAATAATTAATCTGTTATAAAATCTGAAATTCATGCAATTCTTCTCTTTTTTCAATTAAGAACATTTTTCTTTATTTAAGAAAGGTGATGGATTCATAGGACATTCATAACTTTAAGGCATAGACACTAAGACACTAATGATCATAAGACACAAACATAGATAAACATAAAGCATAATTTTCGAAAAACAGGAAAATAAAGAACAAGAAAATTAAAGAACGGGTCCACCTCAGTGATGGCGGCTTGTTCTTCCTCTTGAAGGTCTTATGGAGTGCTTGAGCTCCTCAATGTCTCTTCCTTGCCTTTGTTGCTCCTCTCTCATGATTCTTTGATCTTCTCTAATTTCATGGAGGAGGATGGAATGTTCTTGGTGCTCCACCCTTAGTTGTCCCATGTTGGAACTCAATTCTCCTAGGGAGGTGTTGATTTGCTCCCAATAGTTTTGTGGAAGAAAGTGCATCCCTTGAGGTATCTCAGGGATTTCATGATGAGTGGGGTCTCTTGTTTGCTCCATCCTTTTTTTAGTGATGGGCTTATCCTCATCAATGGGGATGTCTCCTTCTATGTCCACTCCAACTGAATAACAGAGGTGACAAATGAGATGAGGAAAGGCTAACCTTGCCAAGGTAGAGGACTTGTCCGCCACCTTATAAAGTTCTTGGGCTATAACCTCATGAACTTCTACTTCTTCTCCAATCATGATGCTATGAATCATGATGGCCCGGTCTAGAGTAACTTCAGACCGGTTGCTAGTGGGAATGATTGAGCGTTGGATAAACTCCAACCATCCCCTAGCCACGGGCTTAAGGTCATGCCTTCTCAGTTGAACTGGCTTCCCTCTTGAATCTCTCTTCCATTGGGTGCCCTCTTCACAGATGTCTATGAGGACTTGGTCCAACCTTTGATCAAAGTTGACCTTTCTAGTGTAGGGGTGTTCATCTCCTTGCATCATGGGCAAGTTGAATGCCAACCTTACATTTTCCGGACTAAAATCCAAGTATTTCCCCCGAACCATTGTAAGCCAATTCTTTGGGTCCGGGTTCACACTTTGATCATGGTTCTTGGTGATCCACGCATTGGCATAGAACTCTTGAACCATTAAGATTCCGACTTGTTGAATGGGGTTGGTAAGAACTTCCCAACCTCTTCTTCTAATCTCATGTCGGATCTCTGGATATTCACTCTTTTTGAGTTTGAAAGGGACCTCGGGGATCACCTTCTTCAAGGCCACAACTTCATAGAAGTGGTCTTGATGCACCTTTGAGATGAATCTCTCCATCTCCCATGACTCGGAGGTGGAAGCTTTTGCCTTCCCTTTCCTCTTTCTAGAGGTTTCTCCGGCCTTGGATGCCATAAATGGTTATGGAAAAACAAAAAGCAATGCTTTTACCACACCAAACTTAAAAGGTTTGCTCGTCCTCGAGCAAAAGAAGAAAGAAGAGAGTAGAAGAAGAAGAAATAGAGGAGATGAAGTTGGCTTTGTGGTTCGGCCAAAGGGGAGAAGTAGTGTTTAGGTTGTGTGAAAATGAAGGAGTGAAGATGGGTTTATATAGGGGTGGAGAGAGGGGTAGGGTTCGTTCATGTAAGGGTGGGTTTGGGAGGGAAAGTGGTTTGAATTTGAATGGTGAGGTAGGTGAGTGGTGAAGAGAAAGATGGGATTTGATAGGTGAAGGGTTTTGGGAAAGAGGTGTTGAGGTGATTGGTGAATGGGTGAAGAAGAAGAGAGAGGGTGGTGGGGTAGGTGGGGATCCTGTGGGGTCCACAGATCCTGAGGTGTCAAGGAAAATTCAACCCTGCACCAAGTGGCGTGCAAAAATGCACTATGTGCCAATTCTGGCATTAAACGCCGGGCTGATGCCCATTTTTGGCGTTTAACGCCAGCTTCTTGCCCTTTTCTGGCGTTTAACGCCAGTCTAGTGCCCCTTTCTGGCGTTAAACGCCCAAAATGGTGCCAGACTGGGCGTTAAACGCCCATTTGCTGCCCTTACTGGCGTTTAAACGCCAGCAAGGCCTTCCTCCATGGTGTGCTGTTTTTCTTTCTATTTTTTATTCTGTTTCTGCTTTTTCAATTGATTTTGTGACTTCCCATGATCATCAACCTATAGAAAACATAAAATAACAAAGGAAAATAGATAAAATATAACATTGGGTTGCCTCCCAACAAGCGCTTCTTTAATGTCAGTAGCTTGACAGAGGGCTCTCATGGAGCCTCACAGATACTCAGAGCAATGTTGGAACCTCCCAACATCAAACTTAGAGTTTGAATGTGGGGTTTCAACACCAAACTTAGAAGTTGGTTGTGGCCTCCCAATACTAAACTTAGAGTTTGACTGTGGGGGCTCTGTTTGGCTCTGTTTTGAGAGAAGCTCTTCATGCTTCCTCTCCATGGTGACAGAGGGATATCCTTGAGCCTTAAACACAAAGGATTCTTCATTCACTTGAATGATCAGTTCACCTCTATCAACATCAATCACAGCCTTTGCTGTGGCTAGGAAGGGTCTGCCAAGGATGATGGATTCATCCATGCACTTCCCAGTCTCTAGGACTATGAAATCAGCAGGGATGTAATGGTCTTCAATCTTCACCAAAACATCCTCTACAAGTCCATAAGCTTGTTTTCTTGAATTGTCTGCCATCTCTAGTGAGATTCTTGCAGCTTGTACCTCAAAGATCCCTAGCTTCTCCATTACAGAGAGAGGCATGAGGTTTACACTTGATCCTAAGTCACACAGAGCCTTCTTGAAGGTCATGGTGCCTATGGCGCAAGGTATTGAAAACTTCCCAGGATCTTGTCTCTTTTGAGGTAATTTCTGCCTAGACAAGTCATCCAGTTCATTGGTGAGCAAAGGAGGTTCGTTCTCCCAAGTCTCATTACCAAATAACTTGTCATTTAGCTTCATGATTGCTCCAAGGTATTTAGCAACTTGCTCTTCAGTGACATACTCATCCTCTTCAGAGGAAGAATACTCATCAGAGCTCATGAATGGCAGAAGTAAGTCCAATGGAATCTCTATGGTCTCAGTGTGAGCCTCAGATTCCCATGGTTCCTCATTAGGGAACTCATTGGAGGCCAGTGGACGTCCATTGAGGTCTTCCTCAGTGGCGTTCATTGCCTCTTCCTCCTCTCCAAATTCGGCCATGTTGATGGCCTTACATTCTCCTTTTGGATTCTCTTCTGTATTGCTTGGAAGAGTACTAGGAGGGAGTTCAGTAATTTTCTTGCTCAGCTGTCCCACTTGTGCCTCCAAGTTTCTAATGGAGGACCTTGTTTCAGTCATAAAACTTTGAGTGGTTTTGATTAGATCAGAGACCATGGATGCTAAGTCAGAGTGGTTCTGCTTAGAATTCTCTGTCTGTTGCTGAGAAGATGATGGAAAAGACTTGCCTTTGCTAAACCTGTTTCTTCCACCATTATTGTTGTTGAAACCTTGTTGGGGTCTCTGTTGATCCTTCCATGAGAGATTTGGATGATTTCTCCATGAAGAATTATAGGTGTTTCCATAGGGTTCTCCCATGTAATTCACCTCTTCCATTGAAGGGTTCTCAGGATCATAAGCTTCTTCTTCAGATGAAGCATCCTTAGTACTGCCTGGTGCATTTTGCATTCCAGATAGACTTTGAGAAATCAAATTGACTTGCTGAGTCAATATCTTGTTCTGAGCCAGTATGGCATTCAGAGTATCAATCTCAAGAACTCCTTTCTTCTGATTTGTCCCATTGTTCACAGGATTCCTTTCAGAAGTGTACATGAATTGGTTATTTGCAACCATTTCAATTAGTTCTTGAGCTTCTGTAGGCGTCTTCTTCAGATGAAGAGATCCTCCAGCAGAGCTATCCAAAGACATCTTGGACAGTTCAGACAAACCATCATAGAAAATACCTATGATGCTCCATTCAGAAAGCATGTCAGAAGGACATTTTCTGATCAATTGTTTGTATCTTTCCCAAGCTTCATAGAGGGATTCACCTTCCTTCTGTCTGAAGGTTTGGACTTCCACTCTAAGCTTACTCAATTTTTGTGGTGGAAAGAACTTTGCCAAGAAGACATTGACTAGCTTTTCCCAAGAGTTTAGGCTATCTTTAGGTTGTGAGTCCAACCATATCCTAGCTCTGTCTCTTACAGCAAAAGGGAATAGCATAAGTCTATAGACCTCAGGGTCAACCCCATTAGTCTTGACAGTGTCACAGATTTGCAAGAATTCAGCTAAAAACTGATGAGGATCTTCCAGTGGAAGTCCATAGAACTTGCAATTCTGTTGCATTAGAGAAACTAATTGAGGCTTAAGCTCAAAGTTGTTTGCTCCAATGGCAGGGATAGAGATGCTTCTCCCATAGAAGTCGGGAGTAGGTGCAGTAAAGTCACCCAGCACCTTCCTTGCATTGTTGGTATTGTTGTTGTTTTCGGCCGCCATGGGTTCTTCTTCTTTGAATATTTCTGTTAGGTCCTCTACAGAGAGTTGTGCCTTAGCTTCTCTTAGCTTTCGCTTCAAGGTCCTTTCAGGTTCAGGGTCAGCCTCAACAAGAATGCTTTTGTCTTTGCTCCTGCTCATATGAAAGAGAAGAGAACAAGAAAATATGGAATCCTCTATGTCACAGTATAGAGATTCCTTGAGGTGTCAGAGGAAAAGAAAAATAGAAGGAAGAGGTAGAAGAATTCGAACTTAGTGAGATAGAGTTCGAATTCTGCATTGAGGCGGAGTGGTACTCCATAAATAGAAGGATGTGAGAAGATGGGAAGAGGTTTTTCGAAAATTAAGTAAAAGATTTTAAAAAAAAAACATTTTGAAAGAGATTTTGAAGAAGATATGATTGAAAAATTTTTTTTTTGAAAAAGATGTGATTAAAAAGATTTGATTGAAAAGTTATGGTTTTAAAAAGATATGATTTGAAAAACAATTTGAAAAGATTTGATTTTAAAAAATTAATGACTTGGCTAACAAGAAAAGATATGATTCAAACATTAAACCTTTCTCAACAGAAAAGGCAATATACTTGAAATGTTCAATCAAATCATTAATTGTTAGCAAGTATCTTTGAAAAAGGAAAGAAATTGATTTTGAAAAAGATTTGATTGAAAAGATATGATTTGAAAAAGATTTGATTTTGAAAAACTTTGAAAACTTGAAAAAAATTGTTTTGAAAACAAAATCTTCCCTTTTGTGCCATCCTGGCGTTAAACGCCCAGAATGGTGCACATTCTGGCGTTTAACGCCCAAAACACTACCCTTTTGGGCGTTAAACGCCCAGCCAGGTATCCTGGCTGGCGTTTAAACGCCAGTTTTTCCTTCTTCACTGGGCGTTTTGAACGCCCAGCTTTTTCTGTATAATTTCTCTGCTGCATGTACTGAATCTTCAGTCCCCTGTATTATTGACTTGAAAATAGAACCAAGATCAAATAAACAAAGCATGCAAGACACCAAACTTAAAATGAGACACTGGACTCAAACAAGAAACATAAAATATTTTTGGTTTTTATGATTTTGTAATTTTTTTGGATTTTTCGAAAATTAAGTGGAAAAGAAAATAAGGTATCAAAATTCTTAATGAGAATTCTAGGAATCATGCAATGTTAGTCTAAAGCTTCAGTCTAAAGGAATTAGACATAGATAGCCAAGCTTCAGCAGGACATTGCATTCAAGAGCTAAATTGATGAGAATCAATCAGCTTTGGTGATGATAAGATCATCACCTTGAAACACTAGAATTCATTCTTAAGAACTCTGAAAAATACCTAATCTAAGCAACAAGATGAACCGTCAGTTGTCTATACTCGAAACAATTCCCCGGCAACGGCGCCAAAAACTTGGTGCACGAAATTGTGATCAATACTTTTTACAACTCAAATAATCCCCGATAATGAATCCAAAAACTTGGTGTTCAATACCATGGCATAAACACAACTTCGCACAACTAACCAGCAAGTGCACTGGGTCGTCCAAGTAATAAACCTTACGCAAGTAAGGGTCGATCCCACGGAGATTGTTGGTATGAAGCGAGCTATGGTCACCTTGTAAATCTTAGTCAGGCAGACTCAAATGGTTATGGATGATATATGAATAAAACATAAAGATAAAGATAGAGATACTTATGCAATTCATTGGTGAGAACTTCAGATAAGCAAATGGAGATGCTTTGTCCCTTCCGTCTCTCTGCTTTCCTACTGTCTTCATCCAATCCTTCTTACTCCTTTCCATGGCAAGCTGTATGTTGGGCATCCCCGTTGTCAATGGCTACAGTCCCGTCCTCTCAGTGGAAATGTTCAACGCACCCTGTCACGGCACGGCTATCCAGCTGTCGGTTCTTGATCATGTCGGAATAGAATCCAGTGATTCTTTTGCGTCTGTCACTAACGCCCCACAATCGCGAGTTTGAAGCTCGTCACAGTCATTCAATCATTGAATCCTACTCAGAATATCACAGACAAGGTTTAGACCTTCCGGATTCTCTTGAATGCCGCCATCAATTCTAGCTTATACCACGAAGATTCCGGTTAAAGAACCCAAGAGATATCCACCCAATCTAAGTTAGAACGGAGGTGATTGACGGTCACACGTTCATAGGTGAGAATGATGATGAGTGTCACGGATCATCACATTCATCAAGTTGAAGAACAAGTGATATCTTGGAATAAGAACAAGCTGAATTGAATAGAAGAACAATAGTAATTGCATTAATACTCGAGGTACAGCAGAGCTCCACACCTAAATCTATGGTGTGTAGAAACTCCAGCGTTGAAAATACATAAGAACAAGGTCTAGGCATGGCCGTGAGGCCAGCCTCCCAATGATCTAAGATAGCATAAGACTAAAGATAGCTACCCCGATATCAAATACAATAGCAAAAGGTCCTACTTATAGGGAACTAGTAGCTTTAAGAATTACAAAGATGAGTAAATGACATAAAAATCCACTTCCGGGCCCACTTGGTATGTATTTGGGCTGAGCATTGAAGCATTTTCGTGTAGAGACTCATCTTGGAGTTAAACGCCAGCTTTTGTGCCAGTTTGGGCGTTTAACTCCCATTCTTGTGCCAGTTCCGGCGTTAAACGCCGGGCAGTTTTGAGCTGATTTGGAACGCCGGTTTGGGCCATCAAATCTTGGGAAAAGTATGGACTATCATATATTGCTGGAAAGCCCAGGATGTCTACTTTCCAACACCGTTGAGAACGCGCCAATTGGGCTTCTATAGCTCCAGAAAATCTACTTCGAGTGCAGGGAGGTCAGAATCCAACAGCATCTGCAGTCCTTTTCAGTCTCTGAATCAGATTTTTGCTCAGGTCCCTCAATTTCAGCCAGAAAATACCTGAAATCACAGAAAAACACACAAACTCATAGTAAAGTCTAGAAAAGTGAATTTTAATTAAAAACTAATAAAAATATACTAAAAACTAACTAAATCCTACTAAAAATATACTAAAAACAATGCCAAAAAGCGTACAAATTATCCGCTCATCAAAGACACTACTTAAAAGGCAAAAGCACAAATCAAAACGGTGCTAAAAAGTCATCCAAATAGACTATAAAAAGGTTCCGCATCAGGAACACTACCTAAAAAGTTGTTGGATTATGACTAAAAAGCCCGAGCAATGAAGACAAGCAAGTTAGAAGAAGACTGAAAAGTCCCCTCAACAAAGTAAAAGGGGCAATACCAGACTTGCACAAGGAGAAACTACTCAAAGATCGACCAAAGTCAGGATGCTTGAGCACGACTTCCCCAAAGAGATCGAAACTCTGAAAGCACGGTCTCACGAAAAAGTCCGAACTCAAGCAGGGGCAAAAGATTACAGGTCGACGTCAGCTAAAGATGAGGCGCAAGTACGACTTCAAAAAAAAAGAACAAGCCAAAAGGTTGGGAAACAACTTAAGGCTCAAATGTGCTTAGCCAAAAGGGATACAACTCCACTCAAAGAAGGCACAATCTCAAACAAGGCTACGAACGTCATCCGAGACTAAAAAAAAGGTTCTATATAAAGAACACTAAAAAGTCATTAGACAAAAAGCCCAGATATCAAGCCGCAAGGATAACTTTGCCAAAGCAGAGGATTGTCAACTCAAACTTAAAGCAAGGCGTGATCTAGAAGGCAAGGGTAGAAAACCCACACTACCACTCAAAAGAGGTTGGATTGTGAAGTACCAAACCTTTAGAAAATCTGCAAAGATTGCAAAGCAATGAAAAAACAAGCCAGACAGATGCTTGAGCACGACTTCCAAAGAGATCGAAGCTCTGAAAAGCACGATCTCACGAAAAGATCGAACTCAAGCAGGGGCACTGTTCATACCCTGGGTCAAGCTGTTCGACCCGGGATGTTTAGCGACAAGCCGACCGACCTCTTCAGGTCAGACTATCCGACCTCTTCTCAAAGAGCTCGGCCAAATCGCCAAAGGAACCCAAAGCAGGCCCAAAACGAAGGAACACAGCCCAATCTAAAGGCAGCTAAAGCCCAGAAAGATAAAGGCGGTTCCGCTAAAGATAAGATGACTTCACTCAAAGATAAGATAAGATAAGATAAGATAACTATCTTATCTCCAGAGAGGTCACTCCTCACCATTATAAATACACTGGAGCACCCAGGTATAACTCATACTCTGATTCTACTCAATACCTGCTTAATACCCTTGCTAACTTAAGCATCGGAGTCCCTTGCAGGTGCCCCCCACCCTCCGGGGATGAAGGATAGCACCACCATCAAGTCGGACACAACAGCTCCGACCAGTACAGAAGATCTCATCCGAGATTGACCTACAGTTTCAGGTAACCCTCGGAACAATTTTGTAAATCAAATAGCTATTAGAAAAGATTCATTAGAGTTTTATTTATGTTTTAAATCTCTTTTTTATTAGGACTATAAATAGGATTTAGATCCGCCTTCGCGGAGACTTCTCTTTTTCTAATTTTTATTCCACACTTTTACACTTTTTCTGTGCTAGGATTTTCTACACCATGAGAAACTAAACCTTCATTATTAAGGTTAGGAGCTCTGTTTACTTGAATGGATTAATAAACAGTTATTCTTCTACCCTTGATTAATACCTTAATTATTGTTTAAGGATTGGTTTCGTTCTTCATCCTAGGGATTAGCGATTATTGAAAAATAACTCTAATTCTACTTCAATTCTATTTGAGTCTTTGAAAAGTTAACCAACTTCTCATAACTTCTAATTATCTGGACTTAGTGTGGTACGTGACATATAACTGCATTATGCTTTGGGATTCTTAGGGTTGTATGGCTTATAAATCGAAAATTGAACTTAACCTTCTGATATAATTGAGTGATCAAGAAATTGACGGTCAGTTATATCAGAGGTGATTGGATTGCCTAGGAATAGGAATTTAATCTCCTGGAGTATGCCATAAACATAATCATTGCATAATCAAGGTAGTCGACATTGAATATTAATCCGAATATTTAAACATCTCCAAAATCTTAACTCCATTCTCATACCATTTTTTCAACATTTCATTGTTTCCTTTCTTACTTTATTACTTTATTGCTTTTTATGCTATTTGACAACCAAAACTCTTATTTCAATGTGTGATTAGGATTTGTTGTGTTAATTTAATGGACGTAAAAGTTAAATAATATTAGAGTAGGTTAAGTAAGGTGAGATTAAGAGTGCTTCAGTTGTTGGAAGATTTTAGTCGAGTTAATTGAATAAGTTTCTTTTAATTGCATTAAACTTATGTCGCTTATTTTTGTCATGCCTCTAGTTAGTTTGCTAAAATTAGACTTAGGTTTTAATTAATTGAAATAATGAGTTTTACATATTTTTTCAAATTAGTTTTTTAATTAGTTTCAACTTGTGTATTTAATACGTTGTCCTTTTTATTAGGATGGCACTTTTTTTCTCTGGGATTAGTTGGAGTTTGTTTTTTTTTTTTTGTACAGTAATATTTTAGGTTAATTTTCTATCTCTGAATATAACGAATTGTTTAAATTTTATGCTAGACTTACTTTTCCTAAGATAGAGTTTTAGGACGGAAATGGGAGAATGTTGCGTAATAGCGCCTTCTCAAAACCCTTGTTTGCTGGAAAAATGTAGAGTTATAAGGGGTTGCTCACTAAAAGGGATAGGATTTGATATTTTATTGAATGCGTGTATGCTATAATTTATGCTTGTAGCTATTTTCTCTATGAAAATTGTTATATTTATTTGAAGATGTCTTTGAATTAAGGAGAAGTGTTGCCGAATTATCTTTTAACTTGTTTAAAATATGTTTGGTTTATCAGAAAATAATAATTGTATTTTTCCAGGAGATTCTAATTATAGGGTATACTTTTTTGAATTTTCTAAAAAATTTAATAATTTGTGTTGTTCATTAAATTATAGGGTGTGTGTTTCAATATGAGTCCAAGTCATCATTTATAGATGTATGAAAGGGATAATAATGGATGGAGGACGGGGTTTAAAACCTAAATTCTTTGAGGGGGTTGACGCGTTTGTCATGCATATTTTCAACATAGAACCGTTTAGGTCTGAAGGGGTTTCTAGGCGTCCGTGACAAAAGTGTCGGCTGACTAAGTGGTAGGACCTTCAGACATAACGCTTCACCTTTACCGTAACGGGATCAATGATGGGTACTGGATGTGGACGGAACACAAAGAAGTGGATGAGTAGAAAATTAACCGGCCTGCCTCTAATTTGAATAGGTCCTATTGTCGACTAACAAGGGTTCGGGTAGTGACAGACATAAACATGGAAGAAATGACTTGGGAAGATAACCAAGAGAGATACAACGAGATGGTGTTTGATGCAACATTTGTTACAAAATTAGAAGAGGCTGAAGAAAAGCCTAACCCAGAGGCAAAGAGATTTTATCATCTGTTAGAATCTGTTGTGAAACCTTTGTTCGAGGGGTGCATTCATTTAGAGTTGGTTGCAGGTGTCAGAATGATGAGTATTAAGTCAGAGTCAAATATTCCTAAGAGTTTTTTTTATAAGTGGGCCACCCTTTAAAATGAACTGGTACCTTTTGGGTCTACTGCATCCCCGTAACCACTACGAAGCAAAAAAGATAGCTTTAAAATTGGGTCTGAATTCGGTGAAAATTAATTGTTATTTGAATGGTTGTATGTTGTATTACAAGAGGGATACAAACCTAATCGAATGCAGATTTTGTAGATCACCGTGGTTTCAAGTTGAGAGAGAACAGATTGGTAAACTCTAGTGAAAGAGAATTCCAATGAAGCGGATGCACTAATTACCCTTAATACTAGGCTGAAACGACTATATGTATCGATGAGTTCGGCGCCTCACATGACCTAGCATAGTAACAACAAGAGAGATGATGGAATCATGACGCACCCATCACACAGAGAAGCTTGGAAGCATTTTGATCGAGTCCATCCTACATTTACGAGCGAACCTAGAAATGTTAGACTAGCTTCGTGTTCTCACAATTCACACCGAATTCCAATTTCAGTAACACGTACTCTTGTTGGCCTGTAGTGGTGACACCTTATAACCTGAGTCCCAAAATGAGTATGAAGGACTCATACATGTTCCTAACTTGCATCATACCTAGTCTCAGTAATCCAAAGGCCAAAATAGATGTCTTCTTGCATTTATTGGTGGATAAGTTAAAGGAGTTATAGATCAATGGTGTAGAAATGTATGATATTTCGACGAAGACAAACTTCAACTGCAGGCTGCGTTGATGTGGACCATTAATGACTGTTCTGTATACGGGATATTGTCAGGTTGGTCTACTCAGGACAGAATGGCGTGTCCCATTTGTATGGAGGATACAAAGGCATTTTGGTTGGTGCATGGTAGTAAGAATTCATGATTTGATTATCATAAAAATTCCTCGACATAGATCATCCTTTTCAGTGCAACAAGAATTCGTTCAAAAAATAAATAAAACTGAACAAGAAGAGGCACCCATGAGGTTGAATGATAGGCAAGTTTGGCACCGTGTCAGTAGAATCCCAAGGATCGTCGATAATGGGGCAGGTTTGAGACCTCCGGCATATGCCTTATTGGAAAGACAACTTGGTTCGACATTGTCTTGATGTGATGCACATTGAAACAAATGTTTTGATAATATCATGCACAGAATAATGGACGATGAGCGAACAAAGGATAACGATAAGGTTAGGTTAGACTTGGTGGACATTTGTAGGTGGCCAGATCTGAACCAAAGGTGGTGTTCTCTCTAACGAAGGACCAGAGACAAAATATTTATAGGTGGATTAGAGAGTTGAAGTTTCTTATGGATACGTCTCTAACTTGAGCAGGTGTGCAAACATCTCATAGGGTAGGCTCGCTGGGTTGAAGAGTCATGATTGTCACGTCTTCATGGAGTGTTTGCTTCCTATCGCATTCAGAGAACTTCCAACTAATATCTGGAAACCCCTCATAGAAATAATAAGTGAGTTATTCAAAGACTTATGTGCTACGAAACTTAGCATTGATGATCTCACAGTCACAAGAACACTCCTAACATACTTTGTAAGCTGGAGAGGATATTCCCTCCATCCTTTTTTGACGTTATGGAACACTTAGCAATCCACCTACCGTACGAAGAAATACTATGTAGAGCGGTCCAATTTAGATAGATGTACCCATTTGAGAGGATGATTGGTTCATTCAAATGCACTAAGAAGAACAGAGCTCGGATTGAGGGCAGCATCTGCAAAGCATTCCTAGCTAAGGAAATATCCGTATTTTGCTCATTCTATTTTTAGCCTCATGTTGAGACATGTAGAATAAGAGTTAGAAGGAATGATGAAAAGGAAGAATCCTCATAAAGTGGAACAACATACCCAATCTTTGCTCCGGAAGGAGCTACAATGGATGCGAGCAGTGACTACTAGTTAGAGCAGAAGAAAATCAATGCTGCACATCTGCATGTGTTGCTGAAATGTGACCGGATTTCACCCTACCTTAAGTGATTTCTTTAAGTATTCGTAAATACTGAAATTAGTAAGATAATAACTTCTTAATCTAATCAAAACTTCTTTATCATATTCTATCATATAGGTTATTCCAAGAGGCAAATCTTGATACCTTATTGAACAATTTTTCACGTTAGTTCACAAAATACGTCAACGTGCATCTAACTGACACAACAGATTCAGAACTAGTTGCACTTAGTTGTGGTCCAATGAATAAGGGCACTAGCTACCTGATGTACAATGTTAATGGATATCTGTTCCATTCTTTACAATGATCGATTGGAAAGAAAACAGATAACACCAAAGTTTGTGTTCGTGGGGATTCAGGCGTGGTCATTCTGATTGGTTTGGTGTGTTGCACAAGATAATTCAATTAAAGTATTTTTGTCATACTACGTACAAGGTGTGCGTGTTAAATATGAATGGTATGATCCAAGTTTGCGACAAGGAACATGAAACCACAAGGACTACAATATTACTAAAGTCAATGTAAGAAGAAAATATAGGCACTACGATCCTTTTATTCTACCTCAAAATGAACGATGGGTGTACCGTTTGCCTTATCCGGGTTCATGTAAGTCTATTTGGGTGGTTGTGGTTAAGACTAAGCTAAGAGACTACATCAAGTCTGATGATAGGACAGAGGGTTAGGAACCTTATCAAATTAATTACCCAAATTCTTTGAAAATGGTGGTTGATACCGGTGAGCCGATCACTCTTAGGTTCACTGTTATGGATAATGACATCATTGTGTTTGGAGTGGATCCCGACGCACGACCACCAGAGGACTACGATCTTTAAGAAGAAGACGAGGTCGATGGCAACAAAGAAGAGGGAGACGAGATTAAAATCAGGAAACTATCTCGGAAGAGGAAGATTGTGAACCAGAAGAAGAAGATGGTGAATCTGAATAGGGTTAATGTAAATATAGTTCTATGATATGTATTTCTTTACCAAACTTTAAAAATAACGTAATATAATTAGCATTATTTCATATATTTCAGTTACCATCAGTTTGTATTTTTAATTTATATTTTTGATATTTCACATTAGGTTTAAAGCAATGTTTTAATTATTAATTATCAGGGTACATTATAGAGGGACGGAAAAAGATTATAAAAAAAAATAAAAAAGACTACCAACGGAATATACCGACGATAACAGCCCAGTTAATTTATTTTAAAAACATTCAAAAACATTTTCGTCGGCATTACCGTCAGATAAATCAGATGGTAAGATGGCACGAAGACGCATGATATGTCACCAACGTTACTGTCGGAAATTTTCTGACGGTAACGTACAACAGATTCTATTTTCTCACTAATAATATTTCACCGCTAAATCCGATGAAAATTACCGTCGGACATAAAAATCCAACGGTATTATATTACCGGCGAGATTTATACCGTCGGATAATCACCAACGCAAAATCCTATGGCATTCAACATTTTTCTTGTAGTGTAAATTACCAAGGAATTAGAATTTGATTATAAATGATTTGCTGTGAAAATATTTTTACACGAGTTAATGTAAGAAAACACAAACACTATTCTTTCTAAGAATCAAACATCTCTGAAGCCTTCAATATTCTCATTCATTGATTACTTCTTAATTCTCTAAGCCCTCTCCCATTCACATTCTACAATCATCTTAACTGTTAATATTTCTTCTTATCTGTTCTTTCTTTTCTTCAAGATTCATAATCCTCTTGTCAAGGATTGATTGATCTAATTAGAGATTCAATTAGACGTTTCTTGCCTCAATCTGTTAATTCTCGTAGGAACGATGTCCACTCACTGTGGCATTCCTTGAATGATTTAGTGCACTTGACAATATCCGAGCACATTGATTTTCGGCTCATCATTGGTAAGGAACATTGAAGTTCCTTTATCCTTGGTTTCTCCAACCAAAATTAGGGTGATTCCTCCAGCTAGGATTATAAGTTTTTGAAAACAAGTCATTCTCTGACATTGAGGAATGTCTCATTAAATTTACTTGCTCAGTGGATGAATGGACTTCCTTGCTTAATTCACACTCCTCACTCGGATGTGCCCCTCCACATAAATCACATGTAGCTTGTGTTACAATGGCTGAAACTTGCCTCTGTTGTAGTTATTTTATGATGAGTGAGGAGAGTTGTTGAGAGATAATTTTATTTTGTGCTAGAACTATATTCATGGTGTCTAATGCCATTACACTCCTTTTAGTGGTCATGTCAGATGAATGCATGAAGTTATTGGCCGCTACTATTTCAATCACCTCCAAGACTTCTTCGGGTGTCTTTCTGTGTAATGAACCTCTAGCGGATGAGTCGATCATGGTTCTTGAGACTTGAGAGACTCCATCATAAAAAGTTTGGATTTGGAGCCACTCAGAGAAGGCATGATGTGGGAATTTTCTGAGCATCTCCTTGTATCTTTCCCAAACTTTATAGAGTGATTCACCCTTCTTTTGGAAAAAAAAATTTTGTCATTCCTCAATCAAGCCAACTTATAGGGTGCAAAGTATTTAGTTAGAAATTTTTCAACTAAATTCTCCCATAATGTAATGCTACCCAGAGGTTGAGCTTGGAGCTACTACTTGGCTCTGTAAAAAAAAAAAACTGAAATAGCCGTAGCCGGATGGCTTCACGGCTAACTCTATTACTCTTTACTATGTCATAAAGCTGTAGAAAACTAGCTATGTGCAAGTTAGGATCCTCTTGCGGGCCACCACTAAATTGGTCTTGCTATACAAATTGGATTAGTGAAGGCTTTAGTTCAAAATTATTTGCTTGAACCGTGGGCCTTACTATGTTACTTCCACAACTATCAACGGTGGGTGTGGTGTAATTACCAAGGGTCCTTCTCACATTGTTGTTATCCTCTGTCATTCTTTCTACCTCTTCTCCCCTAGCCCTTGATTTCTTCCTGAATTTTGCAAGTGCCTTATCTATTTTAGGATTGAAAAGTATCCAATCTTCTCTCCCTTGCATGCACAAAAACAAAAGGAAATAAAATGCACTGTGTGGAATAGAGTAGAAAAACAAAGATGAAGAAAAGAAGAATAAACAGAATAATAAAACAAAGGTCTAATTTAGTGATTCAATCAGACGTATGTTTTCAATTTCAGTTAATCCTCGACAATGGCACCAAAAACTTGATGAGCGAAAAACTTAATATGGCCGAATACTGGCAAGTGCACCAAATCGCTCCAAGTAATACCACTATGAGTGGATATTGTTCCCATGAGGATTAAAGGACTGAGAAAGCAACTTCTAATTGAATCTTCTAATTAGATCAACCGAACCTTTGCAAGGGGAAGAATGTGAATCTTGAAATAATGAAAAAGAGTGTTTGGTGTGAATGAATGAATGCTTATGAAGTTAAAGAAATAAATAGTGAATAAGGATGTTAAAGGCTTCAGAGATGTTTAACTTTCAGAAAATGAAATTCTCATGTTTATTTACTTTGATTCATGCAAGATACTTTCACAACAAATAATATATAATCAAATTTTAATTCCTTGGCTATTTATTTTTTCTTTAACTTATTTAATCGCTAAGTCCTTAGTCAATTAATTCAAAAAAAGAGGTTAAACACATTTCTAATTTAACATTGCACAACTTTCAAAATACTATTCTTAGTCAAGTTGAAAAATTATGGGAAAGAGTTTCAAGCTAATTCCGATATTAAATTTTTTTAAGTAATAACATAATCCAAGACAAAATTAGAATATTTTCCAATACTTCTAACCATTAGAGATGAAGAACGAGATTCAATCTTGAAAACGTATCAATGCATAAATCAAAATAAAAGAAATAATCACATTACCAATCCATGAAAAATCAAACAAAATTCCTAACCCTTAACAAAGGAGGTTTAGTTACTCATGATAAAGAAAAAAGTTAAACTAATGAATGAGATGTTGGATGAATGATTATCTAGTGATGAGATATCTTCTATGAACCATCGTTCACTTATTTATATCTAAGTCCTCTCCTAGAATTTAAATTCAAAACCTAAATCTAATATTATCTTTTGGAAGGATAAGATAACTCAAACAATAATTCAAATCTAACTTAAAGCCAAATCTTATCTTCGGGATGAATTAGAGTTTTCTTAGCGAGGATCATGTTGAAAATTCACTTGAACTTGGGCACCAATTTTGAGTGCTGGGCGCCCATGTTGTGGTCTTCATTGGACACTTGGCACTAGCCTTGGAAGTTGGGTGCTAACCCTTGTAGCCTTGTCAAAGGCGTTAGGCACCCAAATGGGCGTTGGACTTCCTCCTAGGGAGCTGGACTTGGCTCCCTTGGGCGCTGGACTTCAGATCCTTGAAGTCAGGTGCCAGCTTCTTTTTCTTCTCCTAGGAGTTCACTTTGTGTTTCTTTGTTTGCTTCTCTTTTCCTGATTACTTTAAAAAAGCAATCTTGAAAACACAATAATTCTAAAACAACTATAACTATATGATTAGTTAAAAATAACTTCATTAAAAACATAAGAACTTTAAATTAAACCTAAGGAAACTACTAAAAAAAGATATATAAAAATCACTAAAGATGCATAGGCATCAGTGAGATTTGAGCTGCAGGGGAAAGACTCAAGAACTTAGATTTAGAGAGAAAGCTCTCTGCTAATTCTCAATGTGAGAAAAGTGCAGAAATGAAAAATGTGATTGATCTAACTTCTTCGGGTACATGTTGGTCTATTTATACATAGTTTCAAAGAGTAACTAACTAACTAATCATAAATCTGCTAACATAACTAATTCTAAAAAACTAACAAAGTTCTATACTATTTAACACATGCATGAACCCATGCAGTAAAGTGAGAAAGGCATGGGTGTTAAGTCACACCTTCCCTCAAGTCAGGCGCATGTATCTCAAGGAACCTGAACTTGCAATGACAAGATGCAATTAGCAGCTTCCTCTGCAGATTTCATGGGTAGCAGCTTAATCACATTTTCCTTTCCTTTTTCATGAACTATATGATAATATACTTCAATGTGTTATGTTCTCTCATGAGATATTGAATTGGCAGCAATGTATAATGCTGCTTGGCTGTCACAGTATATAATAATTGGCTTTGTAAGCGACAACTTGAGTTCAATCATGATAAATGTAATCCATTGAGCTTCACAAGTGGCTGCTGCAAAAGCTTTATACTCAGCCTCAGCTGAGGATCTTTTCACCACATTCTTCTTCTTGCTCTTCCATATGTTGTGGCTCGTTCCCACAAAAAATAATATCCAATTACTGATCTTTTGAAATATGGGCAAGCTTGCCAATCACTATCTGAATATCTTGCCAGCTCAAGATTAGACTTAGCTGAAAAGAATAATCCTTGTGATAAGGCAAATTTTAAGTATCACAAAACTCTTAATCTAGCTTCAAAGTGTTTATGAGTAGATACTCCAAGTACTGGATTAAGTTTCCTACGGCATAGCTAATTTTTGGCCTTGTGTTGGCCAAGTAAAGTAGCCTTCTTATCAGTCTTCTGTACTCAATTTTACTCCCAGTTTTGTTCATGTATCCTTTGACAATTGTATAGAATAATTCATTGAAATAGTGGACCCTTTTACTGCCAGCATGCCATGGTCTTCTACTAATTCAAGACAATACTTGAGTTGTTACATGGTGATACCCTCCCTACTTCTAGCTCACCAATATCTTTGATCTGAAAATGGTGGTGGCGATGATCTTTCTCTTCTTGAATCTCTTTCATGCAATTACCTGTTAGGACAAGATCGTCAACATAAACAAGTATATTAGGTTCGATTTAGCTTGCAGAGCTTGTCGGGCTTGAGTTGTTTTGTTTGTGGGAACAGTAAGGATCACAACCTTAGCCAATTCTTGATTTTATTATGTGAATTCTGAATTTTGAAGTATACTTGTGTAATAGGTGTGAACTAAGTATATATATATATTGGAATTGAATTGTGGATATTTGGAGGCTTAGTGGAGGATTGGTACTAAGGTCTTGGTGATTTTTGGAAGCTTGCAAGGTTGTGTGTGGCTTGAGTGGCTGCCTTGGACCAAACGTGGTGATCGGCCAAGATATGGATTAGGTTTTGCGTGTATAATATATAATGTCGTGTGAAAACTTAGGCTATAGAACCATAGGATAAGCTGGAATGGTTATGTTTATTGAATGTTAGTGATAATGATATGGTTTGAGCTTGTTTGGTGTTCACTTGATTTTGTTGGTATTGATATAATGAATGATGATGTGATGATGGTTGGAGAATATATGATCATGGCAATATATGTATATAGATTGATATGTTAGTTTGTGATTAAACTTGTAAAGATTGGGTTAAAATGAGATGTTATTGAATGATTGAGAATATTGGGTGTGGTGTGTTGTAAAATGAATGGAAGTTGTGGAGTTGAGTATTGGTATGCCTTGGTTGTCAAATATTTTGGTATGGAATGAGATTTTGGTAAAAAATAGGGGTTTGGTAAATTTTGGTAAAAACTGATTTTTGATGAACTTCGGTAGTCCATAACTTGATTCTCAAATTTTGGATGAAAATGAGATTTGTTTCAAACTAAAGAGGGTTTTATAAGCTTGAGAATGATATAAATTTTGCGGAAAACCAAATTCTGTAGAGGAAGTTTTGGACGCCAAAAATCTAGTGCGAAAAGCTGAAAAATTTTAAGGTGCAGCAGAATCAGGTTTTCTGGAGTGTGCCTATGCACACTGATGTGCACACGCACCTAGTGGTGCGGAATTTATAACCACAGACTAACCGGCAAGTGCACTGGGTCGTACCAAGTAATACCTCAGATGAGTGAGGGTCGATCCCACGAGGATTGATGGACTAAGCAACAATGGTTAAGTGATTTACTTAGTTAGACAAACAGAAAATGGTGTTTGAGAGTTCAATTGCATTAAAAAGTAATTCAAATAATTAATAAAGCAAGCAGTAAATTGATGTGAATAATATATGGAGAAAATAGTTAAGGTTTCAGAGATGTCTATCTTCTTGATTGACTTTTCTTGCCAACTATTTTAAGCAAGCAAGATTCCATTCATGGCAAACTATATGTGACTAAACTCTAATTCCTTAGACTTTTTTAGTTTCCTCTAACTCTCATCAACCGCCAATTCCTTGATCAATTAATTCCAATTAGAGGGTGAAGTTCAATTCTAGTTTAAATGCCACAGAAACCCTAATTACCCAAATATAATAGGATTATATGTCACGTATCCTGTTAAGTCCAGATAATTAGAAGTTTAGGAGAAATTGTTTTCAAGCTGTTGTTCAAGTAAAAAGCTTTTTCAAGTTATACAAGAACTCAATTAGAATAAAGGTCATACTTCCGTTCCACCCAAATTCATAAGATAAACGAAAACAATTCTTGAAATAAAAATCAGTACATGAATTAAAATAGAAAAATAATAGTATCAATCCATACAATAGATAGAGCTCCTAACCTTAACAGTGGAGGTTTAGTTGCTCATGTTTCAGATAGAAAATAAGGATTCTGAAAAATTATAAATTGCGGAATGAGGTCTAAGAGAAGAGAAGAACCCGAAGGGCTGATTCTTTTCCCTTTTATATATAATCTTAATTAATGTAAAATATATTTCCTAAATTAAATAATATTTTTTCCTAATTATAAATAAAATAAAAATTTAACCAAAATAAATTAATTGATTCTCGTAGCCTTTGGAACGCATTGGGGATCACTTCTTCATTAAAGTCCATGCTGAACTTGAGAATTCCCAAGTTCAGCATGGAGGAGGTAGTGGCTAAACTTGTGCTTTTTCTTGAGTCCACGCTAAACTTCGGAATTCTCAAGTTCAGCGTGGAGTGGTGCGCGTAACTTCCTTTGTTGCGTTGAGTTGACGCTGAACTTGAGAAAGCTCAAGTTCAGCGTGGAGAAGGCCGAGTGTGCTGGAGAATAAGTATGTACTATTATATATCATTGGAAAGATATGAAAGTTAGCTTTCTAATGCCACTAGAATCACATCAATTAGACCTATGTAGCTCAAGTTATTTCTATTTGAGTGCAAGGAGGTCGGGGTTGACAACATCATTCGCTTTCTTCCTTTTCTGCTACAAAACTCCGTCAAATCCATCCGAATACTACCTGAAATAAATAGAAATTGCAAGAAACTCAAAGTAGCATCCATAGTGGCTAAAAGATATTTAAATCTTGATTAAACTCAACAATTTAAATACAAATTCACTAGGAAAAGATAGAAAAGATGCTCACGCATCACCCAGCAAAAGCAAAAGTTTACTTGTGCGTACGCACGCCTTTGTACGCACTCACGCACCAGGATATGCTTTCTGCTGGTGGTGCTTGCATAAGTGAGACGCACGCACACCAAGGGGTTCTTGGTCGGTGTGCGTACGCACGCACTCATGCGCACGCACACGCTCTGCTTTTCATAAACTGTGCGCACGCACACCTGTGTGCATCCGCACACACTCTGTTTTTCCAGCATTTGTATTTTTATAATTCAAACATGATTTTGAACCTCTAAGCCTCTATTTTTACCCTTTAAACCCTAGATCTTATTAGTAAGCTTAGCAATTAGTTAAAGTTAGGAAATTGAGGTAACTTGGGGATGAAGCAAAGGGCAAACATAATGAATTATGTGGAAAATTATGTGAAAGCTAAATGAATATATGTTGCTATGGCTAAGATGAATTATTATATGATGAGTATGAATGGTTTGAATATTATGTGACTTATGAATTAATGATATCTGAGATACGAGTTTTCCTGGTTAACAGAACCGTGACTTGCCACCACATGTTCCAGGTTGAAACTCGATACTCTGTTGACCCTACGTCGTAAGGGTGACCGGGCATGTATAAATTACCAGTAATGGATATCCCCCATTAAGTGATATATAAATGAATGAATGATTGTATAAATGATTAATGAATGAGAAATCTATGCATAAACCCATGGGGATGTGCAACAAGGGATAGTCTAAGATTTTTGGATTTGTCGGGTTAGCTAGATAACCGACAGATGAGCCTCATCAGCCATAGGACAGGCATACATTATGTGCATTTGTTTGTTTTGTTTGCTATGCATTACTGGGGATTGCTTAACTGAATATATATCATGCTAACTGTTATATTTGCTACTTGAACTATCTGCTTCCTACTTGTGCGTGAAATTGTTTGGTTATTTGTCTCTGCTAAATCATTGGCGATGGAAGAGCGGAGGAAAGGTAGATCGATTTGGTGTAATGTTAGGTTTAAGATAAGTAAGATTAGAATTTTTTAGGCCACCTACCCCCTTTTATGGCTTCTGCTTAGGGTTTAAGTTTTATTACTGAATGTTGACGTTCTAGGATTGCCTCTGGCATTCCCAAGACCTTATATATTATATGCGTGGCACCTTTACCACACTGAGAACCTCTGGTTCTCACCCCATACTGTATTGTTGTTTTCAGATGCAGATCGAGAGGCTCCATGCTAGGCGTCTGGATTCCTGAAGCGGAGTAGTCCCTGGGTTATTTTGATTATCAGTTTGTATATATTTGTACTTATCTTTCTCTCCAAGAAACTTGATTATTTTGTCCCTCATAGAGGTTACAGAAGAGTTAGGGTCTTATGTCTGTATTTTAAGTATTTTGGGATACTTGTATATGTATATAAATATTTTCCGGCCGGCCTTGGCTTCGCAGGCTGAGTCAGGAGCTAGTTATGTCATATTCTTGGCTCTCTATTCACTCTTTCGCTTATTCGTACCTATAACCTTTAGGTTTCTTAGCATGCAAGTAATTCTGTTTTCTGAGCGTTGCGCTTTTTATTTTGCGATTTTGCTTTACCCATTTTTCAAGGCTCCTAGTATATTATATTTTTTCACAATTATATATAAATATTTTCTGATTAGAGGTCCGTAACACCACACTACCTCTGTTCTACGACTTAAGCGTAAAGCTCTGTGTAGTAGAGTATTACAGTGTCGAGGAGTCTTCAAGTATGTCTAGAGCCTCTAGAGAAAATGCTAGCAACATTGCTTAAGTTGAACCAAAAGCTATCTATTTTGCCTTATTGATGTGTTCACATCTTTAGTATTTTTCCTTCTTTATCTTAATCAATTTACTAAGAATTTCTGGGGATAATCAATGAATTTAAGGTTAGAATGGATATTACTTGAATTTCATTGATGACATGAAGTTTTAGAAGAAAAACAGAAAGAAACAGAACAAAAAGAAAGATAAAGAGCAAGAAACATAAAGTTCTCTGAGATAAACAAAGATAAACAGTATGCTTTCTGTGAAGGACAAAAAGCTTACTGGAAGGAGAAGATGAAGGGAATGCAACGTGAAGGCTTTCACGTACAACGTTGGAAGCATTTCACATGTCACACCTACGCTTACAACACGCGTACGCATAACCACCACCTCTCACATAGTACGCTGGTGATTTTATGTATAACGCAGCAGTCACGCGTACGCATGCAACACGCATACTCACAACAAGAGGATTTAGGAAAAGTCGTTGATTTTTGTGTAGTACGTGGAATTCACCATGTACAACACCAGGGCACCTCATAAGGCCAAAAACTTAAGGAAATTGGCTCACGTACAACGTAGCCTACTTCACGTTGTACGTGAGCCCACCAAATACAATCCAGGCCAAATTCTACATCACGTATAATGTGATACATACCACACACTACGTGGGCTTTGAAGCTTTTCCCAAGATCACAAACCATGACCATCCTTTCTCCAAATTTTCAACTTCTCAACCCTTTGAATAATCAATCACAAGCTCATTGATGAGGACAGTTATTGAAAATCACAAGCAATCAAGAAAGACATATTTTTGGTGAAAAATAATTAGGAAAAATATTTGATTTTGAATTTGATTTAGAAGTTTGAATTTTAATCTTCTGTCTTTTAAGGTTAGTATTTAATGTAAAGGAAGGCTCTCTTCCGATCTCTCTACTTTGGCACTTTGCAGTTTTATCTTTTTAAGAATTTCAAGGACGAACATGAGTTTTTAATTCTCCTCGATTAAGGTTAGGAGCTCTGTTAGTTTTATGGATTAATGCAATAACTTTTCAATTTCTAATTGATGCAATTGATTCCTCTTTAAGAAACGGTTTTTGTTCTTCATCTCAAAGGGTTTGAATATGCTGGGAAATAATTCTTCTCTGATTTGAATTTTTTTAATCTCTTGGGAAAGTGATTAACTGAATTAAGCTTGAAAATCGATTCTCATAATTCTCAAGTTTTGAAACTAGATTGATAAGTGACATAAAATCAGCTCGGTTAAATTCTTATGAATTGTGTGGTTTTATAAATCAGTGGAAGTTCTTCAACTCTTTTCTTGATTAAGTGATTAAGGGATTAACGTTTAATTAGGTTAAAGAGAAATTAAATCACCAAGGAATTGGGGTTTAATTACTAATAATTTGCCATAAAATAATCATTGCATGATTAAAATAGAAAGTGAAAAGTATTTATTCGGGCGACTAGCATCTCTGAAACCTTAACTTGCTTAATTATACATCAGTTTCATACTCACTGTTTGTTTTTGTTTTGCTTCGTTTAATTGTTGTTTATGCTCAAAAGCTTTCAAAACCCTAATTTGCTAGTCTGACTAGATTCATCGGTTGATTTTGCTTGCTTGACCATTAATTCTCGTGAGATCAACACTCATCTCACTGTAAGTTATTATTTGATACAACGCGGTGTATTTATTGGTGTTTTGTGGGTTGTAAAATCTGCCATCACTTATGTATAATGTTCTAAGATTTTTTTCTCTATTTGCTTTTTTGTGTTATTTTTTCTTACAATTTTACCTGTTCGTGAATATTTGGTAATTCTTTTTTTTATTTCTCTATTAAATAAAATACTACTTTATCTTTGGAAAAAAATAACAATTTTAAAGTAATTCAAGTGAGATAGCGTCACAATCTTTCTTTACATATGCTTGGAATGAAATGAAAGGTGTATAGTTTTATAAAGTGATTTTTAAAAATGTACATTTTTAATATTAATTTTTTAAAATTTGAATCATATCTTACATCTAAAGTATTATGAGACATCTTTTATATTTTGAGTTAATTTTTTATATTAAATTAGACTTAATTAATATTAATATAATATCAAATTCTAACTAATGTAATGAAAAAAAATGGATTAAAAGTATCATGTTTTTAAAAAATATAATCTCTAAATTATTTTTCAAATATCTATAAATATAAGACATCTATTATTGTTTGAAATATTTTTTATTTAAATAAATATAAAAAAAATTGTCTTCGAAAAAAGACAATATTATTTAAAGGATAATAACTTTTGTTTGTTTAAATAACGAATAATAGGAGAAGATAATTATATTCTTCCACAAATCACCTAGAAAAATAAGGCAATGGAAATTAAAATTAAAAATGTTGTTACCCTTACTATTGATGCCACCACAACTCTTGCTACACTAGAAGTTAACGAAGAAAATAAGGATGCAAACAATGAGGATTCAGAAGTTATTCATAAGAAGAAAAACCATATGTTTAGTAGCATTTTACTAAACTTTCATTGATTGTGACAAAGAAATTGTAAGGTCCGATTTTTATCCGATATAATTGTGGTTCGAAAGTGTTTAGGTTTTATCGAATTTATGGTCAGATTAGAATTTAAAAAATAGATTCAGTATATATTTAGAGCTAAATTTGAGTTAAGACAAACCCGATTTTACCCAACCCATATACATCCTAGTAGGTTCACGGTGCAAATCATAAATGTTTGCGACTTAAGGGAAAAAATGATATTAAATTCAGAATTTAACCTATAATCTTCTATATTTCTCTGTCATATAAGTTGCTTCATTTTTTCCACCCCCAAAACATCATTTTTTCTTTTCTTACCAATAGAATCTACCTTCATTCTTTTTCTTTGCAGCAAACACCGATCTACGTTCTCTTTTTATATTAGAGAATCACATTTTTTATAGGGTAAGATATTAAATTAGTTCTCTATGTTTGGACTTAATCCTATTTTAGTTCCTAAAGTTTAAAGTGTTCTATTTAAATTAAAAAAATTAATTTAATTTCAATGTAGTCTTACTATGAATTCAAAATTAAATAATTAAAAAAATGTTTTACGTGGCAGCAATGCAAAAACAAAGTCGATAATTTGAAAAAAAAAAATATACAAACTCTAGAGGTACAAAATTAGCAGCAGATACATCTCTGCGAGCCGTTAACCTTGGTTCAATCACATGGAGAACATTATCGAAAATTTGCTTTCCGCAAAAAAGTTTGCCAGCGGCAATGAGAACAAGACCGTCGTCACTTCTACTGTAGAAATTCTCCTTGACAACTGAATTAGTTGGTTATGAGTTTTCCAATATTTGAAAATTAAGTTTCGTTAATTATTTAATTTTGATTTTACGATAAGATTATATTAAAATTAAATAAAATTTTTTTAAAATTTAAATAAGATATTTTAAATTTTAAAAATAAAAAATTAGATTCAAATATAACGGATCAATTTAATATTTTATCTTTTTTTTTATGTTGTTTATCGTTGATCCAAGTAATTCTACATGTGTTTCTTTTATTGTTTATTGTTGGTTTAAGCAATTTTATATGTACTTTATAGACTAAAATTTTTATATATGAGTAATTTTAGTGTAAAATATAAAAATATTTAATTATTTTAGTATTTTAAGAATATTTAATTATTTTAGTATTTTATATGATCGTTATAGTAGTAGCACACAACGTTATTGACATTTAGTGTAAAAAACAACCTAAAAAAGATGCAATGCAAAGCAATAATCTAATCCGATGTTTGTGGGTATTTGGCGGGAAACCGGTGGGGGGTCATGTCATATTAGTTTCTCAGCATCGGGGTACGCTCCGACACCGTGGGCCCCACCCCTCTCTTCTATTTTTTTTTTTATTTTTTTCTCTCTATAAACCTAACCCGTGATCCACCACCGCCACGCGCCATCCCCAACCGTGTCACCCAACCGCGGGTGCTTACACGTGTCAGCCAGCGAGTGAATCCCTGACGCGTGCAACAAAACAACCCTCTTCGAATGTCGCGATACGTTGTATTGCAAAAGTGGGACCCACGGAGATGTTTTCTTGTGCAACCTTGCGGCCCAAAAGTCCACGAGGCAGAGATTTTGGTCATCTCTTCACTGGGAAGTGGGACCCACGCGCTTTACTTTTCTTCTCTCTCCATGACTTTCCACTTTTTCCTCAGCTTCTCTAGTTATTGTTTGTGTTTCTTTTGGGAGAGACAGTATTTAGAGTTTTTTTTTTTTTTTTTTTTTTTTTTTTTTTTTTTTTTTTGCAGTGTGATAATTTAACAATAGATAATTAGATACAGATTAAGTGGTTCGTTAATAATTAGTTTTTCTATAACTTGTTTAAATTATGATATATTGTATAACTCGCTAAAAATAAGTCTTATCCATACTATATATACTAATACTAGAATTTGTGTTAGAATCTTATTTGTGATAGGGTCCTTTTTAAAAAACTAAATGTATGTTTTTTAATACATATATGCATCTGTCCATCCTTGAATACAACTATCTTCTAATAATATCACATAGTAATTTATTTTTTAAATATTTAAATTAAAGATTTTGTTAATTTGTGTATTAAGAATACAAGTTAAAAATATTATAAAAATTTTATAAAAATTATTTAAAAATAAAATTTTTTATATTTTTAATATATTAAATGTATCAAAAATATTTAAAAATTTATTATATTTTTAAAAAGTAATTTTAAAGTACAAATTAACTAAATTCTAAAATTAATAGTGATTATTAATTTTTTAAATTAGAGACCACCAACTGTTATTATAATGACAGAAAATGTAAAGAATAAAGATTAAATTAAGTTGCATTTATTTTTTAAAGCAAGATAAAATAAGATATTAAAAACAAAGTATAAAAGATAAAAATGTAAAATTTTGTGTTCTTTTTAAAAATTTAATTTTTTTTTTGTTCAAAAAATTTGTGATGAAAAATATAATAATAAAACATATAATTATAAAAAATTAATTAAAATAATAAATAAAAAATAAAAAATAAATTATATTTTTTATTAATATCCCTATATTTTCTCTATCAAAACAAAAACAAAATACACTAATTATAATCTAGTATCTCTAAATATAATATTTTTAGTTATATAATTTTACAAATATAATTTAGTATCAAATATAATTTTATATTTTTATGTTTTTATCTCAATATTCTGTCACTATAAATCTATTTCTGTGTCCCCAAAATCCTTTTTTTTTTTTTTTCCCACAGGCGTACCGCTTCCTACTCGTGCTACATTTACGGGTTTATAATTTTATATTGTGATATGAGTATATATTTATTTGTAGTACGTTTTTGTTTAATTTAATCAACCAACCGAGTCGTTCCAAGTTGAATGGCTGAGTAACAACTAAGAACGCGTTTTTGGGAAATGAAATTGTCCCCTTCGTTAACACTATGGTTGGTCCAACAGAAAATGAAAAAAGAAAAATATGGAAAAAAATGAATGAAAATTATTATTTTTTGTTAAATATTTAAAAAAATAGGAAGAAATTTTTTTGTGTGCGTGGATTTCATTAAAACAAAATTTTTCATCACAAACCAAAAAACAAAAAAATATATATTATTTTCTATGTGTTTCTAATAGATATTTACATTTAAATATTATATGTATTAGATAAATAATTTAAATTAAATATATAAAATTATAATATTTTATACTATTTATAAAATGCAATAAAAATAAATGAATACAAATATTTTTACTTTATTTTATGATAAAGATAAATTTATTATTTTACATATAATACACATTTTAATTTACATATAATATAAATAAAAGTATCAATGTAATTTTATTTAATTATAATTTTTTTCAACTTTTTTTATTCAAATAAAAAAATTTCTATTTTTTTCATCTATTTTTTTCATCCAAATAATATATAAAACAAATCATTTTTTCATTTTCTTTTTTCTTAATTATTTTTATTTTCTATCATCTATCCAAATAAAGTGTAAGAGTTTGTTGATTTTTTTTTATTATTATGAAATGAAGATTCCTGCGGTGTTATTATTTGTTAGAATTTAAATATGATTGGTAACTTTTTAGTTTTACCCATTTTCTCCAATAATAAAAGTACACAATAATTTTGTTTTCACATTTATGTGTGCTATTAAAAGCACTAACAAAAATTTTGGTATTTAACTATAAATTTTTGTTAATTTGTGTTTTAAGAATATAAATTAAGTATATTATAAAAAAATATTATTATAAAAATTAATTTTTTTATATTTTTTATGTATTAAATATATTAAAAATATTTTAAAAATTTTATTATTATATTTTTAAAATATATCTTTAAAATACAAGTTAGTTAAATCTTTTAACTATTTATACAATCATACACATTTGATGGGAGTACGTAGTAATTAAATTCATTACAGAGAAGCATAAGACCGAAAAAGTAGGTCTAATAATAATTACCACAAGAAGCTACGTACGTAAATTATTCCATAAAGCATCAATTGCCCTCTTCACACTTGTTAACCATTTCACACTGTTTCATTAGCTCGTACGCAAAGAATAATATCTAATTAGGGAAATGCATTGATCAAAGAATATCGTTGAAGGATGCCATATTAAGGTTAAAATAACATTCATATTTAATACCACTGAAATATTAACCGACATCATACTCTTATTGATAGGACAAAAGATTAAATATATGTCTCCTCTTGTTAATTTAACATTTAAAGATAAATAACTTTATTAAATGAACTTTTTATAATGGAGAGATTTAGAGTTTTAACACGAAATTTTTATGATTAAAAAAATTTAAAATTTAATTTTTATTGACTTTTAAAAAAAAATTAATATAAGATAAATAAAAAATTATAAAAATTTTAATCAAACAAAAAAATTGTATAAAGAGATATATTAGATATATAATTATTACTGCTAAAAAAATTATTTTTTAGCAGTCATTTATTTTATTTTTAATAATAATAAAAAAATCGTTAATATATTTATTAATAATTGGATTAATTATCTTATGCTTTGTCTCTAAAATATTGTAGTGACAATCATTCATTTATCAGTAAAAATTTTTTAATGGACACAAAAAGTATATAATTATTATGTAAATTAAATAAGAGTTATTGTTACTAAAATTTGTCACTAAAAATAATTTTTATTATAGTGTATTCGTTTGATTGAAATAGCATATAAGTAGTGCATTTTTAGGTGTACACCAAAATAAGGAGTAATTTACTTATTTAAACTATTTGCACTTTAAAACTATTAAATAATGGTCCTAAAACTAAATCCTCACTATTTTGTATTTTTAATTTATATATAAATCGTGACCTTTATACAAGTTTTATATTTAAGGTTAAATCATGGACAAAGGCAATAATTTTTGTAGTCTAAAAATGGACATAAATCGTGGGATACATTTAAGTTTTATGAATTTGAAAAAAGAGAACCTAATACAAAATTGAGATTTTAGTTTCAGTTAAAAATTTTAAAATTTAAAATTTAGATGGAATATTAACAAATTTAATTCCGATTATAATAGTGTTAGTTGGATAATTGAATTAAAAAATTAAATTGATATTATTGCATAAAATTAGGTTGTATTGAAAAAAAATTAAACCTATCCAATAAATTGTGGGATTACAGTTGTATATTAGCTTCTCTTTTTTTAAACCCATAAAACTCAAATGTATTCCACGATTTATGCTTATTTCTTACTACATAAATTGTTGTCTTTTTACATGATTTATCCTTAAACCTAAATTTTGTATAAAGAACACGATCTATATATAAATTGAAAAGACAGAATAATAGAAAATTTAGTTTTAGGACAATATAATTTAGTAGTTTTTTAATGCAAATAGTTTAAATAAATATTAAATAAATTACTCTCAAAATCAATTTAAAATTTTTATTAAAATATAAAATACTTATAAATAATGAATTACATTATACATAACTTTATATATAAATATATAATAATTAATTTTTCGTAATCACATAGCAATTTTGTTAATTATTAACCAATCATTTCTTTAAATAATTTTAAATTCTTTTTAATAAGTATCAATAATTATTTATTATGATTTTTTTAATCTATATTAGCTAATAATATAAATGAAATTATTTCACATTTTAAATGACTGAAAGAAAATATTCTTTCAATTTAACAGCCACCCATCATTAATTAGATATCGATTCTCAACTAGATCGAATTATTCTAAATAAGCTTATAACTACGAGCCTATAAAATTCCCTTTGAATTTCTTACTTACTCTACTTTGAATTCTTCGAAAGAGAAAATGTTACACTTGGAATTAGTATAATACAAAGAATGCATAAGCTTAAGCTTGTGTTCGAATAGAGCTAATTTAAAAACAAAAAATTATTAAACATATTTTGAATGAAGAGTTGATAGAGTATGAGCATCAAATAATTCATTATATATACAAATAAAATAATTATAATGATAATATTGAAAAGCGAAAACAATTGTATAATAGTAACTAATAACATAACAAATTGATAAAGATAATACTACTTAAAATTGGAAAACGTATGAACTGAACTTGAGTGCTATGGTGTACATGGAGTGGCAAGATGCATAACCTTAAAATTTGATATAGTGCACATTAAACGGGGAATACATCTTTTTAATTTTTTTTTTAGTCATTTGGTAAAGTGTAATTTTATAATTTATATTTTTTAAGTGAGATTAAAAAATATATATAAAAAAAGATATTAAATAATAAAAATTATATTTTATCAAATAATTGAAGAAAAAAATCGAAAAAATCTATTAGCTATTAAATGAGAAATTAAATCTTCAATTATTTATTATATGTTATAGTTATTTTTCTAATTTTAATAACAACAATGCTACATGCCATGCCAGCACAGTTAGTCAGTAATATTTAAAAATATTGGCTAAAAATATAGTATTAGACTACTGACTAAAAGTATTAATCAATATAAATTAAAATTGTTGGCCTTTAAATTTTTTTTCTTTTAATCAACTTGAATTAATCTAGTAATTAGCTCACTAGTCCACTTAAATAAGTATCAAAAATTTAAATAACACTTTGTGCATACAGTAATAATTACTCATTGACTAGTAATAAATTCTTAATGAAGTTCTGATTTACGATATATTAGTTATTAGCCTGCAAGATTGAAAGATATTATGAAAAAAAAAAGTTAGAGAAATAATTAACATGCATGATTAAATAGATTTTATAAATACAAAGTTTAGTTTAATTTTAAATAACTTTGTTATTATACACACTACTTATTATAAAATTTTAAATTTATCTAACAATTTAAAATAATGAAAGAGTAAAATGTTACATTATTGTACATGAAATGTTCTTTTCATAAGCATGTACGATGTTATATAACATAGCACGCACCAAAAAGCACTTTCAATGGTCAAGATGTTACAACCTCTTGATTAGTGATGAGATTTGTGTAAAGAACTTATGAATGGGACCATGTGTTCGTCTTATTAAATGCAATACGATTGAGTACATTTGTGAATACATGATAACTATATTTATAGTTACTAATATAACATAACCTAATCAACTATGTAGCTACCAATTCTTGATTATGAGTAAAGTGTTCTTGATTTTTACTTGTACGGGGTATTGTTATTTTATTATCTCCCTCAAACTCATGGTTAATCTTGGTTTAATCTTGAGTTTGTCTCCGAAAATTTTAAACATAGAGGTAGAGAGGTTTTGTCAATATATCTGCCACTTGAGATAAAGAAGATATGTACATGACATGAAATTTAGATTGGTTTACTCTTTTTCGTACAAAATGTAAGTCTAATTCAAAATATTTTGTCCGGCTATAAAGGATCAGATTCACTGCTAGCAAGATAGCACTAATGTCACAGAAAAAAGTAGTTGTGTTAGAAGTGATATGTAGCTCTTTCATGAGATATTGTATCCATATGACTTCTGAATCTGTGCCAAAAAAGGCTCTATATTCAGCCTCCGTGCTAGAACGGCTGACTACGCTTTGTTTTCAACTAGACCACGACACAAGATTCCAGTCAAAATAGATTTCATAGTTGCACATAGACCTTCGATCATCAACGTCTGATCCTCCAATCAGAGTCTACAAAACAAAAAATACGCAAATTAGTGGAAGTATGAAACAATAATCCCTAATCAAATGTGCTAGCCAAATAACGAAGAATTCGTTTAACACATTTCTAATGAATGTTCAATGACTTGTGCATATACTGGCTAACCTTGTTGATAGAGAAGGAGAGTTCTAGTCGAGTAAGTGTTGCATATTGCAACAAGCCAACAACAGAACGATATAGAAATGGAAATTCAAAAACATCATATCCATGTTGTGACAATTTTAATGTAGTTAACATAGGAATAGGAACTCCACCAGCTGCATTCATTCTAGCTTTAACAAGAATATCTCTAATATATTTAGATTGAGAAAGATGATAAGAAGTAGGGGATACTTTTGTTGCTTCTATACCGAAGAAATATGAAAATTTTTCTAAGTCTTTAAGTGAGAATATGTTGTTTAATATTTATCATAGACTGAATTTCATAATTATTATTTCCAGTAATGAGTATATCATCAACATACACTAAGATGTAAAAAAAGCTTACCATGTTGCTTGATAAATAGTGAAGGATCAGAATAAACTTTATGAAATTCAAAAGTAGCTAATGTTGAAGAGAGTTTAGTAAACTATGCTCTAGGGGCTTGTTTAAGCCTATAAAGTGATTTGTTTAATTTGCATACCAAGTAATATCTCCTTGATGAAAGCCTGGTGGTTAGGACATAAGAATTAATTCATTAATTTTCTCATTTAAGAATGCATTATTGAAGTTAAATTGACAAATTTTTCATTTGAAAAAAAGTACAACAATTAATACTACACGAATAGTGGTTGGTTTGATTACTGGTGAAAATTTTGATCAAAATTCACACCCTTAACTTGATGATTTTCTTTAGCAACCAATTGAGCCTTGTATTTCATGATGGTGCCATTTGGATGTCTTTTAATTACAAAAATCCAACGACATTCAATGACTTTAGCTTGTGGTTCTGAAGTGACGAGAGACCATGTGTTGGCTATCTTTAAAGCATTTAGTTCCTCTAGCATGGCAGCATGTCAATGCTGAAAACTTAAAGCTTTGGAGACTGATGATGGTATATTATTGACTAAATCCAAACTTTGACCGAGTCTGATTAGATTTGGTTATGTGGTGTTTTAGTGGAGGAAGAGTTACCAAGTTGTATGACTACTCCTTCAATAGGAAAACTATCAAGATGTAGTTTTGTGTGAATATTTGGTGAAAGAGGTGTGTCTAATACAGCTGGAAGAGAAAGAGAATAAAGATAGAACTGGAATAATAGCAGCCATTGAAAAAAAGAAAAAGAAAAAAATAGTTCAAGATCGATAGGTTCTTAATTCTATGATAAGATTTGTGTAAAGAACTTATGAATGGAGCAATGTGTTCGTCTTATTGAATGAGATATGATTGAGTACATTTGTGAATACATGATAGCTATATTTATAACTACTGATATAACATAACCTAATCAACTATGTAGCTACCAATTTTTTATTATAAGTGAAGTCTTCTTGATTTTCACTTGTACAGGATATTGTTACTCCATCAATTAGATAGTGAATGATGTTACTTTTTAAATAAGGTAACTTTTAGAAATTAAAGATAGGGACAATGTGACAATATGCAAAATATAATTTAGCATCCTATGTTATGATTTTACAAGTGAGTAATATTATTTATTAATTTAATAAGTAAGCTACAAATATTGATAAACTCTAATTTTGTGGTTTATTTTGTGCTTAATTTAGGAGATTTTATCAACTTATCTCACATTTATTCAATGAAATAGCATAGTTTTATAATTCTCCCTGATTTTGTGCTTAAGAGTGAAAATATGTTTTTTAGGCCTTTAAATTACGAATTTTAATTCACCTTAATTCCATTCGATGCCTTGATATGTTTATTGAGTGATTTCAGATTCATAAGGCAAGTATAGATGGAAAAAGTGAAGAGAAAAGCATGCAAAGTAGAGAACGCATGAAGAAATGAGCATTTGGAGGATTAAGAGCCACGCGCACGCGTCATTTATGCATACGCGTGAGAAGAGATTGCAAGCCACGCGCACGCGTCACCCACGCGTACGCGTGAGGAGGAATTCTGGCCAGTGACGCGCACGCGTCGTTTGCGCACACGCATGACGTCAGGCACGTGACTCACTTAAAGTGAATTTGCTGGGGGCGATTTCTAAGCTTTCCAGGCCCAAATTCAACTCGTGTCTGAGGCTATTTCATGCAGAATTGAGGATTGAGTAAAGGGGGAGCAATTAGTTGTAGGATAGCATCATGTAGGTTAGTTTTCTAGAGAGAGAAGCTCCATCTTCTCTCTAGAATTAGCGTTTTTAGGTTAATTGCATCTTAGATCTATGGTTTAATTCTTGCTTTCATCTAGTTTTTCTTGTAATTTCTTGTTCCTACATCTTAATTCTCTTAGTTCTTTAGTTAATTTCCCTTTCTATGCTTCTCTTTATGTTTATGAGAACTATTGTTGGATTTGGCTTTCTTTTAATACAATTTATGTTTGATGTTTGATGTTCTTCTATTGTTAATTTGAGTTGTTGTTATTATTCCTTGCAATTAGTAGTTGTAGAATTTATCTTTCCTTGCAATTTATTGTGCTTTTCTTTTATTTCTACCAAGTGTTTGACAAAATATTTGGTTGGATGTTAGAGTAGCTTTTTGAGCATTCTTGGCTTGGAAAGAGGAATTAGGCAATCTTGAGTCATGAATACCCAAGTCATGTTAGCAATCTAGAGTTGTTAGTCTTATTTGACATTCTCTCGTGTGAAGTTAACATTGTACCTTCTTCCATGTTTGAGATGGCTAAATAGGATAAACTCTTGTTCATTATTGTGATATGATTAACTAGTCTTATTTGACATTCTCTCGTGTAAAGTTAACATTGTACCTTCTTCCATGTTTGAGATGACTAAATAGGATGAATTCTTGTTAATCATTGTATGACTAAGATAGAAAACCTATATTCTCAATCCTTACCATGAATGTCTCTCTTTATTAATTGCTTTCTTTAATTGTTTGCTTTACTTGTCTTGCCGTTTATTTTATTGTCCCTTTTATCAAATCAAACCCCCCTTGTTCCTTCAGAGCCAATAATTGATCACTTCATTGCAATTCCTTGTGAGACGACCCGAGGTTTGAATACTTTGGTTAATTCTTATTGGGGTTTGTACTTGTGACAACCAAAATATTAAAATTTGATGTGAGGATTGCTTATTAGTTGAGAACTATACTTGCAACGAAGTTATTTTTCCTCTTAACCGAGAAGAAATTCTTGACTTACGATAATTCTCACTTATCAAATATCTAGAAATATATATACTCAAAGAAAAATATTAAACCAATATATCAAACATCATATGTTGAAAGTATCACCTAATTCACCACCAGCAAATTGTTCTCCACTACATCATCCTAGAGTTCCTATATCTGTGATATTCACCGCAATCACCTTATATCACCATTACCATGTATTACACCTTCCTCCAAGAAAAAAAATTCGACCAAAATAACACAAAACAACTTTCTTAAAATAGATAAATTAATTAAATAATTGTTGTTCTTAAAAAATTTGGAATAAATTAAAGACTAATTAATCTACAAAGCATGCTTAAGAATGGAATAAAAAAAGGCGAAGACTTAAGCAAAGACGTTTAAAACGTCCTTAAATAAAAACATTTGATCTCTTACCTTAAATAGATTTTCATGTATTAAATTTTAAACACGTGACATAGATTAAAAGTGTTATCTTTATTAAAAAAAGTGTTGTTATATTCTTGAAATCATTAATAATTTTGTATGTAAATGCCTCTAATTGGTTTGTGTTTTGCTAGAGTTTTGTGATACCTTAGTGTCCTCTAGGATTTGCACACAACTTCAACCTTTGACTACTACTTTTCAATCATTGATTCCCTCTCTCTGTCCTTCTTTCTTCTTCTTGATCATTAGCTTCACACTTCATCCTTAATCATTCCCATCCATAATTCTTCTCATCTACAATTCTAATTCTTTTCGTTAATTTTGAATTCTCTCAAAGCATTCTATCATAATTCTTGCATGCATAATTTTGACTTTTATTATCCGATCTTATACTATTTCAAGCATTCTCTCTGAAACTTTTTTTCATGTTCTTGCCCTTGGCACCTGATGAGAGAACTTTTGCGTGGTCTAGAATTCAGAATAAATTTCTGTTGCAAGTATAGCTTCTAAACCAACAAAAATCCTTTCATACAAACGTTTTGGTTGTCACGAGTAACAAACCCCTAAATAAATTGATAACCGAAGTATTTAAACCTCGGGTCGTCTTCTCAAGGAATTGCAGGGAAGTATGTTCTTATTATTGGTTATGGAGATTGTAAATTTGGGGTTTCAAGAATGAGGAGTGGATATGGCAATTAATTTAAATAGTAATTAGAATAAATAAATACTATAAAGCAAACTTTTGGCAAGGTATGAGAAATTGGAAGTCCAGACTTTGTTATTCTTAGCAATAATAATGAAAGTTGAATCTTAATTCCACTTAGTTGACCTTTGCTAGAGCAAAGGAAAGTCAAGGGACTAATTAGTTAGACCTTTGAATCCTATTTATTTCCTAAGAAAAGGTTGGGATTATTGAAGTTCAGTTCAATTAGCAAAGATAACAGTTATCAATTATCTTGAGCTAAGATAACTCCTGAGTTACTGATTTCTTAACCAAGACCAAAAGGAAGAAAATTAAATCTACTGGAATAAAAGCGTCATCAGATTGGGAAGAATCAATGGCATAAGTAAATAAAGTAATATTAAACTGAAATACCTCAAATATCATTAAATAAGAAAATTATCATGAAAGTGGCATAGGCCAAATAGGCAACATAACTAATACAAGTAAGCATTCAAATGTCTGAAAATAAGAAATAACATAGAGTGAAAGAACATTGAACCTGGGATTGAGAGTCACTCCTAAAACTAAGAGAAGTCTTGAATCCTAAATCCTAAATTCTAATCCTAAAGAGAGAGAGGAGAGAACCTCTCTCCAAACTAGATCTAAATCATAGAAAGTAACTAAAAATGCCTCTCCCCCTAAAAACTACATCTAAAACTAAAATTGTAAATTATTAGAGCATGATGAGTCTCTGCAAGTTCTCTAACTTTAATCTGTGTTTCTGGGCCGAAAATTGGGTTAAAATGCGGCCCAGAATCTCTGCCAGCGACTTTTGTAATTCTGCAGATCGCGCACGTCACACGATCGCGTCATCCATGCAGACGCATCATTCGCGTTTTTTCCTGCCACGCGTTCGCATCGTCCACGCTTCCGCGTCACTTGTGCTTTTCCAATCCGCGCGGTCGCGTGAGCCATGCAGCCGCGTCACTGTGGATTCCTTTCTTCCGCGCGGTTGCGTCCCTGACTCGTACGCGTCACTTCTTGCTGGTCATCTCCTCAATTTCTTGTGTTCCTTCCATTTTTGCTAGCTTCCTTCCCAATCTCTCACTCATTCATGCCCTATAAAGCCTGAAACACTTAACACACAGATCAAGGCATCGAATGATAATAAGAGAGGATTAAGATTAGCTAAATTAAGACCAAAGAAGCATGTTTTCAATCATGTAATAATTTTAGGAAGGAAATATAAATACATGCTAATTATATGAATAAGTGGGTAAAGACCATGATAAAACCACACAATTAAGCACATTGTAAACCATAAAATAGTGGTTTATCAACCTCTCCACACTTAAACATTAGCATGTCCTCATGCTAAACTCAAGGAGACCAAATAAATGAGTAGGGAAAGGTAAGACTCATGCAATGCAACCTATGAAATGTGAATGCAACTACATGCTAAAATAGTTTTACCTACTTGGTGAAAAAGTAAATAAATATTTCAAGAATAAATATGAACTGAATTTCACTAATTCAAATCACAAAATACAATATAAATAGCTTGCAAGAAGAAGATAGCTCATAAAAGCAGGGAACATAGAATTAAGCATTGAACCCTTACTATTAGTGTATATCATTCTAACTCTCAAGTGTCTAGGGTCAATTCTCTCAATTCTCTACTAATCTTGCTTTCTATAGCTTGCTCTTCATCTAACAATCAACACAAATTTAATGCACCAATACACAAATCAAGAGGTCTTTTAAGGGTTGTAATAGGGTTAGGATCAAGGTAGGATTGTATTTGGCCAAGTGGACTAAAATTTGAATCCTTAATTAACATAAACTTTCCACCTAACTTAAGGCAACCTATTTAATTAAAATACAAAATCTAACTTTTCATTAACTGTGCTTTTCACATGTTTATGCATTCCAAGTTTTGAGTACAGCTCATATGCATTGATTTCACTATTTATTTTGAGGCATTTTGTCCCCTTTTATTAATTTCTCTTTTCTTTTTCTTTTTCACTTTTTTTTTTCAATGCGTATGATTAAAGTATTGAATGCAATAACATGTGCTCAACCATTATTTCGCTCATTTTCACTAAAATATACAACATCCAATTATTCAAACCAAATATTTTCAAACCCAACGTCCCCACACTTAAATCATAAGCACCTTTACTAGTCTAAGCTAACCAAGGATTCAAATTGAGGACATTATTGTTTTCCGCTTAGAGTCAGTAATGAGCTAGAGTAAAGAACAAATGGGTATATTAGGCTCAAATTGGTTTGCAAAGGATGATGAAAGGGTAAGGCCATATGGCTATGTAAGCTTAGTGAAACAAAGGCCTCAATCATATCAGTGCATGCATACATTAAACAATGGAAATATAGAATTAAGCAAGACAAATATCACAATTTTAGAGAGAAAAAAAACACTCACCAAAAATAAAATGTTGGTTGATAAAATGCAACCAATCAAATAGGCTCAAAATCTCACTGGTTTTGTGTGTTCGAGCTCTAAGCTATGTTCCAAAATAATATTTCTTCAAACAAGTTTTTTCAAAAAGTTTTATTCAAATTAGTGAAATACTATAAAAAATTCTTGAAAAAGAAAATATTACTTTAACCAAGTGGTACAATATGCACAAAAAAAAAAAACAAACATGCAATCAAACATGCAAATGCAACAATGAAAAACAAAAGTTGGTGCTAAGAAGGGGCTAACTGACCCGTGGAGATCGGTATCGACCTCCCCACACTTAAAGATTGCACCGTCCTCGGTGCATGCTGAGATGTACAAGTGGGTGGGTGTTGTGGATCCTCAGCTGTTGCTCGTTGTAGAAGCTTTCTCTTTACCCGTTCTGGTGGCCAGCCTAAAAAAGGGAGAGGAGAAAGGGATATGAAGTCAAAGGTGTAGAGAAAAGAGGAGGGCGGTACGAGTGAATATCATGCCAAGTAAGGAAAATAGTGAATGGAAGACATGGTCGCGATTCTACGTGATCAGTTCATCAATGGAAATATAGCAAGGCATGGGGAGTATTGGATGCAAGATGTTTATTAGCATGCCGGCAAGGGCATGAGTAGCATAGATCAAGCATCAAAAGCTTTAATGTATTGTTAGTCATAAGAAACTAACAATAACGTTTGTATTGACAATTATATTTAATTAATAAAATAGTAAAGGAAATTTGTGAAAAGCAAGCATTTATAGTAGAAGATTAAAAGAAATCTGAAAAATAGTGCACAATGCCATACGGGCATTTTCACAAACAAATAGCATGCATGGTAAATAAGCTATTTGAAAGTATTAAATTGAACATGCAAGCAACCCTTTAAAAAGTAATATATAATTGTCAAATAATCCACTAAAATATAGAAAAAACAATGACCCAAATAAAATTCCAACACTAATGAAAATAATGCAATGAATGAAAGTATGCAATTAAGTAAAAGAAAATAAAAGATAAGAGAAATGAGAAGGGAAAGAAGGGAAGAAGAAGTAAAGAAGAGAGGAGGAAGATAGAATAAGAAAAGATAGAAAAAAATTAGGATTAGAGAAGAAAAGATAAGAAAATTGGCACTGATCTGGATAGGTTGCGCGGTCACGTGGTTGACGCGATCGCGTGGGGCGTAATAAGTTCAGGCGATGCAGACGCATGGGGCACGCGAACGCGTGGCTTGATTTGTGCGATTGGCGCGAGTGCAGCCTTACATTCACGCAACTCTCTGTTCGAAACTCTTTTTGCCAATTTTTAGGGTGACGCGGTCGCGTGGTTGACGCGACCGCGTGGGTGGCCAAGATTGGAGGATGACGCGGACGCGTGGGGCACGCGTTCGCGTGGTAAGACTTGTGCGTCTAGCGCCAGTCCAGCCTTACTCCAGCACAACTTTCGGCCATGTACCCCTTTTACGTCGATTACCAGGTCATGCGGCCGCGTGGGTGACGCGGACGCGTGGTTCTCATGTGATGCGGACGCGTCAGCGACGTGGTCGCGTGGGTCAAATTGTGCCAAAAGTACGCCTCCAGCCACGCTTTCGCGTGACTCTCTGTTCACTTTTCTTTTCTCCTAATGCACTTGTGACGCGGACGCTTCAGCGACGCTGCCGCGTCGCGTGCATTTTTTTTTAATGCAAAATGCAATTATGCAGTATGCAGTGCTAAATGAAAATGTTATGAATGGCATCCAGGTTCAATAGGAATAAAACAATATAAAATAAATAAAACGAAATAAAATGGAAACAAGAGCGATCATACCATGGTGGGTTGTCTCCCACCTAGCACTTTTAGTTAAAGTCCTTAAGTTGGACATTTGATAAGCTTCCTGCTATGGTGGCTTGTGCTTGAATTCGTCCAGAAATCTCCACCAATGTTTGGAATTCCAACAGTCTCTGGGGTCCCAAACAAGGCATGTAAAGCCTTTAGGTGAGTTCAAACAGGCTTCAAGGCTCCGGGGGTGTTGAATGTCAGAACAGACTCCAGGATCCCAAACTTTTCTTCTACACCCGTCTTTGTCTTGATCTACATCTTTCCAGCCGGGTGGTGAGTAGTCTGAATTCTCACTGCAGTGACCAAACAGCTTCTGAGATCCTTTCAATTGAGCTTGATACCAACTTCTGCACCTTGAATTGAAGTGCGAAACCTCATTGGATCTTGCATACCAGCTCTGGGTGCGAGTCATTTCCCTTTTCCTCTTAAAACCACAGAGAGCTCTAAGCTGGCCATCTGTTTCAAGTAAACCATATTCAAGTGGAAAAGTAAAGATAAAAGGCAAAGGTATTACTCACTTGTAGTTTGTAATTGGTGGTAATGGCCTTGGGATAGGTGTTTCCAATGGTTCTATAAGTTCTACTCCCTTATAATCTTCTGTGAATTCTTCCACTTCAACCATATCTTGATCGGAGTCTTCAATTTCTCCCTCATCATCGCTTAAGTCATATATTGGAGGTTGAGAAAAATCTAACTTAGCATCATCTTCATATTCACTTGGGGAAGATTCTTCTGTCTCAAAGAATTCACTTGCGGATACAAGTTCGTCACTAAGAGAACAGGACTCGCGATCATCATCATCAAGGAAGCCTGCATCCTGGGTTATTCCGTTCAGTTTTTCATAAGATAATTGCAGTGGAGGCGGTGAAAAATCCTCCTCAGCATCAATTGTAACATCCTTGACGGAATTCTCCATAACTCTGGATTCAGGTGGCGGTTCGGCGTCTCTTAAATCTTCAACCAACTCTTCTTCTTCTTCTGCAATGACAGCTTCCTCTACTTGTTCTAGTATGAAGTTATGCTCTATGCTGTTCACTGGAGCTTCTAGCGTCTTCTTTGTACTAGTTCTTCATTGGATTCTCCACATAAAGTCATGGGAGTCTGTTGAGGGGCTGAACGTCTAGAAGATAATTGATTTATTGCTTGCTCTAGTTGATGAAGGGTTGCAGTAAATTGTTTTATTGATTCTTCAAGGCGAACCTGTGATTCTGGCTTTGATGGATATGGGTATGGTATATGGGGGAGTGGTGGTTCTTGGGAGTAATTGGATTGGTGTTGGGGTGGATAAGAATCGTATAGTGGCAAATGGTGAAAAGAAGCTTGTGAGTATGGTGGTTCGAGGTTATGTTGAGAGGATGGTCTATAGGCACGGGGTGGGGCTTGTTGGTAGTTACAAGGTTGTCCACCATATCTCTCAGCTGGGTATGCATTGTAGAATGGTCGTTGTCCATGATATCTTGGAGGGTGTTGTTGCTTAAAGGGTTGATTATATCCTCTTGACTCCATCCATCCTTGATTGGTCTGGCCTTGATGCATATTTCTGCTGTGATTTCTATTTCTTTCAACAAAGTTAGAACCAAACTCAAAGCGAGAGGGGTGAGAATTCATAGTAGTTATCAGTAATATGGGGAAAAAAGGAGAAACAAATAAACAAGTAAAAGAAAAATATATTTTTTTTGAAAAATATTTACAATAACCAATAATAAGGCACACGTTTGCAATTCCCCGGCAACGGCGCCATTTTGATGAGAGAACTTTTGCGTGGTCTAGAATTCAGAATAAATTCTCGTTGCAAGTATAGCTTCTAAACCAACAAAAGTCCTTTCATACAAACGTTTTGGTTGTCACAAGTAACAAACCCCTAAATAAATTGATAATCGAAGTATTTAAACCTCGGGTCGTCTTCTCAAGGAATTGCAGGGAAGTATGTTCTTATTATTGGTTATGGAGATTATAAATTTGGGGTTTCAAGAATGAGGAGTGGATATGGCAATTAATTTAAATAGCAATTAGAATAAATAAATACTGTAAAGCAAACTTTTGGCAAGGTATGAGAAATTAGAAGTCCAGACTTTGTTATTCTTAGCAATAATAATGAAAGTTGAATCTTAATTCCACTTAGTTGACCTTTGCTAGAGCAAAGGAAAATCAAGGGACTAATTAGTTAGACCTTCGAATCCTATTTATTTCCTAAGAAAAGGTTGGGATTATTGAAGTTCAGTTCAATTAGCAAAGATAACAGTTATCAATTATCTTGAGCTAAGATAACTCCTGAGTTACTGATTTCTTAACCAAGACCAAAAGGAAGGAAATTAAATCTACTGGAATAAAAGCGTCTTCAGATTGGGAAGAATCAATGACATAAGTAAATAAAGCAATATTAAACTAAAATACCTCAAATATCATTAAATAAGAAAATTATCATGAAAGTGGCATAGGCCAAATAGGCAACATAACTAATACAAGCAAGCATTCAAATGTCTGAAAATAAGAAATAACATAGAGTGAAAGAACATTGAACCTGGGATTGAGAGTCACTCCTAAAACTAAGAGAAGTCCTGAATCCTAAATCCTAAATCCTAATCCTAAAGAGAGAGAGGAGAGAACCTCTCTCCAAACTAGATCTAAATCATAGAAAGTAACTAAAAATGCCTCTCCCCCTAAAAACTACATCTAAAACTAAAATTGTGAATTATCATAGCATGATGAGTCTCTGCAAGTTCCCTGACTTTAATCTGTGTTTCTGGGCCGAAAACTGGGTTAAAATGCGGCCCAGAATCTCTGCCAGTGACTTTTGTAATTCTGCAGATCGCGCACGTCACGCGATCGCGTCATCCATGCGGATGCGTCATTCGTGTTTTTTCCTGCCACGCGTTCGCGTCGTCCACGCTTCCGCGTCACTTGTGCTTTTCCAATCCGCGCGGTCGCGTGAGCCATGCGGCCGCGTCACTGCGGATTCCTTTCTTCCGCGCGGTCGCGTCGCTGACGCGTACGTGTCACTTCTCGCTGGTCATCTCCTCAATTTCTTGTGTTCCTTCCATTTTTGCTAGCTTCCTTCCCAATCTCTCACTCATTCATGCCCTATAAAGCCTGAAACACTTAACACACAGATCAAGGCATCGAATGATAATAAGAGAGGATTAAGATTAGCTAAATTAAGACCAAAGAAGCATGTTTTCAATCATGTAATAATTTTAGGAAGGAAATATAAATACATGCTAATTATATGAATAAGTGGGTAAAGACCATGATAAAACCACACAATTAAGCACATTGTAAACCATAAAACAGTGGTTTATCAGCACCCCTTATTTCATTATGGCAAACTCTTATCAAAAAGCAAACCTACCTGTGCATGATAGTGGAGGTGAGGAGGACGAGTTAGTGGTTGTGAATGAGAAGGACGTGTCAATCGAAATTGAAAGATGTTCCAAAAATCTAATCGGAAAATTTTTTGCAAAATGATCATTCTCAGTTGGTACAATGGAGGTAGCATTGAAGGCAATCTGAAATAAATCCACGGGTTTTCAGGTAATAGAGAAAGGTAACAACCAATTTCAATTCTTTTTCAAAGATGAAATTGACACATGTAGAATCGAAAAAAGATCACATTGGCTATTGGTGCAGAATTTATAACCCACAAACTAATCGGCAAGTGCACCGGGTCATACCAAGTAGTACCTCAAGTAAATGAGGGTCGATCCCACGAGGATTGATGGATTAAGAAACAATGGTCAAGTGATTTGCTTAGTTAGACAAACAGAAAATGCTGTTTCGAGAGTTCAAAAGTATTAGCAGTAAATTCAGAATGTCAGAAGACAAGCAGTAAATTTATGTGAATAATATATGGAGAAAACAGTTAAGGTTTCGGAGATATTTATTTTCCGGATTGACTTTTCTTACCAACTATTTTAATCATGCAAGATTCAATTCATGGCAAACTATATGTGACTAAACCCTAATAACTTAGACCTTTTTAGTCTCCTCTAACCTTCATCAACTGCCAATTCCTTGGTCACTTGATTCCAATTAGAGGGTTAAGTTTAATTCTAGTTTATATGCCACAGAAACTCTAATTAGCCAAATATAAGAGGATTATATGTCATGTATCCCGTTAAGTCCAGATAATTAGTGATTTAGAGAATTTGTTTTCAAGCTATTGTTCAGGTAAAGAGCTTTTCCAAGTTTTACAAGAACTCAAATAGAATAAGGGTCATACTTCCGTCCCACCCAGATTCATAAGATAAAGAACGAAAATAATTCTTGAAATTGAAATAAATACATGAATTAAAATAGAAAAGTAATAGTATTAATCCATAGAATAAACAGAGCTCCTAACCTTAACAATCGAGGTTTGGTTGCTCATGGTTCAGAGAGAAAACAAGGATTCTGAAAAACTATAAATTGCGGAATGAGGTAAGAGATAAGAGATGAGCCCGAAGGGCTGATTCTTTTTCCTTTTATATCTAATCCTAATTAATGTAAAATATATTTTATAAACCTAAATAATATATTTTTCTATTTTAAAATAAAATAAAATTTTAATCAAATTTAATTAAAATCTTCGTGCAGCTTCTTATTCTGCGTGGGGACCATGACTATCTTGAGGAGTGGCACCTGACTTAGGAAAACAGGTGCCTAACTTAGTGCAAAATCCATCTTAGCGCCTAACTTGATGAGCATGGCGCCTAACTTCATGCTGAACTCCTCTTTTGGCACTTAACTTAAGCCTAGTGGCGCCTAACTTTGCAGTGCCCGAAGTGAACTTTCCCTCCTGGCCTAACTTTGAAATCATGGCGCCTAACTTGGCCAAACAAAATGAAGAAAAAGAGCATATTATTATATATCATGAGAAATCTCTAGAAGTTAACTTTCCAATGCCATTAAAATCACGTCAATTGGACCTCAGTAGCTCAAGTTATGTTCGTTAGAGTGTAGGGAGGTCAGGGTTGACAGCATCATCCACTTTCTGCCTCTTCTTCTATAAAACTTCATCAAATTCATCCGAATTCTACCTGAAATAAACAGAATTGCACAAAAATCAAAGTAGCATCCATAGTAGCTAAAAGATATTTAAATCTTAATTAAACTCCACAATTTGAATGCAAATTCACTAGGAAAAGATAGAAAAGATGCTCACGCATCACAACACCAAACTTAAATTGTTGCTTGTCCTTAAGCAACCAAAACTAATATAGGCTTAGGATGTGAATTTGCATGAGAAGTGAGTGTTCGATTAAGCTCCTGTCTCTTCTTAAAGTGGGGTTTATACACTACAATATTGAATAGTTTTGACATCTCACTGTCATTTGAATCAGAGGAATATCACCATCATTTGGGATTAGAGTCCGGATAATATTATGAATTCTCTAGCCTTTATACTTTGGTTTAATCCTTGAACACAGCAAATTTTCTTTCATTCTCTTTTCTTTGGCGCTTTGCACCTTGAGTCTAGCCGTGACTTTAAATGCTTTGTCTCAAGCTTTACTTGACACAAAAATGCCATAAGCACTTAACTGGGAAACTCTCTTTTAGTTCTGATTTTTCTTTCAGTTACTCCCAGACAGTGGTGCTCAAAACCTTTGGCATACTCTGTTAAATGTACTTGATCTTGACTCTTATTGCTCTGTCTCAAAGATTACTTGACACATTTACACCACAAGCATATGACTAGAGAAACAACTCTTTGAGCTTTTAATCATGTCTGACCTCCCTAGTCATTGATGCTCAAAGCCTTGGACCTTGCTTTTGTTTTTCTTTTGCTGTTTCTTTTGCTTCAAGGATTAAGTTTTTGTTTGCTTCAAAGAATTCATAATAGTTCTCTAAATTCTTGTCCCCCCCATGCATCAGCATCCTT